>NC_091758.1:39462945-39762945 GCF_043380555.1 Nothobranchius furzeri
GGAAGAGGTTTGCGCTTTTTGTTTACGAAAATACATGTTTAGGCTAGCAGTTGTAGCGCAAATTCTGTTAAGACAATCTTCTTGAAATTTGGCACAAAGTTCCCTCTTACGTGGTTTATGAAACACTCAAAATATCGTCTTGATTTAACCACCCCCTTGTGTTTAATTATAGGACTTATAGGCTTGGAACCCGTTGATAACTGCTTGCAGTTCTAGTTTCTATTCGTATTTTTGCACAAATCATCAGTGGTTTAAATATGTTTATCAATAATAATTGTTCTTGACAAAATTTTGCATAAAAGGTCATTTTTTCACAATAATTTTTACAAAAAAAGTGCAAAATGTTCCAACTAGGAGAAAAAAAAGTGCATTATGTTTTATTTAGACTGGAATCAGTGGTATAAAAATGAGTGTAGCCTTATTACAACCAAAGTAAAATAACCATCTATGAACACATATTTAAAATATAATGATCGCTCTCATCTAACCTGAAGGCAAGAAGCAGATTTGTGATGTTGTTCTTCAGTGTTGCTGTCAAAATAAAGTTTTTTTTTATGAATTTCACTTTAAAATTAGACACAGACTGAATGTTTTACTGTTCAGAGTTTCTGTTGCAGTTCATCACCCAGAGAAATCCCTGAGGATCTTTTATTTACTCTCCCGTTTTCTCTCCACTATGAAGATATGCAGCAGGAAGGATAATGGTGGCAAACGCTCATCCAACTGCTTGCTTGCTCGTTAGTCTCTAAGAGAAAAGGTGCGCGGCTTTCTGCGATGGAGGGTGGGGGCGTAAATAAGCACCGATCTGATTTTCATTGATTTCTGATCACAGCTGCACAACTTTATTCGTC
This sequence comes from Nothobranchius furzeri, assembly GCF_043380555.1. Taxonomy (NCBI): domain Eukaryota; kingdom Metazoa; phylum Chordata; class Actinopteri; order Cyprinodontiformes; family Nothobranchiidae; genus Nothobranchius; species Nothobranchius furzeri. The sequence continues at coordinate 39,463,797 of NC_091758.1, forward strand.
TTATTCTCACAGACGCAAAAACTCCAAAAACCCCAAACAGAATCAGATCATTCTCAGCTTGTATCGTTTTCTCTTTCGGTTTGGTTCATAAATGATCCGGTTGATTGTTGGCAGAAACATCAACGCTCCTGCTGTCTCTCTAGCTGCTGGAAACTGGTTTCCTCTCAGTGGGTGAGAAAACCTTAACTAAGCTAATTGAGCTGGATGAGACTTTAAAGTGATTCCTGCAGAGTTCCATCAAATCACCATAGGTGCTTCTTCTGTTATGGTTTCTTCCATGTTCTTGTGACCCATCAGGAAGCTAAACGGTTAGAATTCCTCCAGGATTCAGTCAAGCCTCCATCATCATCATCATCATCATCATCATCATCATTGTTACATGCCAGTCAGATAGGGTAAGTGTTTCTCCCTTTGTTTTTCCTCTTTCTCTCCCCTCTCCCTGTCCCTTTTTACACAGGGTGCAGAGACTAGGTATGGCGGCCCTGGGTTGGCTGATTAACTTCACCTTGGACCAGTTGTGGAGCAGGGCAGAGGATAAAAGGACCGGAGATCACTCGGATTTGTGAATCAATCAATCAATCCATACTTTATTAATCCCAGAGGGAAATTAGAGTTTCAGTACACACAATTCAGAGATCAGACATACATGGGCAAGACACATGACAAGAACTGGTGACTGTGGTCATTCGCAACCCGAGGCGTGCTACCTTAATGGAGATAAGAGGGTTACATGAGGATTGGTTCAGGTGGAGGGAAAAAAAGGCACTTCAGAGTGGGGTTTTCACAGCCTCTGTCTGCATTCCTTCATGGGGGTTTGTTGCTTGCAGCTGATTCAGATTACAGGAATTTGTTTGGGTCAGGCTGAGATAATTTCCTCTCTGCCTTCAGTCTTTAAACTGATCATTCCAGTCCTTCTGTGAAGTCGATTTTGGGTTTTAAACTTGTCCATACCGTCAGGTGACTCTCTCTGAGATGACATCCATTTTACGCACTAATACCGGTATCGCAGCTAGAACATTGTCCAGCTTACGATTCACCTCGAGTAACGTCCCAGTCTGAGAAGTCTCCACACGGGCGGTGCTTTCCGTGGGTGCGGGTCGCCCTCCAATCGCTCCCGTGTTCCCAAATTTCCAGAAAACAAGATATCCTCCCACTCCAATTAGGAGAAATCCAGTGATCATCAGGCCGAATATCCACACGTCTTCGATATCCTCAATGGACAGCTGGGAGAGGCATATGATCTTCCATTCCCTCCAGGAATCCAGCATATATCCCACCGGGTGTGTCCCCTGTGGACATGTGGGAGCCCCCTGCTCCGTTCTCATTGTTGAAAAAATCTTATCGATCGCGTTGAATGACCAGTTTATCAAATCCATGGTTAGTAAAAATAGAGTTTTTCAGAAGAAATGAGGAGAAGAGCTCTGTGGGCAGACAGGACAAAGAGCCGTGGGAAAAAAAGATAAGGGAGCGAAAGAGAGACGCGTCTGTACTCCTCGAGTGCCTGAAGAAGAAAAAAAAAAAGCCCGGCCACCAGGAGCTTGTACGCGAACCTCGAGCCCAAGCCTGGCCCCAGGGGCTTTTTTATTTTTGGTGATGGTACCCCATTATTTAGTACAAACTGATAAAACTTCAGTAAAAACAGTTAAGCCATATTGGTAAAAGAAAAAGGTCTGGAAACTTCCCAGTTTCCAGACCTTTTTCAAAACCTTTTTGGTTTTTACTTCTGCTTTGAGACCCGTGTACAAAAGACCTCTGAAGAGTTTTCCTGCTTCTCTGATCTTCTGTTAAACGTGTCCTTGACACCTTTCATGTTTTGGTTGTGTGTGCGTTCTGCTGAGAACGGACTCTGTGTTCTTGAACACAGTGCTAAAGAAACCGGGCCTAACATCGCACCGTGAGCGCCCGCCTTTAAACCGTAAAACTAACAAATCCTCGGGATGTAAAATATCGTTCGGTTATTCTAAAGAACATCTTGCAACAGCGTTTATTAAACAAGTGGCTTCAGATCTAAATCAAAAAGAAGGAAGCATCATGAAGGAGATGTGACTGATGTGGTTTGGGTTTGTTTTCTGTCGCAGTGATACGTTTGTTGTACCACTTCTTTCACTTCGGTGAGAAACGGGCGTGGTTTGAGACAAAGGGTCCCTCCTGTCTTAAACATTTGAAATTCTGTTGAGTTTAGACAGTTAAACACTGAGAAAATGAGTTGCTTTCAAATGACACCATATTGCTCAGAATGAAGCGTTGGGAGGAAAAGAAAAATCTCCAGCAGCTTAAACGTTGTGGAGGAAAAGGGTTTACCCACCGAGCTGACACTTTGGACAGATTTACTGATGTGTGTGAAGGACTTTAGGGTGAGAACACATCAACATATCTGACAGAAAACATTCATTATGGTTGACTTGTCTGGACAGTGGTAACCCAGGAGCCGGCTCCACAGTGGATGATTTCCAGAGCAAGAACCACATGTCAAAAGCTGACTTACGGGTCATTAACGGGGATCATCTCGGTCGAATGCACACACCAAGTTTCATGAGAATTTCTTTTAAAAAAGGGCAACTTAGACGTTGTTTAGCAGTGAAGAAGTCGACAGGGAGGCCAGTAGTTCATTGATTAACGTCACTAACAATCCTTGTCTAAAGCAGCGGTTCACAGGGATGACACTCTTTGGGTTTGGGGTTTTAGTCGACTGAGAAACATTAAAACAGGATCCAGTCCTGAACTATTACATGGCAGCATGGACTCTTCACACTAATGAAACAAGCTAAGATGGTTCAGGAGAAGCAGAGCACATTCAAACGTCCTCCATTTGATATGAACACAAACGTTACACGCCTCACCAGCATGAGCGATAGTCAATTACTCTGCCTTAATCAATGAGCTCATTTGTGGGGAACTCAGGTCTGAATCTTTACAAACATTTGATGGATAAACATTATTGTCAGCGATGGCGCGGCACTGTCGCTGTGAAATTACAAGCTGCTGCCTGGGAGGGGGGGGGGGGGGGGGGGGGGGGGGGGGAAGAGAACACACCTCGGAGCGAGGCAGAGCTCGGAGATGGGAGGGAGAAAGGTGGCGGCTTGGGAAGTGCGGCTCAGACAAGGCAATTAAACGCACCTTGGGCTTGATGGATTTTTAATTGCAGGCTGATCACATCGGAGGTGTGCTGGATTATAGTGTTGGTAATGAATTGGAGGGACGGAGCGTGACAGATTAGTGCAGCTACGCCTCTCCCCAAACTGTGTGGGGAGTGTGTACGAGTGTGTGTGTGTGTGTGTGTGTGTGTGTGTGTGTGTGTTAGAATCTCAGTATCTTAGTGTGAAAGGTTATTTTTGTGTGTCACTGGGATGCTGCTTTGACATATCGGAAACAACAAGGAGAAGGGAATGCAGACAAGGGGAGAAACACACACACACACACACACACACACACACACACACACACACACACACACACACACACACACACACACACACACACACACACACACACACACACACACACACAGGATATGATTCAAGCCAAAATAACAAAACGATTCTGATCTGATCAAAGAATAAAGTCTCTAAAAGGCAAATAAAACCCTTTTGTCTTATTATCTGTTAACTTTATAAAGACACATGTACTGTAGGTCTTCTAGTTTTCCAGGCATCATCGGAACTTCGTCACCACCATTCCTAAAGTACCTTTTCATCCTTTGAGGGTATTCTTCAAATCCTTTTCTGTCCACCTTTACATCACATCTCAAGATCTTTAAAAGTGTTGGGCGATAAGTGAGGAACAGTTGTTTTAAGGGGCAGCAGTAGCTCAGGTGGTAGAGCGGGTTGCCTCATGATCGGAGGGTCATGGGTTCGATTCCAGCTCCCGTCAGGGGTATCCTGCTGTTGTGTCCTTGGGCAAGACACTTCACCCAACTTGCCTGTGCTAGTGGTGGTCAGAGGGGCCGACGGCGCCAAATGGCAGCCTCGCCTCTGTCAGACCTCCCCAGGGCGGCTGTGGCTACAAGTAGCTTACCATCACTAGCAGTGTGTGAATGTGAGAGTGTGTGAAAGCATCTTTGGGTGTCTAGAAAAGCGCTATATAAGTTCAATGCATTATTATTATTATTATTGTTTCATCAGCACGATTAATAACGTCTGGCAGCCTTTTTACTTTTGACTTCGAACTAAATCAAACATCAGTTTCACTCAGATGAGATTAACATGGCTGAACCTAAAATACAAGGCGAGGAGGAGGAGCAAGATTCTCAGGCATAGGCTGAATTTACCTGTTTGGAGTGGATAAAGGGATAGGAAGCGAGGAAGAAGCGTGCCTGAGGAGGAAGGTGAAGGAAGTAAACGGTGGCGAGGGAGGCCAAAAAGGAAGATTTAATGATCCTCCCGTTGCTTCTGTCAGCACACGGTGACAGCTAGAGTCATTATTACCAGAACCGCAAGTGATCGGAGGAGGTGAAGAAAAAAACGCAGCTGGGAGGAGAAGAAAGAGAGAGATCGGGTGAAGGAGAAAAATAAAAAGCTGAGGATTCAGTGCAGGGAAATGTGGAGATTGGGTATTTCAATAACCTATAATATAATTTGAGTTGTCGGGCTTCCATGTTTCTTCCTTTCTCGCTGTAATTTAATAATAGCTAACTGTGTAGTGCTTTGTTGTTGTTTGATTTATGACTAATTCCTGCAGGAGCACAAAGCCTCGTTCACCACATGCAGAACTGATGTAGTCGGGTTTCCGTTCGGCGTCTGCGTAGACTAAAATCCTTCAGTCCAATCAGAGCATTCACACCGGCTGTGGTTCGGGTCCATACGCAGAGCTCTGGAAAGCTTGGCATGGAGTCGAATGTTTCCTAACGCTGCATGCAGATCGTCAGGAAGTTAAAGAAGAACCTCAGGGCGACAGGAAGTGTGTACGTCCACTATATTTCAAAATAAAACCAGCGTTACATTATTGTTGCCGGCTTTTGTTGTGTTATTAAAGACGGGCATATAAGTTCATGGTGTATGATAGTTCACATTATTTTTGCAGGTTTATTTTTAAACATATTGTGTCAAATTTTTAATCTTTTGGTGGGAACAGACATCAGGAGACGGTGTGGTTGGCAGCCTTACGGAAACCGGGCTGCATCCGTACCATACCCGGTGTAAACAGGCTGAAGAGTGCTGTTGAAGCCCTTTGGTTCAAATATGTAAAAATATTAGAAGACTCAAATAATCATTGACATTTGGTGGGTTTATAGTGAAAACACAGTAAAACTGTGAGTGTTTGGTTTAAAAAAACCTGTTAAATCACACGTTTTCTCGGGCTGCACAATTAGTTATGGTCGAGTTTGGCTTTAAGCTATGTTTTTGCTTTTACCTGCATATATGCTCATCATTCACGCTGATGTGGAGACTTCCTGCAACACAAACACCATAAATGCTATAAGCACCTGTGGTACCACGCTGAAGGGCCACAAGTGGCCCTAAAGCCACAGGTTGGAGGCTAGAAAGTTATAAGCAGTGTTGGGAGTAACGCGGTACAAAAGTAACTAATTACTGTAATGCATTGCTTTTTGCTGTAATGTGGTAATGTAAGGCATCACAGGGAAAGAAAATGGTAATATTTACTCGGTACAATTGTCAGTAACGCGGTGATTACAACCCATTTTTAAACCCAGAATCAAGATGTGGGTTTCCTAAAAATTTAAATTGCAGGAAGCTGAAAAAAGATCCAGTATTCACATATATGACGTCATTTATGGACTCAGCTTTGCGGGCATTCTATGAGCAGAGAGGATGCAGCGGTAACGGCTCAAATACTCCAGCTGCGTCCTGCGCGCGGCCGCTGTTATATTCACAAAATCGCTCCACCAAAACAAAGTAATTCATTTGCAATCGTTTATATCAGCCCATATTCTCTGGTACTTCAAGTACTTTTCAGCTGAGTTCATAATCTGTGCCCCGGTCATTTCAACTCTTTGCTGCAGGAGTGCAGCGCATATTAAGCTTCTTTTGTTTTTTTGCGTTCGGTAGATCCCTTTGGCTGATTAGTTAGAAAGTAGGAAATCTAGGAAACAGTTTTTCTGGAAGACGGAGAAAACATGCAGCATTCAGGAAGGTTTTTGGGGACCAAGGCAAATATAGGCTTGGAGCCCCCACCACCTCACTCCCTGCTCAGTTAATATAAGATGGCAGCGTGCTGAGAGTACAGATTGTTGTTGCTTTTATTTAATAAACAATCATTTTAAAGCTTTGATATTATATCTGACTGTTTATAACAGCAACCCTAGCTCAGACACCACATCACCTTCCACATATATGTCATGAGCTCACTGAGCGTCACATGACCAGATTCATACTGAAGTTGTTTTGGTAAAAGTAACTTAAAGTAATGCTAAAGTAGTGTAATGCCTTACATTTTAAAATCAGTAATATTGTAATGTAATGAATTACTTTAAAATGAGGGTAACAAGTAATAAATAATGTATTACAGTTTTGAAGTAACTTACCCAACACTGGTTATAAGAAAATGTTTTAAACATTTAAGACTTAATTCTGGGTCTTCCAGGACTCCTGGAGCTTAAATAAACCTTAAGCACGATTCCAGATTTGTTGAAGAAGTTTTTTTCTCTAATCTGAACCACAGAAGGTTGATAAAGGCAGCCGGAGGTCAGGGCAGAGAAAAGATGAAAGTCAGCATCAAAAGAAGAAAAAGGGATGATGAGGACGGACAAAAATGGGGATAAATTAGAAGATAAGAAGAGCTGGAGGAGAGGATGATAAACAATATGACATGAAAGGAGGAGAGAAGAAAATGAAAACTTTACTGAGAGGCTGCTTTAATTGAGCGACAAAAGACAGGAGAAAATGAGATTCATGAGAAGTTTGTCGTCTTTCATGTGGCAGTCCTCCAGGTCATGCTGTGTGTGTCTCTTTGTCTCGTTTTGGAGACTAAAGGAGATCTTCAGCTTCAGGGCGTGGCGGCGCAGATGCTGCAGTGTTACTCAGAGCAGCGAGGATGACACGGTGTGACCTGTGTGTGTGTGTGTGTGTGTGTGTGTGTGTGTGTGTGTGTGTGTCTCAGCATTTTTTATAGACCAGAAACGTCACAAAAGCAGTGCTGAAATATGAGGGGAGGACGTGTTTACAGAGGTGTGTTCTTATAAAACTGTGCTTGAAGTTAACATGTGCTGCAGCTTCAGTGAGATCTATTCAAGATTTATTTGAAATATCAATAATATTTAGACATTTAGCAGTGATGCATAATTCAATCTGGAAAGGGGTGAGCTTCGCATGTTCCCCTCTCCCCCTAATGAGAGGCCAGTTGCAAAACACAATCAGTACTGACAAACCTTAACTCCTTCTTTCCACGGGAGCCGTCAGCAGCACGTTACTGCAGCAGCACGTCTTGCTCGCGTAAGCTGCTGCTCGGCCCTTCCCACGAGACGCGAAGCAGCAGGGGAGCAGCTGTCACCGACAGAGCACAAAGTCACACGAGTGACTTCGTCAGTAAACACAACAACAAGCAGGAGAAAACTACAACATGGCTCCAAAAGGTTTTGTTTTATGTGCTGTCCGTTTCATAATCGCCAATACGGACCTGAAAAACAAAGGAGACCGCTAGCTAGGTTATAACTTCTCACGGGGACGCACAGTTAGTAACTTCTTTTAAAAGTAAAGCAACCAGAAGGCAGTACGTTCTTTATTCTGAAAATCTCGGGAAGCTTCGCTCCATTTCCGCGTCCGATTTCCTGTCTTTCCTTCCCCAAAAATGTCGAACTTGACCCGTTTCAGAGGCGTCGCGCGTAAAAAATAGAACTGGCGCGTAAAGGTTGGTTTATGCTTGACGCGTCCGCGAGGTCCGCACAGCTCCCGTGGTGAAATTGTGTAATTTTAACAACCACGCCCCTCCACCGCGCCTCAGCACGGCCAACAATTTCCGCACCGTGCACCTAGGAAATTTTCTAACCACGCGGACGGTCGGACTTGGAAAAACATGGCGGAACTAGTATGGCAGAGGTTTGTAAATACAGACATTTGTATGATTCAGCTCTCAGAGATCACCGTGATCAACATGTTGTTAATAATTCTTGGAGAGAAATAGCTCGCACTGTCGGAAAAGACGAGGACGCTGTTAAAAAATGCTGGAATGCCATGTTGTAAACAACAGTAATTTCTACTTCTACTATGGTGTAGTGTTGGATGCATGCTGTAGAGCTCCATGCTGCCCCCTAAAGTTTGGGAGAATATTGGCTCACCGCAGAGACAAGCCGCATGAACCATAAACGCTGCGAGTTGTGAAGCGCGTTCCATCCGCGAGCCGCATCACCAAGCGGAAAGTAAATGCGTCAAACATAAACCAAGCTTAAGGGCCGCGACATGCTGCTCCTGAGACGCGGCTGACTAGCGCTGCTGACGGCTCCGGTGGAAAAGGTTCTGTTGACCACAGAGGTTCCTATTAGCAGTTATGATGTGCTGCTGATGGCTCGGGTGGAAAGAAGGGGTTAGCCCACACCATAGAAAAAATGTACCAAAACGGCACCCAGCAGAATTACCTAGCCTGTTTACAAACCAAAAAGGCTTCCTGTGTTGGGGTACTAAAAGGGAAAACTGAAAACAATCTGTCTTCGAACTGAGTACTGATGAGAAGTTACTCGTTATGAACAAGGTTACTCGGGGAAGAGGCTACTCCTCCAAACTCTTTCTCTGGTGCTCAAAAACGTCTCCTAGGACACATAGAATGACGTAAACGAAAGAAGTGAGAAGTATAATCTCTTCTATTTACTAAAACCTCAAGTGGAGGAGTTTAAGTATCTCGGGGTCTTGTTCACGAGTGAGGGTAGGAGGGATCGGGAGATCGACAGGCGGATTGGTTCGGCGTCTGCAGTGATGCGGACGCTGAACCGATCTGTCGTGGTGAAGAGGGAGCTGAGCCAGAAAGCCAGGCTCTCGATTTACCGGTCGATCTACGTCCCGATCCTCACCTATGGTCATGAGCTTTGGGTAATGACCGAAAGAACGAGATCGCGGATACAAGCGGCCGAAATGAGTTTCCTACGTAGGGTGGCCGGGCTCAGCCTTAGAGATAGGGTGAGGAGCTCGGACATTGGGGAGGGACTCGGAGTAGAACCGCTACTCCTCCGGATCGAAAGGAGCCAGTTGAGGTGGTTTGGGCATCTGGTCAGGATGCCTCCTGGACGCCTCCCTGGGGAGGTGTTTCGGGCATGTCCTGCCGGCAGGAGGCCCCCGGGTCGACCCAGGACACGTTGGAGAGGTTACATCTTCAATCTGGTCCGGGAACGCCTTGGGGTCCTGCCGGAGGAGCTGGTGGAGGTGGCCGGGGAGAGGACGGTCTGGAGCTCCCTAGTTGGGATGCTGCCCCCGCGACCCGGACCCGGGTAAGCGGAGGAAGATGGCGACGATTTACTAAAACACTTATTGAAGTAGAAGACCGTAGTTCCACTACGGAGACAAGCTCAGGGTTAAAGGTCGCTCCTCGACTGAGCGTCCACAAACTCCTTAAATCCGGGTGAAGAGGTGAGGAGAGCAATCAGTTCATTTGCTGCAGGTGTGGTTCCTGTTGCGCGTCCCGGAGACTCCTCCCATCGGCGGAGTCGCTGCCACATCCTTGTTGTGGAGATCTCCCGCCGTTGCCTCACCAACGCTAGCGCTTCTTGCAGCAGGAGCACATGTCAGTCCCCACACTTTTCTTTTCTGCTCCTCTGTGGACCCGACGTTGTGTGAAGTCCCCGGTAACAAAAAAATCAAACAATTACTCCATCCACAGACGCAGTGCATAACAAGCAGCTAATAAAGCCGAATTCACTGGTTTTCTAGTCTGCTGTCATCATGATGTAAACATAAATGCATGCTTGTGCGTGGTCTTCTGTGGCACTCCTGTTTCAGAGGATTGAAGTTAGTCTGACGAGAGCGGCGTGGAAGGATTACATATCTTAATCATTTATATTCATGATCTGATAATTCATCACCCCTGATTGGCTAACAGCAACATTACTCTTCTGCTGCCTCTGTTCATCTTTTTGGGTAAAAATGCAACGTTGGTGTTTTATAACACAAGCCTGAAAGAGTTACGCCATGTTGTGACCGTGTTGATTCTAGCTCACTAGCCAAGACGAGCAGCTCTCTTCTTCTCTTCTCACTTAATCCAAAGTGGGCGGGACCATTAATGCTAATTTTCCCTGTGATGTAGAAAGGACTGGCTTATTCTGACCGGATCTATTGCCTTTCTGCAGCTAATGCAGCTGATGGGGTTTGGAGAAGATGTTCATCATCAGCTTGCATGCACGTGCAGCTCAGCACTCAGAAAGAACACGTTTTACAAGGTTTCTATGGGAACGAGACCTTCAAAGAAAAAAAAAAAGACAGAATCTTCTGATTTCCTTGAAGTTTTCCAACCAAACAACTTCAAAAAGCATCTTTGTCATAATTTTTAAAAAGCTGGTCCATGAAGAGGTTGCAATGGCATAAAGATCAGAATAACTAAGTGTATGAAGGATGATGAACACATCGAACAGGTGTGACCAATCTGATGCTTCAGATTAAAACAGGAAGTGGAGGAGCCATAAAACAAATAAAGATGTTCAGAAAAGAAAATCCAAAGTTTGAAATGAGGTTTTGATACGAAAACTTGAATAGACAAGTAATTTTATTAATGAAGAAAACAAACTATTACAGAAATATTATTGCACTTCTTTGCCGCTAAAGAGCTTTCTACTTAGTTCACTTCAAAGTAAACGCCCTGAGATTATTTTCTGATGTAGACAGACACTTCATCTATGATAGCAGAAGAAATTAAATTGTGTTTACCTGGGAAAGCGTGTTAGCAGCTTCTGAAACGGCCCTGAGAGAGACGACTTAGTTTAATTCAATCTGTGTTTAGGTCTCAGCACCTCCATATCTCAGCCAGGCAGAAAACACATTCTGGATGGTGGACACACACACACACACACACACACACACACACACACACACACACACACACACACACACACACACACACACACACACACACACACACACACACACACACACACACACACACACACACACACACACACACACACGTTTAATCTCCAAGGCAAACCTCTTCTAAACACGATTTGTTGACATTTCCATTGAATTCACAGGAAAAACATAAAAACCCCAAAAAAAACCAGTAGGAGGGAATTTCGGAGCCATTAGGAACTCTGTTTCTGTTCATAAGCTCAAAAATGTTTTCTGTAATTTTAGGTGACCAACTGAACAGCCTCTGTTCAGAGAAATGGAGTTTGTTTATTACTGACAAGCACTCCTGAGGTTTACTTTAAAAACGTTGCCAGCTCCATCACTTTAACACAACGTGATTAATACATCGATTTTTTTCATCATTTGCATGGAGCTCTGTCGTGTTTACAAGGGAATGTGAGGGCTTTTACACTGTAAAATCTATTTAGTTCAGCTTACTTTAAAAATGCATGCAAACTGATTGCACTTAAGATTACCGGGAAAAGGCAAATAGGTGTTGGAGATACTAATACAAAGTAAAGTGAATTTAATTACAAGTTACATTAACTAAGACAAACATGGTACAAAATACTTAGAACTGTGTTTACATAACTAGCTTTGTGAATAGTATGTACTACTACGCAGTAGCAAACTAAACCTTTTTTCTAAGTACATCGTACTAGTTTGTCTGAGTAATAGTAACTTACACTTAACCCCAAAACTCCACTATCTCCGCTCCGCCCCGCTTTCCGCTGCCGCTCGCTTCCGAACTCAAATTATACAATACCCGCTCTACAACGGCTCCGCTCCGGTGCGGAGACCTGAGGTGCGCAAACAGGCATGCGTGGGATTTTCGAGATCTTGTGATACAGTCCGAGCAATAAACGCGGAAGTTAGATCCAAACAGCCGTCGTGTGGGAGAAGCATCGTAATAAACTGTTTAATCTGCCCATCATTTGTGTTGAGAGATCAGCAGTGTTTGGATCAACAAAGTGTGACTACTTTGATAGCAGAAACTGTATTTATGGCTTACTTTTGTGCATTTAAAGTTCAACCACCATTGATAGTTGTTAAAAGTTGTTAAACCTGTGCATATGAAACAAAAAACGCCTTTTGTTATCAATTTATTGTGAAATAAAGGAAGTTGTGTTTGCTCCCTTTCCTTTTGGGCGGTTGTGATTTCTTTCCATTGACTGCGGAGGCACTCCGGTGTCCGGCAAAAATAGAATCAATCCTATTTTTGCCGGACGGCAGAACAGCGGGCGGCGCACTGTGCCGCACGGCCGCAGTAGTGGAACAGCTCTGATTGACTACAACGGGACCGATTTTGCTGCGGTGTTCATGCCGGAGCGGAGCGGAGATAGTGGAATTTTGGGGTTAGACCCAAGATGCCGAACCCAGGACGACACGAGGCAGGAGTGGTGATAAAAGTAAAATCCTTTATTTAGGGCGACAAAAGCCAAACAAAAATCCAAAAAGTCCGGAAGCAAAAACCTAACAACCAGACGCTGCAAAGACAAAACCAAAAGCTCACTTTATGAGCAGAGAAGCTGAGACCAAGAGAGAAGACTAAACAACGCTGACAGACATCAATGGACCAACAAACACAGAGAGTCACAGGCAGAGTATATACACAAACGCTGGGTGATAGGAGATGAGGGGCAGGTGTGTGGGAATTGGGCACAGGTGAAAACAATGAACTAAGGAGAAGAAGAAATAAGCAGGGGGGGGGGGGGGAATAACCAAATATAATCCTGAAAACCAAAGCTACTGAAATAACCAAACTAAACTAAAAACATGGTAGAAAAACAAGGACACAGGACGATCTAAAAAGAAGAAAATAAATTATCTAAGTGGGGAAAGGAAACACACACTAAAGGAGGCAGGAGAACTGAAACACTAAACCAAAAGGTGGGGAGAATGGAGAGCATGAGGGAAACCAGCAGGGAGCTGGGAACAAAAGGGGCACAGAACATGACACTTGGGCTTAGTCCACATGTAGCTGGGTTTTATTTTTAAAACGAATATCCGCCCCTCCAAAAACTTGCATCCACACCACCTCGTTTTAAAAAAAAAAACTCTGTCCACACGTACCCGGATAAATACGTTGTTAAGGACATGCCAGACCTGTAGGCGGCAGTACTTCCCCCGTTCTTAACCTCGTCCTTCGTCTGTGGTCTTCCGCAAGGAGCAGTAATTCCGCTTGCAAAAACAAACAAGCAGAAAGCGCTTGGACAATTGATAAAGCGAGCGCAGCTCTGAGGGCATCCAAGCTGTCGGCTAGTGTAAACACAGGTCGCACACGTGATGTCAGCATTTTTTGTCGCGGAAAGTGACGCTGCGGACCTTAAAACTCCGGTTTTGTCCGTCCACACGCAGACACCCAAAACGGAGAAAACGCAGATCTTCACTTTGGCCGGAGTTTTTAAAAAGATCCGTTTTCGTGTGAAAAAACTCTGTTTTCGTGTGGATGACAGGCCAAAACGTAGAAAAATAACTACGTTTTGGCAGATCCCCGGCTACGTGTGGACAGGGCCTTAAGTGTATTTGACTTTGTATGCATGAGTAGCTCCAACACATAATTATTAGTCACATGTACTTAATTGTTTTAAGTGAACACTGAATTATGCCGTTTTTGTTTTTTTACCTGGTGTGAAATTTCTGTGCATGCGGTCTGTCCTTTATTCTTGAGATGGGAATTTGATGTGAGTTTTCCAAAAAGAGGATGATATTGAACAGATGCCATTCAGGACTCCATCTGACGCAGGTAAAAGTAAAAACTTTTACACAAAAACAAATCCAAAAGACCAAAATGATGTTTCTAAAAGCTTGTTAGAGTTTGTGTTAAAGCTGCACTCAGATGTTTAACATGTTAGCTGAAGTGAATGTGCAGCGTGCAGCCAGGCGTCGCCGAGCACAAACAGGAAGAGAAAATAAACTCAGACCGGGAGATTTAATAATATCCAGCTAAATAAACAGTTCATGGTCAGGTTTAAACATACACACACACACAAACGCTCACATCGCTCATGCAGAATGGCTACTAAAAGTCACAAGGACCAAACCGTGTGAACTCACATGGAATTCCACGGAATGCAGAATGAAGAAGAAATAATTTCACATTAACTTTTATTTTTATTGTCCTTGTCCTGTCATGGGAAAGTAATCTTCGATGGTCTCTGTAGGCTTCCTTCATCCATGTGAGAAAACATTTTTGTATTCGTGCTGCGGTTCTCGACTCGCTGGTTTGTTACGGCATGAGAGCCGGAAAACCCAGAAAAAGAAGCAACTTTCGTGAACAACAGGAATCCGTTTTCTGCTTCTGTTAAGTTACTCACGAGCAAATTCTGTTAATTTCCTGTTCAGATTTGAGTTTTCTGCTCGTTCATGTTTTATTTTGGTTGCTCAGATATTTGAATGCTGATTATTTTTGTGTTTATATTAAAGTCGTGTTGCATAAACCAGCTGGTGCTGGCTGTTTCTGAGACATTAATGTCGGAATGTTCAGGAATATAAACTATATTTAACCATTGTTTGGATTTTCTGACATTTAATGAGAACAGTTCTAAGTTTCTTTTATATGAGAGCAAATTAGAGATTTATTAGAAGAAGAACTACAAGAATGATATCTGAGTGGAGCTTAATTGATGAAGAGTGGATTTTTTTTACCTTTTACCGTGAAAAATTACCCGCTACTTAGAGTTCATCCATCAGTGGCCATGGTGATGTACTCAGACGGGGAAGTAAAAGCTTCATGCTGCTGAAAGTTTCAAACTGAAGCCTAAGGTAGCATCCTAAAGCTGATATTAGTTGTGGCAACTGAACAATTCCCAGCGCCAGCACTCCGCACAGCCGCACCACGCACAGTGCGTAGGGCACCACGCCCGGGGGGGGGGGGGGGGGGTGGGGGGGGGACACCAAACACAAGCTTATGAAAAAATAATATATATATGATAAAGACAGATTTCAATTAGAAGATGTGCAAAGCAAGTTAACAGCATGTTTACAGAGAGAAAACAATACAAAAAGGAAGGGAGATGGACCGTGGACCGTGTCGCACCGAACCCATCCCCCACTGAAGCGAGTGTTTTCCAAATCCTGTCTCTCAGAGAGACTTGTCACTTAGAAAATGTTCCCTGATTATGAAACTTTGGCTGAATAGCGCTTGTTCCTGTCTCCAATGTGGCGACGCATCCATGAGCCGTCTGAGGAGAATCCCAGAATCTCACATCTTCAGCTCAGAAAGCACCCATGATTACGCACAAGCGTGACGCGTCAACCCGGTCTCACAGTAAGAGCGGGTTGGGCCTGTTCAGGTTTACGCAGACAATCTTTACATAGAATTGACTTACAGATATAAAATTAATGCAGTAAAATTTAAAGCATTGTATTTAAATATCCGTTCATTATTTTACAAGCACAGAGAGCCGCATCAGATGGATGGAAGAGCCGCGGGTTGCCGACCTCTGGTATAGCCTATAAAATGACATGTTGAGGACACAAACTCAATACATCTCTTTTATTGTGAGGTAATAATTTCTCCGAGTTTTGCGTGTGCGGGCGGGAGTGTAACACACACGTTGCAGTTGCGGGCGGTAATGGTCAGAAATTCAGCGGGAGCGGGCAGGAGCGGGATGAAGAAAACAGTCCCGCGCAGGGCTCTACTGCTGCGTTTAAGTGTTTCAATTTTTTTATGAGTTCGATTAAAAATAAAGGCGCCCGACCCGGCCCGTGTCCGAGGTAATTACACAGTCGTTGGCCCGAAGCCCGGCCCGAGGGCCTGGGGCTTCAATGCAGAGCTCTAACCTGCACCAAAGTACACCTGCGGAGGATGCCACGGGCACAGTCATGGCTCCGAGAAGGCTGCAGGAGTCCGGGGCAGTAAAGAGACAAAAGAAAAAACAGCGGGATGATGCTGTTGCTTCAATTGCAGGTAAGACAAGTATTTTAATGGAAATTCTTAATTTTTTTTATCTATTTCTAATTCTAAACATGGGTGTGGTCAAGTTCAGAGGGTCGTTTGACCTAGCTTAAATTTGGACTGGTTGCTGCTGTTAATTAATCTGTTTTTGGTCAAATTTTGTCAAGTTTAGTAAGCATGCTGCTTTTCAGGACATTTATTTTGTGTTTTTCACACTCTGCATCCACACATTTAACATTTTGACTCTATCTGTGTGGTTTGGGCAGATTTCGTTCTCTGCTTCTCCAGTCTGTTAAAAATATAATGCACCACTCTGTCCCGCAGCCTCCCGTCCACCTACCGGGCGTTCATCAGCAGCTGAGTGAGAGAGGGAGAGAAACTCAGAGAAGCTTTAGAGCTTTTTTACTGCAGTTTGTGCATACAAGAGAATTAAAGAGAATTTAAGGCGAAGCGCTTGCACATACTGTGTTGTTTCTTCTGCGGTGGGGGGTGGGGTGGGGGGGTTGCACCACAAAGCCTTTGTGCTTAGGGCACCAAAATAGCTAGCAACGGCCCTGACAATTCCTGTGCAGGGACAGTGATACAGAATCAGCTACATTGGTTTCCTGTTTCCATCTGAGCCAGTATCATCACAGGTGCAAAACCACTTTTTCAGGCAACATTTGACATTTTTCTTCAAGGTCTAAATTTATTTTGTACAACTATGAAAATGTCCCTTTAAATGCATTTGAACTACAGCTTTAATCCATTTATAGCATTACAACATCTTCTTCCTTTTTATTTACTGTTTTATTTGTAATACTTACATAACCTTTTTTTTCCAAGTTTATTTATTTTAATATTAGATTTTATAATCTATGTGCCGTCTTGCAAATATTCCAACCTTTATATAACCAGGAGAACCTTTGATTTATATTTAAACATTCTAATTAAATTATTCAAATTTTGAAAACATTTTTACCTCTTAGGTTTAAAAAATTCCTTTTGCTTTTTAAAATTCTTTAAAGACTTTAGAGGTCATCAGAAATTGTCACTTGCAGCGTTAAAATGATTGTGTGTCTTTTTTTAAAAGAGTCAAAAATAAATTTTTAATGGAGAATGGATAAAATACAAAAAGGAAGTGTCGGGGAAAATGTGACACTTTTTATTCAAAAATGACCAATCGGCTCTCCAGGATCTTCTAGTGAGAAGAGAAATGAACAAGATGAATGAGCGGAAAAATTGCCGTTTGTGCAGCAGATGAATGACACATGTAGCTGACTTCGTTCGGATAGCAGTAGGTGTCCAGCGTGCCCCATCAGCCCAGGGCCGACTGAAACCAGCGGGGTGCTGATGCAGCCATCTACAGTCTGGAGATGTCAAATCAGAAGCACTTTTGTGGAAGACTGGCAGCAAATGAGCAATCTCCCCCACATGGAAAGAAGTGTTGCTTCAAGGAACCTTTGGCAGGAACTGGGTCAGGGAGAAACGGCTGCAGCTGCTCTCCGGATGGGAGTCACAATATGAGAATATGCTAAAGAGCAAAAGCAGATTTTTTCTTTTGTCACATTGAGAGGACTGTTTGGACCCAAAATGCAGATACCCATGATGACACGAGGCTGGAGTTGATATAAAGAAAACCCTTTTATTGTAGGATGAGTCCAAAAATAAAAATAAATCCAAAAGGCAGGGAGCCAAAATCCAAAAATCAGGAAATGATCAGGAGGTCCAAAAAAATCATGCTGATAAACAACAATGAACCGACAAGACAATATTCTTCGTCTTCTTCTTCTTCCGACAAGAGAATGAGAAACAGACAGGGCTTTATAGACTGGGACATAATGGGAGGCAGATGAGCTGCAGGTGTGTGGAGAGAGAACCAGGTGAAGGCAATAACTAATCAGGGAGGAGGAGCAGGAAGGAGCAGGGGAGGACACCGGACCTGACTGGAGAAGAAAACACACACACACACACACACACACACACAGCTGGAGAAGGACACACACACACACACACACACAGCTGGAGAAGGACACACACACACACACACACACACACACACACACACACACACACACACACACACACACAAACCGAGCTGGGGACAAAGAAGCTGGAGCTACAACTGGAGGGGCTGGGGATGACCTGAAAGGCTACAAACAGAAGGCACATAAATAAGACGCAGACAAAGGACACATGAGGGCGCTAAGAGACACAAAAGGGGAATCCAAAGAGGAATGGAGGACATCAGGAGACACATGGGGAAAGACGCAGACACAGACCATGACATCTGTTGAAAAAAACCTTCAGGTCCATGTATGACTAAAACACAATTCATCCAGGAGCTAGTGATAGTAGAGCTCACAGGACTCTGATTAGGTCTAAGGATAACAAAGCTAACTGAAAGCATTCAGATTTCTAGGATGCACCATTGCTGACATGTTCATTACAAGCTATAACAACAAAAAACTTGCAAAAAGTACAGATTTGGAGTAGTTTACATTTTTTGATTAAAGGTGATTTAATGGACTCATACCCCAGTTTTTGGTGCCTGAAATGCTCCTGAAAGGAAAATTACAAGCACAAATCCCATTCCTGCCCAAACTGGAAATCAAGCAGATCTTCTTCTGAAGCTGTGAGCAAAACCCAGAAGAGATGAACATCAACAGCATAACTGATTTCTCTCTGTAAGCAAACACCATGCCAAGTCTGGCGTGATGTTTTAATGAGAGATTTTTCTGACGCTTAATTTCTTTCAAACCTTTTTCTGTGATTTTTCTTTGTGCATCTCACTTATTATTTTCATCCTCTTCTTCTGTGTATCTCATAACCCTACCCCAATCTGACATTTGAGACACAAAGAAATAATTTAGACCTTTTCCTCTAAAATTGTGAAATAACCAGAAGCTAAAGAAAAACACTGATTATTTTGTCCTCTTCCTTATTGCTGTGAAGGAGTCCACTTACACAAAAATAGCTACATAAGTTTAAAAGTCTTGGCATTATGTAATCAAAGCTGCAAATGTTGTTGTAGTACTTAAGTGGTATGACCATGGCCGCTTGTGTGTATGGGTTTTGTTTTTTGCATGGTTTCCTCCCTCTTCTTTGTTTTTCACTGCAGAGGAGGATTTACTTGTGCCTTTCAGCACCACGCATCATGTGCTGAGGAGCTGTTCTTCAGCACCACGCCTCATGTGCTGAGGAGCTGTTATTCAGCACCACGCCTCATGTGCTGAGGAGCTGTTCTTCAGCACCAAGCCTCATGTGCTGAGGAGCTGTTCTTCAGCACCACGCCTCATGTGCTGAGGAGCTGTTCTTCAGCACCACGCCTCATGTGCTGAGGAGCTGTTCTTCAGCACCACGCCTCATGTGCTGAGGAGCTGTTCTTCAGCACCACACCTCATGTGCTGAGGAGCTGTTCTTCAGCACCACGCCTCATGTGCTGAGGAGCTGTTCTTCATTACCACGCCTCATGTGCTGAGGAGCTGTTCTTCAGCACCACGCCTCATGTGCTGAGGAGCTGTTCTTCAGCACCATGCCTCGTGTGCGGTCTGCACCCGTCTCTTCTTGCACTGCCTGCTTCTGCCCTGAATCGCCATCTTAAGAGCATCACAATCACAGCATCACAAAGATTTGGACATTCTGGTCCAGACAGCTGGAGTCCAGAAGAGCTGAGATGCCTGTCTCAAAGTTTCAGGGAGCTGATATTGTTGAGTTTAGGGTTGTTTGATTATTATAATTATACAAGCGGAAGTGCAAATTCTTATTCTTCCAATGTCTTTAATTAGTAATCTGAAAAACATAACTGTGAGCAGGTGAGTGGGCGGGGCTTTCAGCTCCATATCCTGAGTCTGTGGCTGCAAGAAAACAGCATGCAGCTTTAGTTCATGGAATATTTTGGCTTCACATTAGAAAAATTAATTAGTTAAATTGCCACTGAATGGAATAACCACAACTGTCCTGCTGCAGATATGAAAACGGTTTTGTTTTTATTTGAATGTTTAAAAATCCTGGTTTTTAGATGTTTGACTCCAACAATAAAGGAATTCCTGCAGAAAAGGCTTGGCTCATGAGTGTGTTTTTCTCATGTATCTTGTGACTGATCATGCTCTGAGCACATGAACTCCTGCTGCAGACACCTGATGGTAATACATTGTTAACTACAGAGGACATCGGAGGCTCAGCTGAAGTCACAGTGACATCAACCCTTTTAATGTGCATTCTCAGACAAGTGAGTCAACCAGTCCACCACGCTTCATACCCACCGTTAGCCTCCACCTACAGTCTCCAGTCACTTTAGTAAAATTAGTTTGATTTATTTCCGTTTTAAATGTGAAACAGAGCTTCTGGCTAGCTTCAAAAAGTCAACATGAAAAATGCTGGAATTCCAAAGCATTTCTGTTTTCATATCTTTGAACAAAACATGCTCAATAAATAAATGAACACTTCAGAGCAGTTAGTTCTGCGCGTTAGCTGTCATCTGGCCTTACGTTTTCCTTTGTCTTTGACCTTTAATGTTAAAGAACCACCATGAACAGAACATAATGGGGTCAAATAAATATTCCATCTCCGACCGCTCCATAAACTACTCAGGCATGTAAAAGAATAATTTAACGCTCACTTCTTCCACGCAAAAGGTTTAGTTGTTGCATTGCTATGGAAGCAGGTTACAATTATTACATGAAGTGAGTCATGAATGCTGAAACTGTGTGGAGGTGAAGACAGCGTGTGTTAGAGTGGCCAAAGGTGTAGGTGTTGTCATGCAGATGATAATTAACACATCAGACAGCGAACAGATTGTGGTGTTCTTGGTTTAAGTCAGCCCTGTCCTAATGGGCGCCGACGAGAGGAAAACACGATTTATTCCAACTGGAGTTCTGCAAAACCACGGCTCCATTCAGGTATAAAAAACCAGCAGGAGAAAGATGCGCACAAAATTTTAAATTAGGGGTGATTGCATTTTATTATTTTCAATTAGACATATTTCCTTTGAAGATTAAATGAGATGTGGGTGTTGACCAGCCAAGTAAAGCTGAGAAAGTACTTGCTTTTTAATCGTGTTTTTGCACAGGCAGCCGGTGTCGGTACAGTATCTGCTCAGGTGCAAAATCGGCTCGGGGTCCTTCGACTGCCGATGACGTCAAAGTACGGCAAACCCACTCGGACAAAATACACTACACATTTATACTGTTGGAAAGAATTTAGCAGTTTCGTTATTAAAATAATGTTTCGTAAGACGTAAGTTTGTGCTTATAATGGTATTTGTAAAGTAAAACATTATATCTTATTCATAATGTTGAACTCCTCTTTGAGCACATCCCTTGAAGGATCAAAGGTATTAGCAACACCTGTGAAATTGTATTTGCAGGAAAGAAGTGTGTCCCATTTATTGAAGTATTTTGTGTTTAGAGTTTTTGACGTCTTGTCCATGCATAGTTAGTTCAGTTACGCTCATAGCTGCTAGCCAAAACTCTGGAGTTCAAAGTTTTCTGGCTTTACTAAAATACCTGTCTGTACTTATTTGATTGATGGTAGTTTTACTTTCTATTAGTTTCCAAATGTAATCATTTGGCACGTTTCTAATTCATAATTTGTAATAATGTAATCGGTGATGTTAGCATTAGCATTCCTATGGGTTTTTCCACGTATATTAGCATTGCGCTAACCACTCGCTGCCAAATTGCAGCCTTTGCGATTAGAAAATCTCCTTTTGTCACATCGCAATTTAATTGCACATGCAGTTAATCGTTCAGCCCTAATATACATGCAGCTCTATACTAAAAGTGTATTTTCGAAGAGGTAATGATGGATTTCTTTGAAAAAGTTGTCCATCTTTCCAACAGGAAGATTTGCCTGGACCAGCGTAACGTGATAACGTAATTCCGTAAGGTTCATGTTCAGCCAATCAACTACTTTGACGTCATCAGCAGTCGACGTACCCCGAGCCGATCTTGCACCCGAGCAGATCCTGTACCGACACCGGCTGCGTTTTGTTCACATACTTGCTTCTGCACTGCACGTAGTACTGGTGGACTCCGCTAGGAGGCACTGTAAAGAATTCAGACCGGATAGAGTCAGACTTCTACAGTACAAACAAAACAAACTTGGTGACAATCGAAGAGATCAGCGGCGGATCACAACGACAAAAAAGCAGCAGCTGTGTTTTAGGTGGTATTTAAAACCTCTAACCCAGAGAAAATAGCGAATATGTCTCCCTTGTTTCGTACACTCCCCCTACTGGTTCCTCACATATTGCAGCTTGAGAGCACGTTGCATTAATTTCAGAGGACGTGCACAAATGGCGATTCAAACAAACACAAGTTATGCAAGGCAGCTATGATGAACACGCGTACGTTCGTTTAAAAGAAAATATATTTCTGCCCTTTACACTCATTCAGGAAATTCTAAAACGTTGGTCTTGTCATTATATGTTTTATGTTTCCCAACATACCTAGTCTGAATAATAGGTGATTAACAGGCTCCATGGAGACCTGCTGAGGAGGTGATTCGGTCATTGAATCAGGCGTGTTGGAGCAAGAGATGAGCTAAAACTAAGGCTAGGCAAGGCAGGTTTATTTAAAGAGCACATTTCAAACACACAGGCATTTCAGTTTGCTTTACAATTATCAGGATGTGATATGAAAACAACATAAAAATACTCATACTAAGGGTTATTTATAGAAGGAGGGGTTATTAGTGGATAATAAAACAGCTGGGTGATCGGCAGACGTGTACAGCTGTGTAATGAGCCACCTGCACATGAGTGACTAAAGGAAAATATTAGAGCTGGACTGAAGGGAAAACAAAAACACCTAAAAACTAACAAAGAAAACAAAAATCTAAAACTTGCCAAATTTGTCTCAATATTTAGTTATGCAGGGATGCATTCACTAAAAATAACACACACACACACACACACACACACACACACACACACACACACACACACACACACACACACTAAGCTTACTATAAAAGGCAAGGTCTATAAGAATTCATGATGGGATTTCTGTCTGAAATTACATCAGCATCCTTTTGAATGTGGCAAACGTTTGCACACACACATGCAAGCACCCTCAACACACACACACACACACGTGCGCACATGCACGCACACATGCACACTTGAGCACACAAGTGATGTAATCCCTTTAGAGACTGTTATTGGAAAGAGTGATTGGATATTAAATAACCCAGAAGCAACACACACACACACACACACACACACACACACACACACACACACACACACACACACACACACACACACACACACACACACACACACACACGCCTAACATTGCACTGTCATAAACTTGAATCTAGCACAGATTCAATATTTGCACAAATGGAGCCAAGTTCAATCCTCTGACGTCTACTGAGATTTAAATAATGAGAGCAGATGAAGCTGATTAATATGATAATGATCTTTAAGCTAAATAATTTGTACCCACACATTTGTAATCTCTTGTAATCCTTTCTGTGTGATGTCACTGTAGTTTGCCCCTCTCCTATGATAGAAGGTTGGTCGCTGGGTGAAATTCGACATGAGTTTGTTAGTGGGGCTGTGCAGAGATAGGTGTTCACTAAAAGGTTTTATGTTTTTACTCTATTACTTTTTGAAAGGTTTCACTTAGAACAATAATTCAAACAAGACAAAATGCATCTGTTCCTTATTTAGCTTTAGTTTTTGTTCATCCAATGGTCAGCTGTGATGTCAGGTGTGTGTTTAGTAAAGCTAATCTTAGAGACTGAATTAGATTCGTATAAAACACCTGAATAAAACCACCTAACAGGTCCGATGAGACCAAAATGAGCACCTGTGTTGTTGAATGTCAGCTTTTATTTGCCGAGTAGAGTCCTTATGGAAAATGACTCATCCTGATGATTCAAATTTTTGATTCTTACAGATTAAGTCAGGTTTTTTTTTTTTTTTCCATGGAACAGCTTTACTCACCAGTTTTCCAGTTTCTTCAGGTTGACCTTTGGAACCGTTGCACTAAAAAGTAGGCTAGATCTTTAAGGCTTGTACCACACTGGGATGTTGCCAGCATGTTGGAAAAACTAAACTACAAGTTGGAGTTTCACTGAATTCATCACTAGGACACAAATTTTAAAGTCAGCAAACAAATGTTGACACAATAGTCATAAAATAGTTTCTGCTGTATCTTCATCAGGCTGGAGCTAGTCAACGTGAGGGCTTAGGCTCCTGTAAATGTTTATTTTGCACCAAAGGAATGGTCCATTTGGAGACTTCAACACACCTCTAAATGCCTGAAATCTTTCATTTATATCAGTTTAGGAGAAAATTCATATTTTTTGTGGATCTCAAACTAAGAGCAAGTAAACCGATTCAACAGCACACCCTTTAAATACTCAGTTTGCTCTCGTCACCTTCTGATACAGGTAGAACTGTCATGAGCCGGGGTGAGTACTCTCCTCATCATTCACCATCTCTGAGTGTTTTGGTTGCAGGAGAGGGAGCGACAGCTGATCCTCATCAGCTTATCAGCGGGGTGAACATGACGCAACGCCGGAAGATTTCTACTGACTGGTAGTCTCTTGCCCTTCGAACTAAACTCGTCTCTAGTCTTTGAACTCTTGTGAATGGTTTTGAACCTCGATTAATTTTGGATATTTGTCTGGATTACTCACCTCAGGTTGGCTTCTCCTCTGGATTTCCATCCAACCCTGCAAGGATCTCTCACCGGCTCGCTTCCTGGTTCACCATCACCCGCTTGGCCGACCCACTCTCCACCACCTCTCCGCTCCCTCTCCAACTCCACACGCCCCTCTCAGAAACATCATCTCTCACCATCTCGGACCGCTCATTATTCATTCCTGGACAATACCCCGGCTCATCCCCTCCCTCGCTCTCCTGAGTCTCCGTACCGTAAGTTCCTCCAACAACACCCCACTTTGGACTACAAATCCCAAAACTCACCTCTGCTGCTTTCCCTCTAGACGCCATTTCCTGTTTCCCGAACCGCTGGACTTCCATTGCGCCCTTAGTTCTCCGTTTAAATAAGATAACTAGTTTTTCCTTTAAATTGTCTCTGTCTCCTGATTCTGCATGTCTTGGGTTAGACATTTGCCCCAAAACATGACAAGAACAATCTGAACAAGTCCTGCAGAGACCCCATACAGACTAAACAGAGGGGAAGTTGAGAATCTTAATTTTGAACCACACTTCCTCTTCTTAACCCACTAGAACCAACATCTAGATGTGGTGGCCTACTTTGACCTGGTGCTGTTGGGGCATCATGTTGATCAATCCAAAACAAACTGTTGATCTGACAATTCTTGGTAAAAGTCCAACTGGTAGTTGCTTTCAGGTCCCGAATCCTCCAGTTTTATCTCACCTGTTCTCAAAAAAGGAACAGAACTTATTCCCCAACCCACTTCGAGGGACTGGTTTGATCCCAGGCACCAGCAGTGGGCGGGGTTTGTTCCTTTTGCTGCATTTCTGTTGGGTCATTAATGCTGACAATGTCTACAACAAGCACCGAGTCTTGTATGCCGGTGAAGGTTCTCAGTCATCCAGCTCACGGTGATCTAAAAGGGTTCAAAAGACGGCAAATGGACTTTTCACTTCTCATCCGAAGAACTTTGTTAGTTCGGACTGGAATATGGGAGGTCAAGTTTATAAACTGTAGCTGTCTGTTGTTTCTTAATGAGCTGAAACTACCTATGAATACCCCTTCTCCCTCCCCTAAGAAGTTGTTGATGTCATTAGGTCCTATTGTGTTAAAATGGTTGTTTTGGTTAGATGCAGAAGTGTGTGACCTAGACCAAGACTTCTAACACAGTTTATGTTTTCTGGCAGGACGTCGCAACCATTGGAACTGAGTTGTGACTGGAGGCTGAAAAGGGAGAATCAGACTTTCAGACTTTAACGTAGCGCTGAGCACAACAAGGCTAACCTGCAAACATAAAACACCATCAGGACCATCTGAGTTCCAACAAGAAAAGTTGCAACATCTTTGACTGTGAAAATCTCAGCTGATGTCACAATCTCTAACCCTTAACCAGCGTGTTTCCTTTCTATGATGCTGATCATGTGACTTCTGTTCTCTTTGTTCTAAATTAACACAAATTTTCATCCAGATACAGAATAGTCAGAAATGACACAACCATTTGAAAACCATCATCTGCGTGTGTCTTCTGTTTCAACGACTTGAATGTTCTGCCTGGCTTTCTGCTGCCCACACACACACACACACACACACACACACACACACACACACACACACACACACACGCACACACACAAAGCTTGAAACATCTCCTCATTATTAGGGCATGCCACAGATTCTGCTACTCATGAGTGTTTCTTTGTGTTGCTGTGAAATCTGCTGCTAAAAATAACCGTTGATCATTTGTCTTCTAATCCGTGTGGAAAGCCTCGACTGTCTCAAGATCCAAAACATTCAGAAGGTATTTCATTAAAACAGAGAGCTTTATTAACAAGATACACACATATATATATATATATATATATTTTTTTTTATCTTTCATCTGTAGAAAAAAGTAACTTTCCGTCTGAGCAGAGCTGAAGTTTTCATGAACATTATTGGATTTCTCTTCTTAATAATCAGTTTATAGACGTTATTTTAGACTGATGATTGATTTATGTGGGTTTCAGGTTTCTCTGATCTGTATGCAATAGAACACACACTTCTGCAAGGTTATTCATTTTCTTCTTTGGTGTTTGAAATGTCCAACATTATTATTGTTATAATTGTTAATATTATTATTATTATCCATCCATCCATTTTCAGCCGTTTAACCGGAGTCGGGTCGGGTGCTTTAAGGCCAGAAGTGGTTTGATGGGAGTTTAAGACAATAATATTCATGAGGTTTAAAATCAAAACTCTTTCAACACCATGAAAATCCCATTTTCAAGGAATTCAAGCACCAGTGAGAACCCTGTGTCTCAGTAGATCCAAATCCCAGCTCCCAGTTTTCCAAAAGGTAGAATGGAGCAAAACGACGGTGGTTCCCAGACATGTTACAGTCTAACCAGTAAGATTATAATAGACAGGACTTACAAATCTAATTTATACAATTAATGCTTCAAAACCTAAATATACACATTGAATATGACAACACCAAAAACAAAATCTGATTTAGTCAAAACCTAAAATTTGGTGGGTTTAAACCCGTGGTGCAATCTCGACCCGGCATTGGGAACAATACCCTAGGGTGGAAAACTGTCCGGGTTTATGATGAGGTGAAGCTGCCAGACGCATGAAGCTTGGTTTATGCTTGACGCATTTACTTTCCGCTTGGTGATGCGGCTCGCGGATGGAACACGCTTCACAACTCGCAGCGTTTATGGTTCATGCGTCTTTTCTCTGCGGTGAGCCAATATTCTCCCAAACTGTAGGGGGCAGCATGGAGCTCTACGGCACACATCCAACACTAGACCATAGTAGAAGTAGAAATTACTGTTTACAACACGGCATTCCAGCATTTTTAACAGCGTCCTCGTCTTTTCCGACAGTGCGAGCTATTTCTCTCCAAGAATTATTAACAACATGTTGATCACGGTGATCTCTGAGAGCTGAATCATACAAATGTCTGTATGTACGAACCTCTGCCATACTAGTTCTTGCCAGTCCGCCATGTTTTTCTGCGTCCGACCGTCCGCGTGGTTAGAAAATTTCCGAGGTGCGCAGTGCGGAAATTGTGTGCCATGCGGAGGCGCGGTGGAGGGGCGTGGTTGTTAAAATGACGCAATTTTGCCGCTGAGCCGTGCGAACCTCGCGGACGCGTCAAGCATAAACCAACCTTTAGAGAGACTACTTACCCTGGAGTCCATCATCAGCACCGTTGTTGTGTGTGAAATAGGAAAACCCTGTTATTAGATTAATGAAGCGTGTCTTAATCAGAACTAATAATGATAATATCAACTCACACCAGAGCACATAAAAAGGAAACAATTATTTGAAGCTTTTCCAAGAGTGATAATGAGTGCTCTGTTTCCCCACTCGTCCATCACAGCCGCCCCTGATCTGCTTCCGATGCATTTTAGCAGATGTTATCCGTGTGAAAACATTCCGGTTTATGTGGATATTAAATGAAATAGTTTTGGAATTAAATTTGTCCAAAGACTACTTAGACAGCTGCATCATTTCAGAGGCAATGATTCAGCTCCTAACATTTAAATCAGCAGCTTAACCTCATAGCAGACATCATTTATTCCCGTTATGGTGTTGAAATTTGTGCTGAACATGATAGGGTACTTTTTTAAATCTGTATAAAAGTTAAAGGTTTAAACAACTAAATACTCTAAAGTCAGTGTGTGATCAGTAAGCATTAAGATAAACTATAATAAAAATGTGATGATTATGTATTGATGTATGTAAAATCAACAAATCCTGTGTTGAGTCGTCACCGGTCCACGTAGGATCCTAAAGATTTCCACATTTCTTGGAATTCTGTCTTTTAAAAGAATTTCTCTAACAGCAAAGCTCCAGGTTCCTATGAGCATGTTTACCAGCTGCGTCTGAGAGTTTATCTTCTTCCCTGCTTGTCTTTCTTTAAGCAAAATATATCATAAACCACCAGATGGGAAATCTTAATCTAATCCTAATCTAATCATACCATGTTCACTAATAACTGAACTATTGTTAGAGACATCCTGGTTCAAGATGGAGAAAAAAAAACATCCTGGTTCAAGATGGAGAAAAAAAAAACATTAAAAAAATCTTTATACTGACAGAAGAGTAAAAAACATCAGCAGGTCGTTAAACGCTGCGCAGATGGAAAAAAGCAGCAGGCAGGTTGCAGGTTCAAAACCTGGCTGCAGCCTTTCAGCACAGAGTTTGGATCTCCTCCTTGTGCACGTGCGGGTTTCCTCCAGACACTAATGCATGTTAGATTAATAGTTTTAAGGTGTTTTAAATGAATGTGTTAGGAATTTCATTTTGAATTGATGCATTTCAAGCTTGTTGTAATGCAGAAGCTGAGAGCGGTTGTAGCAGATTTTATTTTCACTCTTTCATTTTCATTTATTGACATTAAAATAAAAATACAGAACTAAATTGCTACAAGCCAAACTGAAAAAGGGGACAGAAAGAAGAAAACGTACGTTATATGTCCGTTTTAACTAAAATAGCATCAATACAAATGAAACAATCGTATGATTCCTAGAAAATTTGAACAATAGAGTTTCTGGACTGGTTGGCCGACAACCTCAACCATGAATTGAAAAAAAGAGAGAAAACAATCCATGCTTTCGTTCTTTTTTAAACACAGAAACAGTTTTGTTTACCTGTTTGTAGCTACAGTTTCGCCGACAACTGCCGGCTTCTTCAGGCTGACGCTGATGGTGGCGCGTCACTTCCTTCTCCGTTTATCTGCGGGTAGCAGAGGACGTTGTCGCCCTCTACTGCCCGCTCTCCCCTCTCCGACGATGTAGCTACAAACAGGTAAACAAAACTGTTTCTGTGTTTAAAAAAGAACGAAAATATGGATTTAGAAAGACACAGCAAGAACACACCTAAGACGTTCAGAGAGAAAACAAGTTACACAGAAAGAAGCATAAAGTTATAGACCTACAGTATACATATGTATACACATATGCATACATAGACTTGTTTCCTTTGCCCTTTATTTGTTTTCTTTCACCCCCCCCCTTCCCTCACGCCTTTATGTAACAGATCTATATAAGTTAATCATTTCTTTTTTTATCTTTTTTTGAAAGTCAATATTGTTTTTGCATTCTTGATTTCAGTATTTAATTTATTCCACATTTTAACTCCATATATGGACACACAACGTTCCTTTATGAGTATCCTATGTCCAGGTATATTAAATAATTATTTTCCTTTTAAATCATATTTACTGTCTTTTTGTAAATCTTTTGATTAAACCTGCAGGTACGTTCCTTTTGTTTGCATTATACATACATTTTAAAATAATGTAGTCTACCAGATCATAGAATTTTAGTGTTTTTAATTTTATAAATAATGGATTGGACGGCTCTCTGTAGTTGCTCCTTGTGATTATTCTTATTGCTTTTTTCTGTAAGATGTAAATGGAATTTGTGTAAGTTTTATATGTTGTTCCCCAGATTTCAATGCAGTAGTTCAGGTACGGTACGATCAGTGAGTTATATAACAAATATAGTGAATTATTATCAAGTAACAATTTTGCTCTATGTAACAGTGCAATAGTTTTAGATATTTTAGTTTTGACACTGTTTATATGCAGTTTCCAAGACATTTTATCATCAATGATGACTCCCAGATACTTGACTTCTTTAACTCTTTTAATATTAATCTCATCTATATTTAATAAAATGTCATCATTTGAATATGTATTACTGAATATCATAAAACATGATTTATCGCTGTTTAATGATAGTTTGTTCCCATCAAACCCTAGTTTAAGTTTTTTCATCTCTTTCATCACAGATCTCTCATTTAGGTATTTTCAACATTTCACCTAAAGAACTATAATTCCGTCTTTTTTCAACATCATAAAATCAATTCTGAAAGTTGGTATGAAAGGCAGAAGGTGAGTCCTTCAACTGTTTAATCTTCTAATCATTGTTACTCGGTGATGCAGCTATCAACCACAAGTGCCTTCAGCCTCCTCGCTCCATTAGAATTGACGCTGACCTTCACTGTACTTCTCTTCTTGTACAAAGGATGACTCTTGTCATTTTTCCTCTATTGGCATGAAGCGGTGATTATAGAAAGCCATTTCAAACCATCATTATACCAACAAAGCAGTAAAAGCCTTGCGGATTGCTGACACCTGAAACCTTTAATCTGCTTCACTGCAGCAGCCAATAATGGCGCCGGAGTTAATGACACATCTCGTCCACCCACTTTCTCATATCAACTTAGCATGCATATGCACAGTCGCCCTTCGGCGGAGTTTATAGGTTCAGTGATATGTTGGCATCAAGCCACTAGCTGAAAGACATTGAGATGATGCTGACCTTTGACCCTTTCTCTCCATGTGGGAGGGGTTTCCTCTCCTCTCTTCAAGGGGACAACCTTTTCCGAAACGGGATGAGATTTTGGTCAAGCATAAACCCGGTAAAAAGTAAATGTCATGGAGTCATTTCAAGTCTGCACATTCCTCCAATGAAGAGATCCAGTTCAGACAAACTTCACACGCGTGCATCATCATTTCACCCAAATTATTTATCACTTTGGTTTGGTTCTGCTCATCCAGAGGATGTCACATGACTCCAGCTGCTGCAGCAGAAAATCAGACACTGATTACCTTGATGCCTTCGGGTATTTAGAGTTGGGTACACTAAGCATTACTTTCTATGGAACCAATATAGAGGTGGTATTTTTGGCTTATGCTGCATTAGAAATCTGTCCACAGCTGCAGCAGTGCTCTGCTGTGCTGCTACTCTTTACAGACAGCAGTTCTTCTACCGGAAGGATGGAACAATACTGGAAACTGGCCCAGAATACTAATCTCTACAAACTTGTTCAGTAAAAAGGCTGATGGGGATCTCTGGAATGAAATATTTCATCTTTTATGACAGAACTTGGAAAATTCAGCAACATTGCAGAATATTGTTTAATACCAAGTAAAACAGATCAGCACCTCCAAATCTGAGGCCACTGTTCTCGACCGGAAAAGGGTGTCTTGCACACTCCGGGTCAGGAGAGAGGTCCTACCTCAAGTGGAGGAGTTTAAGTATCTCGGGGTCTTGTTCACAAGTGAGGGTAGGAGGGATCGGGAGATCGACAGGCGGATTGGTTCGGCGTCTGCAGTGATGCGGATGCTGAGCCGATCTGTCGTGGTGAAGAGGGAGCTGAGCCAGAAAGCCAGGCTCTCGATTTACCGGTCGATCTACGTCCCAATCCTCACCTATGGTCATGAGCTTTGGGTAATGACCGAAAGAACGAGATCGCGGATACAAGCGGCCGAAATGAGTTTCCTCCGTAGGGTGGCCGGGCTCAGCCTTAGAGATAGGGTGAGGAGCTCGGACATTCGGGAGGGACTCGGAGTAGAACCGCTGCTCCTCCGGATCGAAAGGAGTCAGTTGAGGTGGTTTGGGCATCTGGTCAGGATGCCTCCTGGACGCCTCCCCGGGGAGGTGTTTCGGGCATGTCCTGCCGGCAGGAGCCCCCCGGGTCGACCCAGGACACGTTGGAGAGGTTACATCTCCAATCTGGTCCGGGAACGCCTTGGGGTCCTGCCGGAGGAGCTGGTGGAGGTGGCCGGGGAGAGGACGGTCTGGAGCTCCCTAGTTGGGATGCTGCCCCCGCGACCCGGACCCGGATAAGCGGAGGAAGACGACGATGACCAAGTAAAATGTTCCCTATTGTTGAAACCAAACACGACATATGCTGAACCCCACACCTACCCACCTGAATCCTGCACGTACCCACGTTGGTGTCTACCTTGTAAGTAGTGGCTTTACTACAAGATGCTACCATTATTTTTGGCATTTACAAGAACTTTTAATTCACGAAAGTGATCCAACTGCCTTTCTAACTTCCTGTAGCAGCTAGCTTGGCTTCATTCTTAATGCTAGCTCATTCATAATCAGGAAGTAGTTGCACACTGTTTTCTGCAGAACTGTCATGTCAGTCCTCTGCTACAGATACTGTTTTTGTTCGCTTCTCTGCTCATGCTCTTTGTTGATGCTTGTGCAAAGTAGCTGTTAAAGTACAAAATCCCTCAACAACAACATGAGAGACTGCCACCTAATAACTCCCTGCGTGTGTTCTCTGTGGAGGCGATCTCCATCTCTTTGGTTGGTTGTTTGCCATGCAGTTGCTCTTTTTTTTCTCATTGCATTTCATATGTTCAAATAGAGTTTACCTTCACAAAAGTTTTATTCATCAGCCAGTCAGTTTACCGTAATTTCCAGACTATAGAGCGCACCTCAACATAAGCCACACCAACAAGGTTTTCTACACACGCCACACTCAAACACAAGCCGCGGCGCAGCAGCCACATGCAGGTCTCCGGCGCACAGCGCATGTACGACCATAACATAAGATAATTAGACAGAAAGATGCTCCATAGAAGTTTTTCGTTGTTGTTTTAATTGAACAAAACAAATTTTAAACACGGGTGAACGTGCCTGCAAGTTTAGAAAAGAAAACAGCACTGATAGCATTCATATTTCTGGATGGTTATAAAATAAAAACGGCACTGACACGTTATTACCGGTCATTTGCATGTTTAGAAGAAAAGAACAGCGCTGACACAGCATTAATAACATGCCTGGTTAGTAAATAAAACACACTTGCCTACCAGAAGAAGTCATTCGCTCTCATCTTCTTCTTGCGCACTAAAGCCATTAAAGTCCTCTTCTTCAGTGTCGGAACAGCCTCAGAAGAGCTTCGTCACATACCGTTTCAGTGGCGATGTCAGTGTCGCTGTCCGTGTTGCTGTCATCATCCCCGGATGAAGCTGGCTTGAATGAGTTCTTCCCGCTGCCGTCTCCAGTGCCGAACTACGGATTCATTCATGCCAAGCTTACGTGCGGCAGCACTGTTTCCCTCCTTTACTGCCAGATCGATGGCCTTCAACTTAAATGCAACATCATATGAACTCACACGTGTAGTTACCATGATGAGGGGGTATGGATCTGAAAAAAAGTCTTCGTCGTGCCGGCTGCTTGCATGTGCTAAATTAAAATGAGCACTTTCTTCCATTTCCACTTTTGACTTCTACCTGTTTCACTTTCTGCTAAAGCGCCCCCTGCAGGTGAAGGAAAATCTTCAGTAAAGCCACACCTCATTAGAAACCACATGGTTCAAAGCGTGGGGAAAGAGTAGCGGCTTATAGTCCGGAAAATACGGTATGTGTTTCCTTTCAATTTCACACACAGCTGACTCAAATCATCAAATTCATTTCATTTCATTTCTTTATAAAGCCCCTTCTGCGACCAATGCAGACGCCCAAGGTGCTGAACACAACACAATAAAAACATAAAACCATCAGAATAAAATATAACAATCGTAAAACCAACATAAAATCAATTAAAGGAGTAGAGTAAGAGTAAAAAATAAAATCCTGAAAAAGATGAGGCCGGGGCATCGAAACCGGGTAAAAATTGCTAAACCTGAAAACCCTCGACAAAAAAATGGGTCTTAAGGCGAGTCTTAAAAACCCCCAATGAGGGTGACTGACGCACCACCAAAGGCAACTGGTTCCAAAGTGCAGGTGCCAACACCGAGAACGCACGGTCCCACCGTGACCTGCACTTAGTGCGTGGAATGATCAACAGCTTCCTGCCGGCTGAGCGAAGGACCCGCGAGGGGGTGTGGGTGAGGGGTTGGGGGTTGTTGGAGTCTGCTACGACCCCAGCTGGCTTTGCTAGGGGTATGAGGCAACAAAGACTATTATTAAGAGGTGTGATTAAAGGCTAAAACTATTTATTTTGGTCTCAGAGGTAGCAGCTCACCTTGGAGGTCTGACATAGATAGATAGATAGATAGATAGATAGATAGATAGATAGATAGATAGATAGATAGATAGATAGATAGATAGATAGATAGATAGATAGATAGATGATAGATAGATGATAGATAGATGATAGATAGATGATAGATAGATGATAGATAGATAGATAGATAGATGATAGATAGATGATAGATAGATGATAGATAGATGATAGATGATAGATGATAGATGATAGATAGATAGATGGATAGATAGATAGATAGATAGATAGATAGATAGATAGATAGATAGATAGATAGATAGATAGATAGATAGATAGATAGATAGATAGATAGATAGATAGATAGATAGATAGATAGATAGATAGATAGATAGATAGATAGATAGATAGATAGATAGATAGATAGATAGATAGATAGATAGATGATAGATAGATAAGAACTACAAGTAGATATTACTTAAATTAACTAACTGTAGATTTACCAAAACCAAACTAAGATCAAGTCTGACGTGGTTAAGTTACATAAATAAAGAAGCTAGGTTGATTACTGATACTGAGATTCAAAGCTGAAAGCTATTCACAAATTATTAGATTCTAAATTCTCTAAAAACCAGTTAGTGGTTTGTGGGAGCCGAACATCTAAATATCATGTTCTTGTAAACATTTCGATGGGCTTTGACATGGGACATGTGCACAGATCTGTGTCTACTCTTTCTATCACGCACTGGTAAGCTGCTGCTTTTCAAAGGTTGCCACTCATTATGCCATCACCAGGAAGAGTCAGCACACTAGTGTGGCTCTGGCCAAGGTGATGATTTCCTTCAGGGCACAAACAGAGCAGAGCTGTCCAAGGTTCTGAATTCTCAGTGCTTCGCTGGTCTTCAAGCAGGAAAAAGCAGCGGCACCTGGAGCACAGAGGCGGGCGGTGGCTGTAACAGAGTCACCTGCCTGTATTTTCTAAAGGTTTTATTTTATATATATATATATATATATATATATATATATATATATATATATATATTTCTACGCTTCGTGACAGATCTGAACTTAAATCAACCCTTGCTCAACACCGAGGCTAAGCCTCACCTTTCGACCACATCCATCCCCTTTCTAAAATGAGTTCAACATTTCACACCTTGATTCATGTAACTGTGTCGCTTGTCTGATGGCTAAGTGGGTCAGTGACACACGTGCTGTCAAGGTGTGAGCAGGAGGTTAATGGTTGTCAAGGTGACATGAGGACAGATGGGAAAGGTCATGTTTAAGATTCCTTCAGAACATGTAATGATTCTTAGCCCCGACCAGAACTCCTCTTCGTTTACCACGAGTGTGAATAAAACCCAAATGATGAATGGTTGTTTTCCTCTGCAGCTCTAATTCCTATTATCGAGGAGAGTAAGATGGCGCTCGCGCTGGTTCAGGCTGCGAGCTGCTCGTCCTCTTTACGCACTGATTTCAGCGCTTTGGGCTTCCTGACAGGGTTGCGGAAGGCGCTTTATAAATAAAGCTTTGATTGATTGATTGATTGATTGATTGATTGATGATTGATTGATTGATTATAAACCACGATGGGTGAAATTTGGCTTTGCTTTGAGCCAAAGCATCACTTTCAGTAACGTTTGCTGAACTGTTTAGGCCTCAAAAGTTAACACTGCCAAACAAATAATGTATTGTTCTGAATTGCTGTCCCATAGCAGGAATGAACTAACGGTTGTGGGCGTGCTGCACAAGTTTCTGCTCTTTTTGCGCAAACTTTAAACGTGTTTCTGCTGTTTCCCCAACTCTGCAGTTGCTGTTAACATGTGTCGTGTTCCGCTGGAGATCCGGCACTGCTGCTGGTACAGGAACTAAGAGTGTGCCGCGTTTTGTTCACAGCACGCCAGTAACTGTGGATTCTTCCCACGTTTTCTGACGATAACTGTAGAATAAATGGCGTTCACATCCTCATAAATGTTCACATATAAACAAAGTCAGCTCCACTTGTGTGACAAGATGCTGAGTGGGCGGGGTTCTTCCTGCACACTTACAGGAAAACAGAAAAGTGTTAAAGCAACAGGAAACAGGATTTGCATGTTTTTCTTTTTCAACATTACCAACAATATTGGTCTGATTCATGAAAACAGACATTAATCTGAGACATAAGTGCTCATTTTTATTACTTTAAGATAAGCTGCAGGACTTTTCCATGATGATGATGATGATGATGATGATGATGATGTAGAAATGGGATGGAAAGCACATAATAGGAATAACAGGCACTCTGGTTATTTACAGCATCTGAGTGGCATCAAACAGTGTCTCTCCAAAAAGTGCTCCATAAAAGTCCTTCCCTCTCTGAATCCATCCATCATCTTCAGCAGCAGAGATTTATGATCACAGCACATCTCTAATCAGAGCTCATGAACTCTACGGGGAATCTGAGGTGATCATTTCAACCTCTGTCACTCCCCCGCTGTCTCTACTTACAGCTTAATGCTTGGCTGTGAGGTCCCAGATTACTAAATAATTGGCCCGTCTATCTCTCTGCAGAGTCGCCCATTGTATTCATCATTTATGTTTCTGTCACACAGCCGATTCTTCAGCTCATTCAGAATGAATTATAGCAGATGAGACACGGCAGATCCTGGAAAATTGGAATAAGAATTATTTAAATCGGCAGCCGTGTATCCGGGTTCGGGTCGCCGGGGCAGTAGTCCAAGCAGGGAGGCCCAGACTTCCCTCTTCCCAGCCACTTAGGCCAGCTCCTCTGGGGGAATCCCACGGTGTTTCCTGATAAGCCGAGAGCGACAGTCCCTCCAGCGTCCTGGGTCTTCCTTTAGGTCTCCACCTGCTTGGACATGCCTGGAAAACCTCACCAGACAGGTGTGCAGGAGGCATTCTTACTAGATGCTCGAGCCACCTCAATTGGCTCCTCTCAATGTTGAGGAGCAGCGGGTCTACTCTGAGCCCCTCCTGGATGACCGGATGGAGTTTTTGTTATTATTATTATTTTGTGCCAGAATAATTGACACTTTACTGGAAAAGTTTGGAACATCAGCTCCAGCTTGGGGGGAGGGGTTCTACCTTGGAGGAGTTTAAGTATCTTGAGGAAAATGATGCAGCAAACGTGATCCCATAGTTTAGTGACCGAACTCAGTAATTGTGCTTATTGTGTGAAATGGTATGAAGTTGGATACAACTGTGCATAAAACAAACTCTTGGACATTTAGAAATATACATGTTTTGATGAAAGAAGTCACATTTATTATCTATTTTTTCACCCAATTGTGGTTTCCTTTAACTTCATCCTTTTATTTGTTCCACTGTGTGTGTGTGTGTGTGTGTGTGTGTGTGTGTGTGTGTGTGTGTGTGTGTGTGTGTGTGTGTGTGTGTGTGTGTGTGTGTGTGTGTGTTCCATCTCCTATTCAAGCTTTTGTTGTCAGAGTGGTGATTTCCCAACAACTTCAGATTGATTTTGTTGCCTGCTGCAGCAGCCGGTAAGGTGGCGGTTAATGAGATCACCAGCAGCTGGACTAAACACTAGTGACAATAAAGAAACTGGTTTTCTGGCTCATTGGAATGGACACACACACACACACACACACACACACACACACACACAGATTGATGCAAACTTCCACAACCTCTCCAACCAACCAAGCAAGACCTCTGTTATGGATTTTATGCCCAATTGTTCCTTTTATGTGTGTGTGTGTATATATATATATATATATATATATATATATGACTCAGTTTCACCTGTATGAAGGAAAATAGTGTTTGTGTTTCTACAAACGCAGCTAGAGGACATGACTTCATTTTCTTTTGGAGCCAGAAAACAGATCATGCAGCAGATATGTGCACGGTTTCTTTCATTATGCATGGATGTGCATGACCAGACTTACTCTTCACCACCGAACTGCTGCTTGTTCAGCATTAGTGAGTTTCAGATGCCTGGAGGGAGGTCCCGCAGCACAGACCAAACCTACACCAGCTCCTGCTGTGGCAGCTCTGAGCTGTTCATCACGTTGGTGTGGTGTGAGTCGAGAATAAAGATCCAAACCCAAAGAAAAAAGAAAAACTGCTAAAGCACTAAAAGAATCTGCAGCCAGATCTCAAAGCATCCACTGGATGTGGAACACCATTTAATTCAACCAGTCTGGAGTCAATTAATAACCTCTTAAACACACACACACACACACACACACACACACACACACACACACACACACACACACACACCTGCGTTCACCTGGTTGATCCATTTACTAAAAGACCCAGATATGTTTGTATGTAACTGGGTTAATGGCCGCCTTATATGGAAGTCGACGTTGAAACATGGAGTTAGGTCACCGACGTGTTTCCCTTCACCCACAGCTCAAACAAAAGTTAATCTCCATCTTCCTGCAGTCTGGATGAGATCTTTAAACAAAACATCCACGTAAAAAAGAAAAAAAGAAGTGAGAATTCTTATTTCAGGTTTATTGTCTTGAAGCAACGATTCAGTGAATGTCTGTTTGTCTTTGTCTGCTGGAGGCGATCACACAAAAGTAGCTGAAAGGAAAACAAATGGAGTAAAATGGACCGACTGATCGGGAATGTCAGCTCCATCCTGAGGTACTTCCTGGTCTTATTGGGGAAAGTAAAGGGAAGGATGGCGGCCCTCTGTGATGCGTTTACGGCCTTCAGGAGTCTCAGTTTTGCCGTCTAGGGTGGAATTTATTTACACCTGAAACATGCTTTAAGGTCACTGCAGAAAAAAATCTCTATTTAGTTTGTTTGAACAGTTCGATTTGTGAATTTGAAAAAAAAATAACTTTAGCTGACGGACAAATTCGCTCTACTCATTTTATGTTGGATTAATAGAAATGCTTCAATTGTCTGGAAAAGAAAAGAAAAGAAAAGAAAAGAAAAGAAAGAAAAAAGATAAGAAAACAACAGAAAAGAACAGAAAAGAAAAAAGAACAGAAAAGAAAAGAACAGAAAAAAGAAAAGAAAAGAAAAAAGGAAGGAAAGAAAGACAGAAAAGAAAAAAGAAAAGAAAAGAACAGAAAAGAAAGAAAAAGAAAAGAAAAAAGAAAAGAAAAGAAAAAAGAAAAAAGGAAGGAAAGACAGAAAAGAAAAAAGAAAAGAAAAGAACAGAAAAAAGAAAAGAAAAGAAAAAAGAAAAAAGGAAAGAAAGACAGAAAAGAACAGAAAACAAAAAAGAAAAGTAAAGAAAAGAACAGAAAAGAAAAGAAAAAAAGAGAAAAGAAAGGGAAAAAGAAAAAGAACAGAACAGAAAAGAAAAGAAAAGGTGTTTTCATTAAAAACGGAGGATATAAAAAGTGCAGAATTTAAAGAGAAGCTGGAGGAGGTGAAGCATGTCGAACCAGTCTATTTAAATGATACTTTCATTCCGGAGGAACCTTAAATACGTGTTTTCTTTACTCCTGAAGCATCTTTACACTTAAACGTCCTTTAGCTCTTCACAATAAGAGCCTCAAACATAAACATGTACCCTAAAATCATTATAAAACTATATAACGTTTCTTTCTTTATCTTTGTTGTAAAGCTGCTGCTGCAGCTCCACTGACAGAGGAGGGGGCAGAACTGGAAGCCTCAAAGTCCCTGATGAGGGCAGGATCCTCGATGAAGGACCGATAAACCCATGAAGGATCCTCGGGCCCATAGCCCTCCCAGTCCACCAGGTACTGAACTCCCCGGCCCCGGTGGCGCACGTCGAGAAGCCTGCGGGGAATTCCAGGAATTCTGAAAAGTTCACAGCAGCTTTTGTTCAGCTCCAGATACAAGTTAAAGTATCCGAGGAATGAAGTGTCCTGTAGCACACGTTAAAATGAAGTCACCATAAATCATTTACTCAAGGCATTATGGGTGTTGTAGGCCTGTATTTCCAAAAACTCCTGAAAAGCAGTTTCTTGGGATTATTTTCCTCATAATTTCGACTTTAATCTTTTAATTTTGCTACTTCTCCTTTACTTGCAGCCACAAGTTTTTAGTTTCAGGTGTCGACTAACTAAGCATCACCTCATGGTGGCTAAAAATCTCAAAAGACTGCAGGGTGGAAGATAATGGGGATCAAAGTCCCCCCAAACAGCAAAAATCATCATAATAATAACAACAATAATAATAATAATAATAATATTTAATAATACACACACACACACTTTATTTATTTATAGAAACTTTTATTTTTTATAAGAAAACTTTACAGTTAATAATTTGAACAATGACAACTGATTAGCAAACATTACATTTTCCATTCATCTACTTCAAGGCGCTAAACAAACGTTAGAAGGATAATAGAAGCTGAATAAAAGCCTATTTCCTTCTACTCTCATGCAGCAGATTCTATTTTCATTGTAAACAGTTCGGGTTTGATTGTTATAATGCTTAATCATAATGCCAAAAAGCACCAGCAGTTCCACCATTGCACACCGAGCGGGTCATGTCTTTGGGATCAGTGTCCATGATTGCAGCAGTTTAAGTGTATTGATGAGCGAGTGTGTGGCGTACAGTACGTGTGATTGTCCTGACTTGTGTGGGCTGAGTATACATTTATGCACACATATCTGTGCGCCTGGGTGCACTTGTCGGTGTGCATATGAATCCCACACCAGCCTCAGGTGTGTTTGGAGCAGATTTTCAGGAGAGTTAGAGATAAATCATCTGAATCCTCGCTGACATCTAAACCCCCCAAAGCTCTAATCAAGCGTGGTCTGAACCAAATGTGAACAGGCAGGGAGTTGGCCTCCGTGAGGGCTTCAATCACCACCGCTGATGTCTCACTTTGTTTATGTGTCTGAGGAGAGAGATAAGGACGCCACTCTGAACATCAAGGAGGGGTAAATGTCAACGAGAACAAGTGGGACACCGTAGAAGCTTTTGCTTTATTTTTTTAACAACCTATGACTTGAGTTGTGTCCCTAATGTTGAGCCATTAATAAACAGACAACTCCATCTACTCATGTTGATTGCAATAGAGCTCCGGGAGTTGACGTCACTTCTCCCGGCATGCAACAGTTCAAGTGAGTGTTGCACTGGTAAAGTTCCTGATGTAGTTCAATTCCCAGACAAGGACTGGTGCTGGCCCGTAAATCATTTGCTACTGAATATCACATATCCTGCATTAAAGGGACTTTACGGAGTTTTACATTTTTATGCTCGTGATTGCCCCCTCAGGCCAAAAGCGTAACGGCAGCTTCAATAGTAGGCTCGTGCACGAGGCGCGCATGCTGTACGTGCACAGTCCTTAACGAAAATAACAGCTGAGACAGTCCCGTGTGTGTGTGTGTGTGTGTGTGTGTGTGTGTGTGTGTGTGTGTGTGTGTGTGTGTGTGTGTGTGTGTGTGTGTGTGTGTGTGTGTGGCCCGGAGGACAGAGGACAGGAGAAAACGCAGCTAATTAATTAAATAATGTGGTTCTGTACCTTTCTCTTCAGCACAGCCGACAAAGGTTTATGATGGGTCAGTCCTCCTGCATGCTCAGATCACTCCCTTCCCTTGCTTGAAAAATTGTTCCAAAATGAAAGTTGAACCCACATCTTTTTTTATCTGTGAATTCAATGCCGTTCGGCGAGTCTCAAATAAAGATTTGGACATCTTACTGTAAAAAAAATATACCATTAATGTAAAAAAGAAACTCTAAATAAACTATGTTCACATCCAGAATCAAACCCGAGCCTCCTGCACGAGAGTACGATGTATTACTAGGTGAGCTAAAGCGCCAGAGACATTTTTGTGTATCTGTAACATTTATATCCTTGATGACAGCTGAAACAACATTCAAAGAACGGTTTGGAGTGAAAATGGCTATTTTGTTGCTAATTTGCATGAAATATCTAGAAGAAAGTTCTACAGAAAGTAGCTAAGGGTCCTCAGAAATGTAGCTAGCTTTGTCACTAGGCGTTAGGAACAGCGACAAAGTGGTGCTGCCTCTCTCTCTCTGCTGCTAAAGCTACGGATAGCAAATGCTACGGGCGATGCCTGAGCGTGAACGCGCATGAAGCAGCCTGCTCGACCCGAGCATCTCTCTTTTTCTGTGATTTTACAGAAAAACAGGCAATCACAGTAAAAATGCCAGGGCTCATTCTACAGGACCAGGGCATTGCAGGAGAATGTATGAAGAAGACATTTATTATTTCTATACATGTTTTGGCTGTCACACTTCCATAATGCCCCTTTAATATGGGGAGTGTTATGTTTTGAAAATGTGCTTTTATCATTACTTTAAAGGATTGTTTCAGCTCTCAGTGTGTGTAACTTTTTATTTTATGCACTTTATTGTTTTATGTTATTTACCTGATTAGCCCTTCCCTTCATCTGAACATGGTACAGCTGTTAGTGATATCTCACATTCGGACTTCTGTAGGTTTTAACTGGCTGTCAGGATATGAAGAATGTAAAGTTGGGTCAAACAAACTAAATAAAACCTACCCAGTTTGGTTTCTGCATCATAAAACATGAAAATCATTCTCGTTCGTCTTTAGACAACCCAGCCCACATCATCATGTCAAATATCTCATCCTACGGCGCAGACGTGTTCACCCGATGGCCGTTTTCTGGTGGATCCTGAGTTCTGATGTGTTTCTTCATGTTACAGAAAACCTTCTTATTGGGCTCTTTGGGGCCTTTCAGATGGATCTCTCTTCTGGTCTACAGTGACAGTTTTGTTGTTAAACTGTGGAGGATTGCAGTAAACAGCAACACCAGGCAGAGGTTCTCTGAGCGCATCGCTGCACTTGAGAAACATGTCCGGTTTCCCTGAAAATGCCTGAAGGCACTCTGAAATACTAGATACACCTTGTGGAAGCATTGTTGATGGTAGATCTTCAGGTCAACCATCCTGAGTGTCTTGTGCTGTGAACATCATTTGAGTGTGTGAGGGATGTGAAGCGATAAACAATGAAACATAGCTTTGTTTTGTTCGGCACCGTGGAACGACAGTTCACCTCAGTGGTGCACAAAGAAAAAGCACGGTGACATCTATTCACTAGATGCCCAAAGCAATCTGTAATTGTCAATTTTAAATGAAAACAAGTTGAATTTATCATTAAAGGTGCATTATGTTAGTTAAGTAATAATGACACCCTGTGGTCAAACATGGTTACTGCAGCCTGTTTTCCAACAAATGAATGACTTCCTCACTACTGCTTCATGACTCTCACGGCTGTGCGAGCTACGGATTATCACCCGATGATTCTAGATGGTGAGTGAAGACGAGTACACAGTGAGCGGAGAAGTAAATGAAAACATATCACTGCAATATGGAGTTGTTGGTCATTTAAGATGTTGCTTGAGATTTAGATTTAGAGCCGACTATTTGTTTCTAAATCACGATTAGCAATGTTAGCTCAACGTTAGCCTCTAGCCTGCTTCACCCAATATTCTCCCTCTCCTGATAATAACTTTTTGCTTTCCTTCACGTTAAATGTGCTACTACTAGTTTACCCGTTTAATTATAGATCCACTAGGATAAATACAATAAAGTTTATCTCTCGCCAAATAGCATATTTTCTAAGAAATCACAATGTAACCATATAAACATTACTTGGTGTGTGTGCATGTGTGTGCGTGTGTGCGTGCGCGTGCGTGCGTGCGTGCGCGTGCGTGCGTGTGTGTGTGCGTGTGTGTGTGTGTGTGTGTGTGTGTGTGTGTGTGTGTGTGTGTGTGTCTGCTCTGACTTCTCGATCTGCTTATACTGAGCCAGGATCCTCTGGAGGTTTCTTCCTGTTAAAAGGGAGTTTTCCTCTCCACTGTCACTA
Source organism: Nothobranchius furzeri (assembly GCF_043380555.1). Taxonomy (NCBI): domain Eukaryota; kingdom Metazoa; phylum Chordata; class Actinopteri; order Cyprinodontiformes; family Nothobranchiidae; genus Nothobranchius; species Nothobranchius furzeri. Next base: position 39,507,818 of record NC_091758.1, read on the forward strand.
TATGCTTGCTAAGTATGAGGATTACTGTAAACTTGATGCAATTTGCTGGGTAGGAAACATTTTTTCTGACTGGCTTAATGAACTGACCTGAATAGGAATGTTTATTATGTGAAGTGCCTTGAGATGACTCTTGTCGTGATTTGGCGCTATATAAATAAAATTGAATTGAATTGAACTGAGTTGAATTAGAGTGGCTCACTGGCTGAGTGTCTTCACAAAATGTTGCTAGGTTTTGCCAGCTGGTGTTTCATTATAAATGCCGGCGCTGCAGCGTTAGATCGTGCAGACTTGGCATCCCGGCGGGCACTCAGATTGTAAACAGAGACAAGGTCCCTCTTTGGCTATTTTGAAAGAAGAAAATCTGACAACCCCCAGCCAGCTGGGAAGTAAATCTGTTTCACTACAACCTTCCCTCCAACATGAGTGAGATGCCTGACTGTTTTGGGATTATTTCACCGTAGAATTTTTACATATTGCACCCTTAAATACCTTCAATACCACCACATCCAAAGCTGACCAAAGCACTTCAAAAGGAAGTTAAATAAGGTTAAAAAAAAATACATTAATATGATTTTTGAGTGCTTAGCTTATGTTGACACTCCAGGGTGAAAGTGTCCGGGAGCTGCTGTGAACCGTATGGCTTTAAAAGGATTAGAAATGACAGAACCCTCCTGAGCCAGAACTTCTGCACTCCATAAATAACCCATAAACTTTATGGCATAAAGCGAGCTGCAGCTTGGGGTTCACGTGGAGTGACTCGAGGTAATGATTCAGGGTTCCCGAGCCAAACACAAAGCACATAATGAGACGCCTAATAGGCTTCATATTCATAGGATCTGTTCATCAGGAGATGCACCGATTCCTGGAGCTCCAGAGACCGTGTTGTTGCTCTAATCGGGGCGTTTGAGGCTCACCTGGATCTGGTGACAACCTGTGTACACGCGTCACAAAAAAGGCTCATCGTGACGGATGAAAAGATTTAACCTCATAAAGACGATCCAGTCACAGTCAAATGAAAGCTGTTTCCAGGCAGAACACACTGGTCGTGTGCACAATGGCCTATTGTTATCTGTTAGAGTGTGAAAATACTCACAGTAATGTGCAGCCAGCAGCTGTTTGTGGCTAAAAATCACAGATATGGAATTTCAACACTTCAAATTTTGATGTTAAGATTTTATGAATGAACGAACGAACGAACGAACGAACGAACGAACGAACAAGTAAAACCTAACGTGGTTCAGTAAAATCCAAAGTATTTGTTTTTTATTGAGCAGGTTTTTGTGTTTTTGTTAAAGGGATAATAATCAACTTTTTCTTGTTTTATATTGTTTTCTTAAGCCAGTTTGTGCTAACGTGACCCTTTACAGGGTTATTGAAATGTCACTCAGACCACCACCTCTCTGTGGCTAGAATGCATTTGCAACTTCAGAGTGCTGGTCATGTCTATTGGACTTGAAAAAACTTGAGCTGGCATACCTGGTGCTGCAGCCTGCATCCAGCACATTTCTTGCGTGTTTTATATTGTGAGCACAGCTGATTTGTTTAATTTAGTGATAAATCACTCCTGTAGACTCTAAGGAACGCTGGGGAGACGTTTCAGCAGTTAGATTAAGGTGTTAGAAAGACAAACACGCAACAAGGAGATATATTTTAATTTTGGTTCTACTAAATGGACACTAGGGGGTGCAAAAAGCAAGCCAAAACAGCCAAGTCTCATTTTAAAACATAGTTTCCAACAAAGAGAAGCGTGAATCTGACTTTTACTCAAAAGCAAGCTTGTGAGCTTCGTTAATGAAGCGGGAATAAAACCAGAAAACTTGACAGCAGGAAGAGTGATCCGGATCCTGATAATAGACTCGCATTTATGTATCAGACCCAGAAACGAGGAAACACCCTCAGATCCTGGGAGGCTGACGCCTTTCTGTCAGGACACACACATCCGATTTCAAAGTTTGACAGCTACAGAGATGTACTGAAGGTTTGTGGACAACATCTTTTTGTAGTTATTCCTGTAGTTTCCTGAAATTATTCCCGTTACAAATGGGAAAAAAACAGGAGCTGAAGATGAAGAGTTATGGGACAGAAATAAAATCCAACATCAACAAGAGCACCATGTCTCAGATTATGTGAGGACTAGATAATCTCAGAGTCTCCTGCCCTTTTAACTTTTTCCACAACAGATCAAGTTCTTTCTATTCAATCAGTTTTAGAGCCCAAGACAGTTGAAAATAAAACATCTAAACTAAGTTTATCAGCATGTCGGGGTAAAAAAAAAAATCCATCCAACGCCCTGGGAGGACGTCCCCATCTCTTCCCCAGCCAAACGTGTTTGCTGATGGGTGGTTGGATGGGTGTGTACCCGACTATTTGCTGCCACCCATCAAATGATTGTTCTGCAGATAGCATGGAGGGGTTTTAATGTGCAAGAGGAGATTAAAAAGTCAACTTCAGTGGAATACAGTCATGACGAATAGGCAGCTGAGCAGAACAGGTAAGAAATGGAATCCATCTCCTTTGTAATCTTCCTTCTACCTCTGAAAACGGTCCATTCCTTCTGTTTTCTGACTCTGTTGCTTCGCTTCTTTCCGTTTCTTTTATCATACTTTTTGATGGCAGCTATTGTTGGTATTATTATTAATGTGATTCCTGTTTCTTATTTTAAAAAAAAGCTAAATACACACATCGAGAGAAACACACAGTAGTGACAGTAGAGTATGATCCTACCCACAGAAGCAGCCATTTCAATTAAGACCCAGACTCTCTTGTTTGCAACAAAATAAGCACCGTTGTTGTACCTGTAACACTCATGGAGACGCAGCAGCAAAACCAGCTAATTTCATGGAGTAAAAGCAAAAATGTAGTCTTCTGATTATGGTCTAAATAATCCGTGTTATAGTGAAAAAATTGACTCGGTTCGTCTAATTCCTTCTCCCAACGCCACACTGAGCACCGAACATTGTGATGATCCCAAAGACGTCTGAGGACTGAAGGTGAGCGTGCCATTCCTTCAGGAGTCAGATTAACATGAAAACAGTCCGACACGGTGGGGGTAGTGTAGGGGTTGTATCAACTAGTCGACTTCACTGCTCTGTGGTGACTTTTTATGCCTGTCATCGACTAGTCGCTGTCAGGTGATAATGACCGACAAGATGCAGTTCTCGGAAAAGACAGCAGGTGACGAGCTCCTGCGCACCGGGATCGAGGTGGAGGTGACACGCTGTACCAGAGCTTCGGTACTGACACCCGCTGTAAAACGGACATTTAACGAAATTGTGACGTTTACCCTCTTGCAATTTAACCTTCCCCTGACCCCCATCCTAACCTTAACCAGCTTGCGCATGCAAAGCTCTGATCGTTGACACGCTCCAGACATCTGTGTCCTGAGCACGGCCACAGTAACATTATCAAATCAGGTGTCGCCACCTCAAAAACTGATTTAACACGAGGTCGTTCATGTCGGCTCATTTCCTTTTATGTTTTCTGTCTTTTATTTGTGCCTGATGCTTTTCGCTGCTGTGGAGTGGAGCGCATCACCTGTTTTGTCCTCCGGTGACGCACCTCACCGGTGCGGCCGGCGAGCACACCGCTGTTTTTGCGGTCGGTAGATCTTTTAGAACTGCAGTTCAAAGGTAACTCATAAGGTGAATATATATGAAGTCAGGTAACAGTTTTTCTTTAGGATTGAGAGGAGATGCAGGAAGATAACAAACAGGCAGGACAGAAAAATAGTCAAATAAAAACAAGTTAGTTTTTGTACCTGGTGGTTGCAACAAACAGACACTACTGAAGGTCATCACAAGTGAGGAACAGAAAATGAAATAATTATTTTAATGTTTAGAGCAGCAGGAACTCCGAGAGGCTGCAGGCGCATCAGTGAGTTTGCTGCTGCTGCGCAGGGGGAGGGGGGCTGAAGCAGGGGGAGGGGGGCTGAAGCAGGGGGAGGGGGGCTGAAGCAGGTGGGGGGGGATGGGTTGGGCTGAAGCAGAGCAGTAAAGATGCAGAAACTATCGTTGTTAGAAGACATGTTTAACTTTGAAAATGTGGACGCAATTTTAATTGTCAAAAACTCCAGGGAACCAACCAAACCCACCCCCCGTGCCGCTTCAGATGTATGATGTAATCAACAACTAGTCAAAGTCGACTCGATTTTCATTACTTGACTGTCGACTTTAAAAAAAATTAAGTCATGCAGCCCCTAGGGTAGTGTCATGTCCGGAGCCGGTCTACTGCTTCAGGACCTGGAACCACCTGCTGTAACCAATTAAAACCATGAATTCTGCCCTCTAGAATGTCTGACCTTTGACCTTCGACAGACCATTCCTGCTGGAAAACCCTCTAATGTGGGTGAATTCTGATTATTCTGTTCAGAGAGTGGTTACTCCGTAGGGATCAGAGAGTCTTGGGTCCAGTTGTTGGCTGTTAGGTTTAGGGACCACTTACTTTTCCACAAAGTTCCACTCGGTTCGTGTAATCGTGGAATTATTTAATTAATGAACTTTATACTTAATCAGGTCCCGTTTGTCTGATGGTGAAATTTATTTCTGATCTGAAACATTTAAGAGACAAAAGAACAAAATAAGAAATCTTTTAAGTGGCGAATACTTTTTCACAGCTCTGTAGGTCGGACTGTGAAGCAGATTATTCTGCATTTTTATTAAATCGTGATTACACGCCTCCTCAAAATGACAACTACGTCCACAAAACAACAACCCGGATGTGTCCGTGTACCAAACACCCTGTTGTTTGTGATGAAAAAGCAGAAACAGGAAGAAAAAAAGAGTTCAGATAAGATGGACTGAAACAGGTTGCCTTGCAAAAATAATGAAAAAGGAAGAAATTCTCAGTTCTGATCAAACTCGTGTTTCCCTTCGGCAAAACACGAGCAACCCTATTTTCACCTGACATGAAATATCAAATATTCACAAGAGTAACTGCAGCTGGAGACTTTGACGAATGCCTATTGGCCGTCTGATTGATGCAGGCGTTGCCAGGCAACGGCTCATTCGTAAAATCATGAAAGGTTTCTCTCAACTTAGAGTTTAGCTTCGAGTTGCGCCAGAAAAAGGATTAAAGACAGACTTTAAAGATCAGGATTAATAAAGTCTAACTTATTAAAACTGCATTAGTTAAATCATCATGTGCAGCATGAGTTCAGAACCATGATGCTGAATTGAAATAAGCCAAACCCGAGTATTTGCTGACAGTTTCTAAAGCTAAATGTTCTCTTTTTACAAACATAAGCAGTTTTTCACCCAAAAAAGCCTCAATGTGTTCTGCCTCCATGTGGTTGTGCTTCAGATGCAAAAGTGAACATGAATAAAGATTTGTGTGAATATCTGGCTTAGTTAAGCCTGAGGAGAAACATCAGATCTGCTTTAATTCTCCTCGTTTTGCTGATTTAATTCATTGTTCTTGTCTAAGTCGGGTTCAACTCTCTCCAAAGTCATTCCGTTTCACTTTTCATTTGCTCACAATGTGTCCAGATTACTTGAAAAATGCTCCTTAATTTTATGTCCTACTTTGTCCTGCACAGGTTGTCTCCCAGGCTTTGCACGTTTTGGTTCCAGACAGTTCTTGAATAGGAAATTGAGAAAAGTTTGAGGAGGATGAAAAATGTGTTCAAATGTGCAAAATACCTCTAGCTTACGGAATTGGTCAAGATTGGGCTGTCAAGATTAGCACTGTTGCCTCGCTGCATGAAGGTTGCAGGTTCGAAACTCGGTTGTGACCTTCCTGCGTGGAGTTGCGTGTTCTCCCCATGCATGCATGGGTTTCCTCCGAGTACTCCGGTTTCCCCCACAGATCACAACATGCGCTATAGGTTATAAATTGTAAGTCGCTTTGGATAAAAGCATCTGCTAAATAAATAAACATAAACATAAAATTCAAGCAAAAGAAAGAAGCTCAACACTTAAGCAGGTGAGTGAGTGTTTTCTACCTTTTTATACATACGTGTGTACTAAATTGATAGATTCCAATCAGTTAAATTGATTTGTGTATTTCCCTGCTTTTCTCTGGGCTTCCTGGCTCATTAATGTGGACACAGCAGCCATGATGTTTTAGTCTTTACTTGGGTGTTAATCACGGACATATTGCCGGGCTGCAGCCCGTCTTTTGACTGGCACAGGTCGATTTGATCATATCATTCCAGTTCTTGCCTCTCTAATTGGATCCCAGTTCAGCTCCGTGTTCAATTTAAGATTTTGGTTCTGGCCCACAAATGTTTAAATGGCCTTGCTCCTAGCTGTTTATCTGAACTTCTAGTGCCATACATCCCGTCTCGTGGAGTCTCATAGATTGAGTGTGCCTAGGGCGAGGCTACAGAGAAGAGGTTTTAGGTCTTTCTCAGTGGCTGCACCTACTTTGTAAAATGTGTTTGTCATGTTCTGTGTCCCCTTGGTCCCCAGCCCCCTCCTGTTCTTCCTCTGCGTTCCCCTCGTGGGTCCCCTTGTGTTCTGTGTGTCCTTGACCTTCCCCAGACCACTCAGGTTCTCCTCACGTGTCTTCTTGTGTTCCCCAGCTCCCTCTAGGCTTTCCTTATGTTTCCTCCTAGTCACTCCCTTGTGGTTCCTGTTTGTTTGCTGTAGTCCTCCTCACCCCGCTAGTCATTAGTTGTTTATCGTTGCCCTTAGTTTCTAGGTTTAGTTATTTAGTGTTTTATAGGTTATGGTTTATCTCCCCCTCTGCTTGTTCCTTCCCCATTTAGTTCGCTGATGACACAATCAATCAATCAATCAATCAATCAACCAATCAATCAATCAATCAACCAATCATTCAAAGATACTTTATTAATCCCAGAGGGAAATTTGAGTTTCAGTACACACAATTCAGAGATCAGACATACATGGGCAAGACCCATGACAAGAATTGGTGACTGTGGTCATTCGCAACCCTGAGTCGCTCTACCTTAATAGAGATAAGAGGGTTACATGAGGATTGGTTCAGGTGGAGGGAAAAAAAGGCACTTCAGAGTTACCCTCCACCAGGAGGGCAGCTTTGCTCTGCAAAAAAACACCTCAACAAATATGCAACATACTTCAGACAACACAACACAACATGAGACTCCAATAGGAAGGCGGGGGGGGGGGGGGGGGGGGGTCTGGGATCCTGTTCCCCCCAGCGAGAGCAGCCATCTACGGCGCTCATCTACTGTACAGTCACAGGTGGGAGGGAGATCTTGGGAGAAGCAAGGAGTACATTGACTCCTACAGATTGATGACCTCGCCAGGCTGAAGTCCACCAATCCGAAGGTGGTGGGGTGGGGGTGGGGGGGTGGGGGGTCAGGTTTTCACAGCATCTGTCTGCATTCCTTCGTGGGAATTTTTAGTTGCTCGCCGCTTAAGGCTACCAGGGCGTCAGATTCAGATAACAAGAATTTGTTTGGGTCAGGCTGAGATAATTTTCCTCTCTGCCTTCAGTCTTTAAACTGATAATTTCCAGTCCTTCAGTGAAGCCAGTTTTGGGTTTTTAAACCTGTCCATACCGTCGGGTGACTCTCTCCGAGGTGACATCCCCCTGTCTTCCCTCTAGACCTCACTCCTCACACCTGTTCCCCTGATTGCTTCCCTCTGTGATTAAAAATCCTGTCTTGTCCCTCAGTGTTTCTCAGTCCATTTTATGTGTCTGCGTTGTTCTGTTCCCTCTCGAGTTTTGCCCGAGTCCGTGCTCATGTGTGAGCTTCTGTTTTGTTTTTTGACCGCTCAGTGCATTTGGGAATTAAGCCTGATTTTTGTTTGTGCCTTGGGACTTTGGTGCATCCTCCTTTAAATAAAGAATTATTTCTTTATATCTGCTCCTGTCTTGAGTGATCTGGTGTTCTGCGTTTTTGGGTCCTAACCTCCTGCTCAGCGTGACAGTGTTGCCCATCTCATTTAGGCAGGCATCATCTGTTGCCATTTTTAAAACGCTACTGAAGACTTATTCATACTCGACAGCTTTTGCTATTTCTAGTTGACTTGGTAGTCCTGCTTTTTACATTTCTTACTTCTGATTTTTAATGTATTGTTATGTTTTTATTATGTTTTTACTTGACTGCCTGTATATGTCTGGTTTTATACGTCTATGTTCAGCACTTTGGGCAACACTGTTGCATTTAAAGTGTTACACAAACAGTGTTGGGAGTAACGTGGTACAAAAGTAATTATTCACTTCTTTAGGCTACGTGGGCTATGTGACAAACTTAGATGGAGGGGGCAGCGTGTCGGACGCCGGATGAAGCTGGGATCGGCTCGACGTGGCACGTCGGATGCTGTGTGTGTGGAGTTGTTGGCTCCGAGGGGGACGGTGGGACGCCGGAGCACCAGTTGGATCTGGTGCCGTTGAATCTGGCGGCTTCCAGATTGGTGTCGGTGGTGTGCGGCGGCGGGATGATCCGGTCGCGGCGCCCTGCACTACAGCGGCGAGCTCGCGGGAGAGGAGTTCACCAACAAAATCTACGTGAGGTGATATGTGAATCAGCAGAGCCCTCGCCAGTGGATCCAGAAGGCTTGAGTATAACAGCATCTTCTTCCATCATCAGGTTTGCTCTGTCCAATGCCAGATCTTTATGAATAAGACTTTTATTCTGAATGATTTTATTGAAACAAATGGTCTGGAGTTCCTGTGTGTTACTGAATCCTGGGTCCCTAACTGCTGCTTTTGTGGAACTTCTTCCGGATGATTTTACATATTTTAGTGTTCCGAGACCCTCGGGGCGTGGTGGAGGATTGGCAGTGGTATTTAAGTCATCAATTATGTGTAGGCAGGTGTATCCATCCTCTGTGCCTACCAGCTTTGAACTGTGCCTCTGTGAGCTGGGATGCTCTCAGAAGCTACTGGTTGCTCTCCTATATCGCCCACCGAGACAAAACTATGATTTTATAGATGAGTTTACTGAACTGCTTGGTGAGCTGACTCCTAAGTATGATCAAGTGTTACTTCTTGGGGACTTTAACATACATGTGTGCTGTCAGGATAAGCCTTTGGTGAAAGATTTTTTAAATCTCGCTGACTCTTTTTAATTTGGTTCAGTTAGTGGACCAATCCACACACGTTAGTGGCCATATTTTAGACTTGGTGCTGTCACTGGGTGTAGGAGTCTCAAACCTGCAGGTCCAAGAGGCCCATTTTTCAGATCACAGGCCAGTATTGTTTGATGTGGCCTGGAATCACAAACGAGTGCAACAATATGCTCCGATGAAGCGCTGTCGGATGTTAAAAGACTCTACAGCTGCTGAGTTTGCCGCAGCGTTTTCTATGAGGGGTGTGGAGCAAGACTACAGAGCTTGGACCACAGAAGAGCTTGTTATACACCTTGACTCAGCATGCACCATGACGCTTGATGTGGTAGCCCCACTACGGGTAAAGAAACCTAAAGCTAAAAAGGAGCCATGGTTAACTGAGAGTACGCGAGCACTGAAAAGGATGTGCAGAAAGGCCGAGCGGAGGTGGAAAAAGGATGGGCTCCAGAGCTCGCTTGACCTAATAAGAGGTCTTTGGATTGGCTATCAGAAGGCTGTGAAAGGTGCAAGGAGAAAGTACTTTGCCAACATAATCTCCTTAAACTCTCAGAATGCTGGGATACTTTTTAAGACAGTGGACTTTATTTTAAATGTCAATGAGCCCCTTGCGACTGAGTACACCACTGAGTCATGTAACTATTTTTTGGACTTCTTTGTGGACAAGGTAAGGGTGACAAGGGCCTCTACTCCACCACTTAAGCATGCCCCCTATGCAGATCTCTGTGTTCCTAAGGCACTGGAGGGTTTTCAACCATTAACTCTTGCAGAGCTTGAGGATCTGGTCATGAGACTTAAGCCAACAGGGGCGGTAACTGATGTTCTCCCGGCAAGGCTACTGACAGAAGACTTTTCTGTAGTGGGTGATCATGTACTGCAAATTGTAAATAGCAGCTTGATATCTGGGGAAGTCCCTACTCCCCTAAAGCAGGCGGTGGTACGACCTCTGCTTAAGAAATCAGGATTGGACCCAACAATCTTGTCCAATTACAGACCTGTATCTACACTCCCTTTCATCTCAAAGATCATAGAGAGGGCTGTGTTTATCCAACTGATGTCTTTTCTACAGGAATGGGAAATTGGAGAAGTATTTCAATCTGGGTTTAAACCCTTTCATTGCACTGAATCTGCACCGCTTAAGGTCCTTGATGACATTTTATTAGCTAATGATTCCGGTGATGCTGTGGTTCTGGTGCTCTTGGACTTGATATCAGTCTTTGATACCCTTGATCATAGCATCCTAATAAACCGGCTGGAGCGGTCTGTGGGCATTACGGGACAGGCACTTAAGTGGATACGATCTTACTTGATTGGGGGGAGTTCTGTGTGAGGTTGGGGGACTGTTCCTCTAATCTGACTGAGCTGCCTTGGGGAGTCCCCCAGGGATCGATTTTGGCCCCACTATTTTTCTCCTTATATCTCCCACCCCTGGGTGAACTATTCCGTAAGCATGACGTGTCATTCCATCTATATGCGGACGATTGCCAGGTCATTTTTCCAATTAGGCGTGGTGGTTTATGCACCATTCAACCTCTGTTGGACTGCCTGGAGGACATCAAGCTATGGTTGGCTCAGAACTTCTTGTGTTTCAACGAACACAAGACTGAAGTAATTCTGTTTACGCCACCAAAGACCCTAGGAGGTGCCCAAGGGCTTGATTTTTCCGCTCTGGCACCGCATCAGAAGGCGGTGGTCACTAACTTAGGGGTAAAACTGGACGCAGAGCTCAGATTTGATGCTCAAGTGAACGGAATCGTGAGATCTTGCTTTTTTCATCTACGCCGCATAGCGAGAATTAAGCCTTTTCTGTCACGTAGTCATTTGGAAACTGTAATCCATGCCTTTGTTACCTGCAGGCTGGATTATTGCAACTCGCTATATGTGGGGCTTAGGCAAGCTCCAATAGCACGCCTCCAGGCAGTTCAGAACTCGGCTGCTCGGTTGTTAACATCTACCAGGAGGTCTGAACATATTACACCAGTCCTACGTGCCTTGCATTGGCTGCCTGTCTTTTATCGCATCAGGTTTAAGGTCATCCTGTTTGTGTTTAAGGCGTTAAACTCAGGGGCACCTAAATATCTTTCTGAAATCATCCACCAACATGTCCCGGTGCGTTCCCTTAGGTCAGCTGACCAGAGACTACTAACTGTGCCCAGGTACAGCCTGAAGTCTTGTGGGAGTCGTGCCTTTTCAGTACTTGGACCAAGTCTCTGGAATGAGCTGCCAGCTGATGTAAAGCAGGCCAAATCATTGGAAACCTTTAAAAGCAGCCTAAAAACACATGTTCTCGCTGGTGTTTGGACATTGAAGTAGGGAAAAGTAGGCCGGATATGGATTGCGAACTTGCACTCAGGATTTCGTATTGTATTTCTAATGGATTGCTCATTGTATTTTAAATGGTTATATTTCTGTCCAACTGTGGTGCTTTTTATTGGTGTACAGTGCTTTAGTTGTCCATTTTGGCCAAGTGAAAGTGCTTTATAAACAAAGTTGATTTGATTTGATTTACTGTAATGCATTGCTTTTTGCTGTAATGTGGTAATGTAAGGCATTACAGGGAAAGAAAATGGTAATATTTACTCAGTACAATTGTCAGTAACGCGGTAATTACAATGCATTTTTAAACCCAGAATCAAGATGTGGGTTTCCTAAAAATTCAAATTGCGGGAAGACTGAAAAAAGATCCAGTATCCACATATATGACGTCATTTATGGACTCAGCTTTGCGGGCATTCTATGAGCAGAGAGGACGCAGCGGTAATGGCTCAAATACTCCAGCTGCGTCCTGCGCGCGGCCGCTGTTATATTCACAAAATCGCTCCACCAAAACAAAGTAATTCATTTGCGATCGTTTATATCGGCCCATATTCTCTGGTACTTCATGTACTTTTCAGTTGGGTTCATAATCTGTGCCCCGGTGATTTCAACTCATTGCTGCTGGAGCGCAGCGCAGATTAAGCTTTTTATTTTATTTTGTTATTTTTTGCGTTCGGTAGATCCCTTTGGCTGATAAGTTAGAAAGTAGGAAATCTAGGAAACAATTTTTCTGGAGGACGGAGAAAACATGCAGCATGCAGAAAGGTTAGAGAGAGAAAGGGCCGGAAATTATTCACATAAAATCAAGAAAACAAAACAAAGTGCTTGAAAAGAAAAAAAGTAGGCAGATTTATCCCCGATACACATTTTTACCAGTGAAAAGCAATAATATATAAGCATTTAATATTTATACATGTGATAGAATCAGATCACCCCAGAAGTCAGTCCCACATCCAGGGCCGTATCAAGGCATTTGGGGACCAAGGCAAATATAGGCTTGGAGCCCCCACCACCTCACTCCCTGCTCAGATGGCCCTATAAGATGGCAGCATGCTGAGAGTACAGATTGTTGTTGCTTTTATTTAATAAACAATAATTTTAAAGCACTGTTATTATATCTGACTGTTTTTAACAGCAATCCTAGCTCAGACACCACATCACCTTCCACATATATGTCATGAGCTCACTGAGCGTCACATGACCAGATTCATACTGAAGTTGTTTTGGTGAAAGTAACTTAAAGTAATGCAAAAGTAGTGTAATGTCTTACATTTTAAAATCAGTAATATTGTAATGTAATGAATTACTTTAAAATGAGGGTAACAAGTAATAAATAACGCATTACAGTTTTGAAGTAACTTGCCCAACACTGTATACAAATAAACCTGATTTTATTAGATGATGCTGACCTTTATAACCCGATACCTTCAGTACAATCACACAAGTTTGCACACGTGTCCGAACACCCCAGCTCTTGTTTTTCTCATCTCTGCTCCACTTCTCACTCTCATCTGGATGCAGATTTCTTTATTTTTTATTCTGGTTTGATTTGTGCCTCGTGGCAAAATAAAAATAAAAATAAAAACTCTGAAATGAGAATATGCAGACAAGCAGCAGCTCCTATACTGTCTGCTGGTGGCAGCTCTTTTCGCCTGCAGCAGCTGAGCTTAACAAAAAGAGGGTAGAAGCTTGTGGAGAAAACGCTCTGCCAGATGCAGTGTGGAAGTGATGTTCATGCCTATTTGCATTTATAGCAGAGAGAGAAAATCCAATCAAAATGTGAAACAAGGATGGATTTAGATGCCAAGTCGGTGTAAGAATGGAGATGTGTGCGTGATGGTGTTTGGGGGGCTGTTTTTAAGGTGGTGACATCAGACTCATTACAACTGAAGTTTTTGTCATGTTAAACACCTGCTCTGTAGATCAGGTCTCTGGCGACAGGTGCTCAGCAGCCTCGCTGTTGTTTCTGCCAAGTGAATTATCAGACTAGAGCGGAAACGTCTTCAGTTCTTCTGCACACAGAAGAGCACACGGGGTCTCACATGATCAACTGAATCAAGAGTGGTTCTGCATATTTAATGCTCCCCTCTTTTGTCTGCAGTCCCCAGAGAACAGCTGTTTGAAGCAGAGCTGCTGGAAGCCGTTCTAATGTATTCCTCCATGCGCCCACTATCAAAGACACCATCCTGAGTTTATTTGACCATGAAGTTGTCACGCTGTAGATTCAGGTTGATTCTCAGTGGGTTTTCTGTCCCCTCAGCTCAAACTGTTGTCATTTAGTAAAATATTTATTATAAAAACAACATTGAAGCAAAGGATCCCGCTCCTGAAAGCACAGCAGTTACGTCTTTCTGCATATGTTTAGAGGTGATGTCAGTGGAGTCCACGAGTCATTCAGACACTTATGAGCCAATCAGCATGCAGAAAAATCAGCATCAGGCTGAGTCTTGGACTCCAGTTGCTTTTAAGCAACCAAAACAAAGACTGCAGATCAGAATTTAGGGTTTGGGGCTTAAACCACAGGTATTTCCCTCTAAACCAATCAGAGGGAAGCATAAAAAACCCTTCACCAAACTATGGATTAATCAAGCAGCCATCAGATGATGACATCATCAGATCAGAGCTGCAGTCTCCTCGCATTCCAGTTGGCTCGTGGGTCCCATGAGTGAAACACCCTGAATCACACGTTGTACTTCACTTTAAACGATAAAGTATGTGAGTTTCGTCTTTGTCTGTCTTGTAATTTGAGATTTATTAGTTGTAAAAATGCGTCATTAAAATTATTAGTAATCAGACGTCGCATATAGGTGAATGGCCAGTATTTGTAGAGCCTTCTTATGGTTCTGCAACCCCCCAAGATGCTTTACAACACAAACCGTCACTGACCCATTCACACGCTGGTGGGGATGAGCTACGATGTAGCCACAGCTGCCCTGGGGCGCACCGACAGAGGCGGGGCCTGCCGAACACTGGCGCCACCGGTCCCTTCACCAGCAGACAGGGTGGGTGCCCAATATGATGACGTCACAGAAGGGTATCTTCTCCCCAGCGTAGCTACAGAGCTCCGGGAGTTGACGTCACTTCTCCCGGCATGCAACAGTTCAAATCGAAATGGCGCCATATTGGCAGGCAGAAGGCCGCAGCTGGACTATTTGTTATTGTCAGAAAACTCAATCAAACGGGAAATATGGTAGATTCCTGTTGTGCCCCAGGATGCAGAACAGACGCGGACAACATAAGCAATGAGCCATCTACAGGATTCCCCAAGATTCGGAGCGCCGCAAATGTTGGATCATTGTAATAAAACGCGCTAGTGACCGGGCTAAAATGAAGCTGTGGGATCCTGAGAGTAAAGGTTTTCACTTATGCAGCGACCGCTTCATATCAGGTACTTAAACCAACGTTTCCTCAACTGTGTATGGTATTTAGTTTAAACGCTTTTATTACGATTCTTAGTGGGCTTCCTGAACTTATTTTGGCGTGGCTTTTTCTGTCTTATTTCTCATAGCAACAAGTAAACATCACGTAAAACGTTGCCTCGTGAGTTCTGCGTGCTGCCGTTTACGTGTTTTATGATCACAGCAATTAACCGGCTAAGCTGTATTTAATTTTTAAGCAATGGTTGATCAGTTGTCAGATCACACATAAAAAGCACTTTGGATTGCTATTATCTGTCTCACCGAGACAGATCTCAGACAGATCCTGAGACGCTCCTGCCTGACATATTTATTTTATTCATGGAAAAAAATCAGACTAGTGATTTCTCTTGGCGTTCAGTTTATACATTCAACCAGCACAGCACTCTATTTAAACTACTTACATGTAAATCTGTTATTTGTCCATCCATTAATCTATTTTCATCCGCTTATCCGGAGTCGGGTTGCGGGGGCAGTAGCCTAAGTTGAGAGGCCCAGACTTCCCTCTCCCCAGCCACTTGGGCCAGCTCCTCTGGGGGAATCCCAAGGCGTTCCCTGGCCAGGTCCGGTAAGAAGTCCGCTCCGACAGCTACTGGCGTTTTTAAAAAGTATCCCAGGGGCACGGTAAGGGTCGGAGATGTGTAGTCTATTTAATTTCTGACTATATAAAACGATTTCTTCGGTTTTAAAGTGTGAAGTAAACTCCGACGGAGTAAAATCCAAGCCAATCCCGTTCATTTTGTTTACCTTTGTTGCCTGCCAACATGGCGTGTACTCTCTGAGAGTCACGTGACGTCCGGAGCTCAATACTAACCACATGACCAGAATTATGTTGGTTTTCTCCACGTTTAATGCTCCTTCTGTCCTGGAAGAAGAATGTGAAGCTCGCTGAACGCACGGCCGTTTCCTCCTCGTCTGATTTGATGACGTGATTTTGGTGAGACGAGCAGTTGGAGTCCTATATGAGTTTTCACCCAAAACCTAAAGTAACTTTTGTCGCCCGTCTAAAATAAGCGCTTCCTTGGCATCAGGGTGTCTTTAAAAATGACGGACATCACATGGAAAACCCATGGCTCATATCAAACGGGATCAGGAAATAACTTATCTGCTCATAGACACTCATTCATTTTGGTGGCAGCAGGGCAGCCATGGTCCAGAAGTAGAGGGGCGTGGCTTAGGCTCATTATGGAAACACATGTATGTTTTTGTTTGTGCGTCCACTTCAGAAGGTACCAGAAAAGTTGAAAAGGTTTGGTTCTGTCAGAAGAATGAACCTCCTGTACACTCGAGTTTTAGTTCAACTCTTCTTCTGCTGACGTTCTCTTCTGCTGCTCAACTTGCTGACGCTGCCAAAAAAAGCACATTTTCAATTCTCAATATTAAAACCTTTAATCACGTTTTTGTTTCTCGCTTGTGTCATTTTTGAAATGTTGCTCTCTCTGAGGAAATCTTACTCGACTTCATTTATCATCAAAGGTATGGCAAGAAATCTGAGACGAGACATTCTTGGCTCTCAACCTTTCTTCAGTCTAAAGTCCCAAAAGAGCTCCGAGTCAGACCTCTCGTCTAAATCGGCCTCTCATGCTCTCCGTCTTTCATGTGGCTCTGAGGGAGAGGGGATTCTAGGCTTAGAGACTCAAATGGCTAAGTGAGGATAATACTACCATTAAAGAGAAGGAGCAGCAAGACAGTGCTGGAGATGCAGAAGGAAAGTGGGATGGGAGAGGAGGAAGGATAAAGCAGAGAGCGGGAGAGTTCAGTCAAAAGAAGGCTTTCATAAGAGACGGAGCAAAAAAAAAAAACCTTTTGGAGGTTTTGGCTAAAATCCGTCTATCTGCATTGCTCGGGAGCGTTGGATTTGAGCTCCTGTGAGAATATTTTTGGATTGTCAGTAATAACATTTGAGCATTACAACGCTAAAAAAGAGACAGAAAGGGTGCAGAACAGAAGAAAGAGTGGAAGCAGGATGGGAATAAAAGAATGGGAAAAAGAACCGGGATTCCTTCTGCTCCGTCTGTAACTCAAAGATGGAAAAAATGTGTGCGTTTAAGAAATGTGTCACATTTTTAGTTTTGACAAGACAAACAATTTCTTCATGTATTTAGACTGGGAGGAGGGTCCAGGGACCATCTATTTAACCCCCGTCTGTTCATTCGGACTCATGCGGCTGTGGCGATGCTGGTGGTCCGCCCTTCTCCTCTTGGCCTGAAGCCAGACACTGCAGTCTCTTTTCTGATTCGATGCTGGTTTGCATGAACTTTGTGTTTTATGGAAGCCATATTGATGCTGCTCTAGTTTATGCCACAGAACACGGTTCATGATGAACTAAAATCCTTTTATATACTTCACTGGCTGCTGCTCGGGTTTTACCGGACATCAATAATAAGATGCATAATTTTTATAAGCTTCAAAAGGTTATTTATTTATTTATTTATTACATAGTACAAGAAGACTATTAGTGGAAATATGAAATTATTTTTATCCTCTGTAAATATTTTTACTTTATTTTTTTTAAGCATGAGTCAAGTCAGCGTGCATGTCACTAGATGACCTGCTCGCAGATAAATGCTCTGCATCAAGACTCCTCTCATGTCCCAAAAATATCAGAATTCAGGGTTTTAACTCTAGAACTACCAGGATTTTCTGACCCCCTCAGCTCTACCAGAGGTAGCCAAATGGCTCCTTGGTTTGAAAATCACAACTCAATCACTGACAATTAGCTGCCTTTCATTTGTAAATGTAGCCATTATCTGTGCAGAGCACAGACAACGGCCCATTGGAACGTGGAGGAATGTTGGGGAACTTGAAAATGTTCAGTCATTTAGGTTGGCCTCAGTTTGTTTGCCTCTTTAGCCCTGGTAGAAAATGACTCACAAGCCCTTTTTACAAGACACACTGTGCCAGCAAATCAGCGTAACATTACCGTAAGTGTGTGTTTATAAACATGGCGTTGTGCGAATTTTGCTGCATTTGTTGCGCCTCGCATATTGCGGTAATTGTCCGTCCCACAAACAGTGATTGCGCATTGGCACAACAGAGGAAGATGTCAAATGACGCAGCAAATGTGCAGCGACCCCCGACCAGAAAGGGTATATAAACCACGTAAACATGGGAAAGTTAGTAAACAACCAGCGGACGTGGCTAATTGGAGTGTTAACAGAATCAGAAGCGGTGGTTTAAATCCAGAGACAAAAGGGCTCCTTTTTAAAGATTTATCATCAAAAATAATTAATGAAGCTCTCATAACACGTTTGCTGACGCTTGAAGACAATAAAGAATAAAGTAAAAGTAAGTCGACCCAAGCCATTTCATAGCAGCATCAGAAGTGTGTGTGTGTGTATGTAAAAGGAACCAATCCAGCACCCAAACATGAAACTGGGTTAAATCTCTGGGAAAAAGAAAACCTACTGAACAAAAAGTTGTTTGTCAGGCTTCTGAAAAATCTGCAGAAACATCAGAAAGTCTGACTCCTCGTGTTCTTGGATTCGAGAACCCGACTTTTGGAGAACAGATCTTCCATGAATGCAGGCGCAGGAACACACCGGAGTTATTGTCACAGGAGGAGGAGAAGACGTGTTTTTATTATTCAGGGAAAGTGTGTGGAAGCTGGAGGGACTGGTGGAATTTCATACATGGATGTCATATGCTGACATAGTTTTTCTAAATTTATTGTAAAATGCTTCTCTTTTGAATTCAGGTTAAGTGTAATTAAGAATGACTTGGATCAGGATTTGGAAAATAATTAGACCCAAAACATCTGATCGTAAAGCTACGTGCAGTCATTCATGGAAATTCCTTCATTCTATCAGGGTTGTCACGGTGTGAAAATGTAACCTCACGGTTATTGTGACCAAAATTATCACGGTTTTCGGTATTATCGCGGTATATTTTTAAACGTGTTACATTTTCTAAATAAACCCTGTATGTCAGGAAAATATTGCCCTCAGTTTGTGTGTAACTTTTGCCTAAAAATTTGTTATTCTGTAATTATGTTGTTTCTTTGTTTACATTTTTTCCCCTTTAGTCTTTAAAATACCAATATTTGCCCATAATGTCTTATTTTTTGTCTGTTTGATGTCATCATTTTAAAAATATTAGATCAGATGATACTCAGTACTCAAGTAGCCTTCTAATCAGATTCTAATCAGATCAATTTTTTACTCTTACTTGAGTAATAAACCCTATATCAGGAAAATATTGTCCTCGGTTTGTGTCCTTCCAGTGAGCTTTGCAGATGTGGGAAAATATCATCAGTAATCGTTGTTAAATTCATAATTATTCTCGGAGAGAGACCAACTCTTATCGGCCCCTGGGAGCCCCGTAATGCATAGCGTCATTTCAACATGGGGGTGTCCGCGACACGGTTTATATGCAGGTAGCGGCGCTGCGGCTGCTTTATATAGCGACTCGTTGCATTCTCCCTCAACCCAAATCCTCGGATCACGCATTTTAGCTAAAATGCTAATGTTAGCTTGCCTTGCGTTGACTGTAGAGTTGTGGGTGTTGGTCACGCAGATGTGTCATGAGATTTGAAGCGTTGCTGCCTTTCACAGACACTTTTTCTGCACGTGCTGAAAACAGGATAGCCGTCTTCTATCAGCTGTCCCTCGGCATTCTTCAAATATCCAAAAGATGCCCGTACTTCCGACTTTGTCTTCTTTGAGGGATAAAAAATGTCCTCCTGAGGGCTGTCGTCTCCTCCTTTGGCCATTATTTCAGCTTTAGCTTCAAGAAAGTTTTGGTTGTAAACAACAAAGTGCGCATGTGCCGCCGGCAACTTCAGCAGATGATACGGTGGCTGGTAAGGGTCACCGCGCCTACACCGCAGCCACGGTAAATCCACCAAGATAATATATTTTTTTAAAAACAAGACGGTTATTATTATTGTCAACTTTTTTACCGAGGTTTACCGCTACACCGGTTACCATGACAACCCTACATTCTATCATTCATTTTTTTAGAAAAAGAAAATCATACACACTCCAAGAAATGAGGCTGAAATCAGAACCAGAAATTAAACTATTGATGTGTTTGTGTCATTAATTATAAACTTGCTCTCTTTATTTTCTGTTTTCTCTGAAGACACATTTTTTTCAGTTCTGATTTCATCATATAAATAAAATTATTTTAAATTCCGTTAAAACAACAGCGAATAAGGACGTTCTGAGTGAATTATTCACTGACAACAGCACCATTCCGTCTTTATTGGCACGAACGCCGACTGTTCCGCCTGTGTCGGTTTACTTTCTGGTGCATGAAGATGGTAATTTCCCACCGACAGAGAGTGCAAAGGTAGAAGCCATTAGCAGTCTCGAAGTGTGTGTGTGTGTGTGGGTGGGTGGGTGTGTGTGTGTGATTCTGGGAGTTGAAGGTCAGTGAAAGGAGAGGCAAACACCATCCCACTTGTCAATCCGGGTGAAGCAGAGAGAGGCTGAGAGAGGGATGAGTATTACAGACAGAGAGAGGGAGGTTGTGTGTGTTTGTGTGTGTGTGTGTGTGTGTGGGGGGGGGGGGGTAAAGAGAAAACAGAGGAATCAGTTCAGATGATGAATAGTTGAACCAGAGCTTAGCTTACTGCTTTAAAAGAGATCCCATCACACCCAAACACTGTGTGCCCTGATCCAGATGTGTTCCACTAATCCGGGTGTCTGAATGAGTGCTTTGCTGCTTTTATCATCTCTCGTGTGACCAGTTTATCTAGGAGACAAAATAACCAACACTGCTGGTCAAACTGGTCGACCAAGTCCTCCAAACACACCCACATCACCCCGCTTCTCCTCCAGCTTCACTGGCTGCCAGTCAACTTCAGGGTTCATTTCTAGATCCTGGTTCTGGTCTATAGGGCCTTACATGGACAAGCACCATCTTACATTGGTGATCTTCTCAGTCCCTACACCCCCAGCAGGTCCCTGAGGTCCAGTGACCAAAGCCTACTGGTTGTGCAGCACCAGGCTAAAGGTCAAAGGTGACAGATCATGTGCTGCTGTGGCCCCCAGACTCTGGACCTCTCTCCCCCTGAGCCTGAGATCAGTGGACTCAGTGGACTCCTTTAAAAATCAGCTGAAGACTCACCTGTTCAAGCTGGCTTTTGTATGACCTTCTTCACCTCTCTCTCTTTATTCTGCTCTCCCCACCTATTCCACCTTCCTCAGGATCCACTGATTTCCCTCTTTCCTGTTCACGCTCTCTCTTTCTTAACTTTTTTTTAATCACAATTGTCTCTTTTTGCTCATTTTAATATATTTTTTAAACATTTTCTAAATATTTTTTTATATTTTTACATTTTTTTTGTTTTTGTGAAGCACCTCATGATTTTTATCTTGAGAGGCGCTATAGAAATGAAACTTTCTTCTTCTTCTTCCAACTAAGTGGAATTCTGGAGATGTTTAAGCAACACTAGAATTTAAAAGCACATCTTCTTTGTTGTTGAATAAAGGTGATTTCCTGGTTTTATATTTGTGTCACTGGCATGCGTAACAACTATAGCCACAGGATCATAAACACAGAGGCTGAAGCAAAAAGGAGACATCACACCCCCTAGTGGCAGGCTGCAGTATAGCAGCAGGATTCCCCTCGCTAAAAGTGACAAAAATAAACCATAATTCCCCTCTCACCGACTTTATTTGATTCAAACATTAACGAATGTTGCTTCAATTGCTTTAATGGCCCAGATTATCATGGCTTCACTTCTCATTAACAAGAGGGCGAAGATGCATTGTTTTAATTTGTGGTTTCTTCATTCTAGTCTGCAGAAAGTGATGAAGGCTCTTCACGTCACGAGCGTATCTGTCGGTAACATGGGGGGGCTTCTCATCAGCGATTGGGTAAGTCATGGACAATTCACGCTGTGGCAGTCAAAGGATTGTTACAAATCAATACACACACACACACACACACACACACACACACACACACACACACACACACACACACACACACACACACACACACACACACACACACTACAGGGTGTTTTGCAGGCAGCTCTAATCAGTGTGAGGCTGTAGCAGCCTGTGAAGGCCGATTGATTCACTTTCATCCTTTCGACTTTCTGAGTCTGTTGACCCTTTTGTCTCTTTGGACGTGTTGGACAGCTCTTTGTCTCGGTCCTGTCGTGATTTAGCGTCCTTTCTTTTTTATACCAGCACTTTTTTCATTTTTATTTGTCAAACATCTGTCTGCCACTTCCGTTTCCACTTTTAATGTTTCAGAAATAAATTCTGAGGGTTGAGACATAAATAATCCAAGCCTCATTAATAAACAAATCAATAAGTAAAACCTACAATAAGCAACTTTAATAGCTAGAATTTTGAGTAATTATAATAACGGGTATTGTTTGGTCTTCATGCATCAGCTGTCCTTGACAACATGTGAGGTGACAACAAAAAAGCACTAAGAAAGACTCAAACTAACAGTGGATACTTTAAATAATCTGAAATATAAAAAACATTTATTCATCTATTTGCATGTTTTCAATATCTACACATCTCTATTTGCCCTTTTTATATTGCTGTGTTCTCTCTTGATGCATAATGCCCTGAAAAGTAGATTGTTTATGAAAAGTACGTTGAATAGTAGCAACATCTACATTTTGACAAGAAGAACTTTTCAAAATAAGACGACAGAATTTAATGGAATTGTAGATTATTGTGATTCAGGAAGAGTTTTAGGCCGCTTCGTGCTGAAAATGTTCAAAAGTTCTAATAAATGTAAGATTTTTTTCAACAATTTACAAAAAGCAAAAACAAGCCACTTTTTGTCCTGAACACACTCGACTTCTTGTTGCTTCCTGACTCCATGAGGTGCTCTTAGTGATGCGGTGTGTGCTTGAACTTGTTCAGTTTGTCCACAACTCCTGTGCTTGTCATGCTCTACCTGCCTGTCAACACACACCTTTCTGAACCCATTACCCGGGCTCCGTCTGGATCCTCGGCTGCTGAATTAGGAACAACTGAACTTCCCCACACTCGCTGATCAGGTAACAGTTTGTTTTCTGGTTAAGATTCGATTCGTCGTGTCTGGAAACTTGACATATTTATACATTTAGGTGCAGACAGCTTCTGCTCAGTTTAAATTCTCTCCTGTATCGCGTTGCTCCTCTCATCGCCGTGACCCAGTTTCTCCAACAGCATCGTTAAAACTTTGACTTCCTGTTTATTCAAATTGCCACCTGGAGTCCTGAAATACCCGAGTCGTATTATTTTTGCCACGGTAAGACAGCGAAGCTCTGGCTGCCTCCTGCATCCGAATAAGTGAAATAAAAGTCATCCATCACCAGGCAGACACTTGTCAGAGACATCTATCATCTTACACTACAGTGTCACACAACCCGACACACACACACACACAGACACACACACACACACACACACACACACACACACACACACAAACACACACAAACACACAGATGTCATTTAGACAGAAGTGTATTCCACTTCTTCAGCCCGACACAATCACACACTCTGGAAGAAACGCACACTACATATGAAGCGGTGCACACGCGCACACGTGCGTCATCGAGTCAGACGGCTGTATCCATCACTCAGCTGAGAACAGTCACAGCAGCAGTCCCGTTAAACTGGCTTCTATTAGCGCGGACTGTCACGTCCCATTCCTTAGCTCTCTGTACGCAGGCAGGACGAGTCGATCCCGACAGCCGTCTCTAGTTATACCCTTTCTCGTCCTGTCGACCCCTGCATCATTTCTGTAGAGGGAGACGAGATTAGAAGCTTTAAAAATGGTTGTTCTGGATTTTGTCCCGTTAACCAGTTTAACCCTATTATGTAAAACTCTTAGTGAACTAAAATACTTGGAATTGGGATAAAAGACACAAATGTTCAGTCAGCATCACAATGTGAAAAAACATTCACATTCTTTTAAGGCCAAGTCACGGGTTCGTGTGACCTCCTGTGTCACCATCATCTCCGAAG
Source organism: Nothobranchius furzeri (assembly GCF_043380555.1). Lineage (NCBI taxonomy): Eukaryota > Metazoa > Chordata > Actinopteri > Cyprinodontiformes > Nothobranchiidae > Nothobranchius > Nothobranchius furzeri. The sequence continues at coordinate 39,531,479 of NC_091758.1, forward strand.
GTCCCTCACTTCTTGGGTTTGGCTTCACTTTTTATTGCCACCAGTTGCTTTGCAACCCGCCCATGGACCTACGGAAAAGAACTGCCTCTCAGTGAGTTTTCATCTCCCCAAATGAAATTCTCATGTCTACTTTTCCCATTGAAGCATCCAAATGTGTTGGTTTAAAACTATATTTTTGTTTTACAGCAACATTTGATTTCAGTTCAACTAATCATGAAGCAGCTGGTGAAACGTTTGCTCCTGTAATCTTCATCTTATTTGAAACACAAATGTTTTTTTATTCAGAAGAGTTTTAAACCTTCACAGTTTGCTTTCATCTCAGCTAAACTGCCGAAGCAGCACAAAAACAAGCAGCAGACAGGAAATGGGACAGAAGTTCATCAGAAGTTGTTGTATGAAAAGGTTTATGAGGTGCATATGATGACAGATTTCAGGTAAACACACCTGTTGAGTCCATAAACATCCAATGTTCATCCCTCTTTCTAATATCTACTTTTCTGTTTGATATGTCGGTGTTATGTGAAATTAAAACTGATGCAAAGTCTGTCAAAGATCTCAAGGACTTCTGGGAAATTTGCTCAAAGGTGAGAAATATTCAGTCTACCTATCAGACCTGAAACTCTCTTCCTGCAAACTGAGGCTGTTCGGGAAGCCTTTTATGGATGAAATAAAGAGGATTCATGACTTATACACACAAACACGCTTCAACATAAACAAAAATGTTTATGTTTGTTTTGTCTCATTGCTACGTGCTCAGACACGGTGCCTGTTAGGAACAACTGTCATGTTCTGAGGAAGGTGTCTAACCCCAGACATGCAGAATCACCCCAGGAGATGGTATGATGACAAATAATATTTTTTATTTGTGGATAACAGTAACTGAGGGCGCACTGGGAATTCCAGTGGACGGGGAAGCGGGAAACGCACCGTCTGGAGGGGAGAGCAGATTAGAGGTGAGTCCTTACTGGGGTAAAATGAGTTCAGCGAGTGAGGGGATGGTAACGAGCCGGGCGTATCCAGGTGAGCGGTTCCGGAGCTGGAGAGGGAGCGGGTAGTCGTTGGAGAGTGGGTCTGTCAGAGGTGCATGGATGAGGTGGCGTGTGAACAGAGCAGAGTCCTATTGAGCGTGGTGAGGGAATAATCCAGAGACGAGGAGAACCTGAGGTCGGAGATCCAAGAGACGTAGTCGCAAAAGTCTCAGGAAGAGGTACACGTGATAATGTTCACAAAAACCAAGAGCCAAGTACGAGGGCTGGAAACTACCAGTCAGTAGCAATCATCCGGTGTCGAGTAGTGTCACCCTCCTCCTTAAGAAGCCAGCCCGCTGATTAGCTGATCAGGTGTAGCTGCCGCTCCCTCTCCTGCAAGACACAACTCAGAGATCTCACGTAGAGAGACGAGCACTCGCCCCCGCCTCATGACAAAGACATCAGCGGATGGAGCTTGGCACAGCACATCTAGAGGAGACCATTCTGGTTAAAACACCACAAGAACAGAAAGCTGTGAGCTTCAGACGAGTTGTAACCAGCATGACCAGCTGCTTTAAGATAAAAGAGCTGCTGTGAGGAGCATTTGCCCCCTCGGTTCCCTTTGAATGGGACTCAGTGTGCCGTTACTCAGTGTTCCGATATCAGTCATGCAGAAATCCAGTTAGACGCTCAGTAATCACAAGAAATCAGAGCCAATTTGTTATCACTTGAGTCACAATTAATGGACAATAACAGAAATATTCATGAGAAGGAGGGATGCACACATTCCTCTGAGGCATTTGTCAGAGACAGAATGGCTCCTTACAGTCGACTTCATCTGAAAATAATTCTTTTACCGACAGCTAATCAAATGAGCCGGACCATTCCAGTGATTTCTCTTCAGTCAGTGAAAGAATCACTTCAGCAAGCACAAAAGCAGCAGGGATCAGGAAAACATTTCCCAAAGCTCCACAGTCAGCTGTTGGGTTAGAACGACAGGCGCAGGGAGAACGTAAAACTTCACTTTTGTATTTCATGTAAATGTCTGACCTGTTTCAGGAAACCAACTAAAATGTTGCAAATGCACAGTGGCGAGTTTTCTAAGTTAAGAAGAAGAAAAGAAGAATATATATTTTTTATAGCGCCTCTCAAGATAAAAATTACGAGGCGCTTCACAAAAACAAAAAATGTAAAAAATAATTTAGAAAATGGTTAAATATATTTTAAATGAGCAAAAATAGACAATTGTGATTAAAAATGTTAAGAAAGAGAGAGAGTGAACAGGATGGAATAGGTGGGGAGAGCAGAATAAAGGGTGGTGAAGAAGGTCATACAAAAGCCAGCTTGAACAAGTGAGTCTTCAGCTGCGTTTTAAAGGAGACCACTGAGTCCACTGATCTAACCCCGGGTTTCCACGGGAGCCGTCAGCAGCAGGTTACTGCAGCAGCACGTCTTGCTCGCGTAAGCTGCTGCTTGGCCCTTCCCACGAGACGCGAAGCAGCAGGGGAGCAGCTGTCACCGACCGAGCACGAAGTCACACGAGTGACTTCGTCAGTAAACACAACAACAAGCAGGAGGAAACTACAACATGGTTTGTGTTTTATGTTCTGTCCGTTTAATAATCGCCAATACGGACCTGAAAAACAAAGGAGACCGCTAGCTAGGTGATAACTTCTCATGGGGACGCACAGTTAGTAACCTTTTTTAAAAGTAAAGCAACCGGAAGGCAGTACGTTCTTTATTCTGAAAATCTCGGAAGCTTCTCTCCATTTCCGCGTCCGATTTCCTGTCTTTCCTTCCCCAAAAATGTCGAACTTGACCCGTTTCAGAGGCGTCGCGCGTAGAAAATAGAACCGGCGCGTAAAGACTGCGACATGCTGCTCCTGAGACGCGTCCGACTCGCGCTGCTGACGGCTGCCGACGGCTCCAGTGGAAAAGGTTCTGTTGACCACAGCGGTTCCTATCAGCAGCTATGACGTGCTGCTGACAGCTCCCGTGGAAAGCCGGGGTAAGGCTCAGGGGGAGAGAGTTCCAGAGTCTGGGGGCCACGGCAGCAAATGACCTGTCACCTTTGGTCTTTAGCCTGGTGCTGCACAACCAGTAGGCTTTGATCACCGGACCTCAGGCAGCCAGTGAAGCTGGAGGAGAAGCGGGGTGATGTGGGTGTGTTTGGAGGACTTGGTCAGAAGCCGAGCACAGGCGTTCTGAACTACCTGTAGGCAGGGAGATTCTGCTCAGACACGTGAAAAGAGAGTTACAGTAGTCTAAGCATGAGGAGATGAAGGTGTGGAGAACAGTCTCAAGTTCAGAGCGGGACATAATGGTACTCAGCTTAGCAACGTTCGTGAGATGGAAGAAGGAAGAGCCAACAAGAGAACTGACATGAGAATCCAGGGTGAGAGCTGGGTCAAAGGTCACGCCAAGATTCCTGATGGAAGGTTTGGTGTAAGAAGCAAGCTGACCAAGAGAGTCTCTGACTTTGGGAACCAGCTTGTCTGAGGCACAAATGAGGATCTCAGTCTTATCTTCATTCAGCTGTAGAAAGCTCCCAGCCATCCAGGTTTTAATAGAGTCTAAGCAGGTGTGTAACAGCTGCAGCTTAGACGTCTCATGGGGCTTAAAGGAGATGTACAGTTGGATGTCATCTGTGTAAAGATGGTAGGAGATTCCTTTGAAGGAGCTCAGGATGTGCTGAAGAGGAAGCAGATAGAGGAGGAAGAGCAGAGGCCCCAGCACAGAACCTTGTGGGACACCATGGGTAAGGGAGGTGGTGGAGGACCTAAACTTGGAGATGGCCACAGAGAATGAATGCTCAGAGAGATAAGAGGAGAACCACTCCAGGGCAGTTCCTGATAGGCCTACCCAGTCTCTGAGCCTCTCCAGTAGCAGGTGATGGTCAACAGTGTCAAAGGCTGCAGTCAGGTCCAGCAGGACCAGAACAGAACAGACCCCTGCATCACTGTGAGTCAGAAGGTCATTAGAGACCCTAAGAAGAGCTGTTTCAGTAGAATGAGCTCCACAAAAACCTGACTGGAAGCTATCATAGATGTTATGTTCATCAAGAGCAGCTGTGAGTTGTTTAGCCACAACCTTTTCCAAGATCTTGGAGATGAACGGAAGTTTAGAGATGGGTCTGAAGCTGCTATGGAGAGAGGTGTCGAGACTCGTTTTTTTAAGAAGCGGGTGGATTACAGCGTTCTTAAAGTAAGCAGAGACCTGACCAGAGACCAGAGAAGCATTAATTATAGAGAGCACGCTGGGACCGATGGACTGAAAAGCACTTTTAAACAAAGATGAGGGTAAGATGTGGAGGGGGCATACAGAGGTCTTCATAGAGTTAACTAGTTTGGTTAACTCAGGCAAAGAAACCGGAGCAAAGCTATCCAGGATGATGGGCCTGGTTGGAGTCGGGAAAGGCAGTGATAAGGCTGAAGGAGAGATGCTAGATCTAACCTTATTGACTTTGTCCACAAAGAAAGACAGAAAGTTCTCACAGTCTGCAACAGAGTGGATGGAGGCTGTAGGAGAGGCAGGAGAGACGATGCTGCTGATGGTGTTAAACAGCACCTTGGGGCTTCCCTTTGCTCTGGGACACCAGGTTGGAGAAATAGGAAACCCTCGCGTCTCTGACTGCAGAGTTAAAGGATGTCAGAAGATTCTTTAGGTGCAGCAGATGGACGTGGAGATGGGTTTTCTTCCACAAACGCTCAATTTTTCTGCACTGGCGCTTCAGGCTGCGAAGGCTGTCATTAAACCAGGGAGTAGGGTTCACTGCAGGAACTGATCTGGTTCTGACAGGACAGATGTTGTCCAGAATGGTGAGGCAGTGCTCGTTAAACTGAGAAGTTGAGGAATCTGCGTCGTTATCAGAGGAACAGGGTGGATAAGCTTCAGTTTCATTTGGCTTCATGAAAACAACAAAGTTGTTGTCCAACCTAAAGATTGAATATTTATTATTTTGTCACATTCAGCTCAGCTATCATGCTCTTATTTTGTCAGGCTTTCCAAAGGAAGAGGTTTCCCTTTCCTCCCAAAAGCTAAAGCAGCACATGGCAGAACAAGGGCAAAATGCACTGGTGGTGAAAATGTGACTCCATTGGGTTCAGTTGTGACCTCTACGTGCCTTAATTCACATTCACTTCCTTTTTGGCCATCCATGCTACCGTAGTAGCTCTTCTCTGCTTTTATAGCAGCACAGTTTGGTTGTGCTGTCTTAATATAACAACGTTACACCTGTTCTAAATTGATTTTGTTTGTAAAATGTTTAACCTTCATAATTATTTTAGCATTTTATCGTTACCCAGGAAAATCTTACAACAAAATTGGGAGACCACTTCTCCATCTGGTAAATTAAAACACGCAGTCATATTATTTTACATAAGTGAAACAGAACAATATTTTGTCAACACTACCTACATACAATAGTTCAAACAGGGTAAAAGTGAATTTATAAAAAAAAAAAAAGGTATTTTACTTGGTTTGGTGGTAACTCATATGTTATGATCATGAATAACCAGTTGAGTCAGTAAGTTCCAGCATTAAAGAGTTCATAGTGTTGATTATGGTGTAATAAAACAAATTATTTTTCTATAATTTACATTTCTGTGTCGTAATCAATTGTAAAATAACTCACTTAATTGCCTATTGATGCAATCCAGTGCCTCAAGTCTCTTTAAAATGTTTTGTTTGGATGTTTTTTTTATTTTACTAAAGTCTTTAGGAGATCAAAGTACGCATGTATACATATTTATTCACTCATATCCTCATTGAGGATTTAAACCTTAGAAACGTAAGGCTGGCGCGCTCAGCACAACGGTGGGTTCTGTGTGTTTGTGGTGTCACGGCTCTTATTTTGCTGAGCTACAAGGTCATTAGAGTCTTAAAGCGCAAGTCACCCCCTACCAGAGTCTTATTTAACTCCCACTTCCTGTTGCCTGGCAGACTGAGAGGGTAGGTCTGCTAACAAATACACACAAACAGGCTCACAACAGCATTGCGACATCATAATGTGTCAGCTAATGTCAGTGTACCTCTTAGCCAGTAGCGGTGGCAGATTTAAATTCTAATGTACTGCAGAGTTTTTACAAGACTGGCAAAGGCTCGCCATTTTATGTAACGTTGTTAATCTACATAACTAGAATTTAACGCTGTTGCTATTCAGCTTAGCTAAATCCTGAGAAAGACCAAGCCAATCGGTGTATGAACTTCTATGCCAGTTTTAGGCTGAATATTTCATTTTTAACACAAATGCTCTAAAGTGCCAAAATATTGACTACACGTGTCTACAGCGTGACTAGACACTCGTCTGTATAGTTTATCAGCAGAAAAAGTTGATTTGGGGGTGACTTGCTCTTTAAAGTTTATCACCACCTCAGCGATGGGATGTCTGCATCGGTTCACAGACGTGATTTAATAGGAGGACTGGTGTTCTGATGCCTTTTTGGGATGAAATCCAAATGCATCTGTTTTTATTAGCGATCCGATCAGCATCATAAACACAAGTTTGAATGAACCCGAGTGCAGCTTTGAGCAATTTAAAGAAAATCGTTATATTCCTGGAAGATTCCCCAAAATCAGGCACCTTTCCAACCCAAACACAGCTTTTACCTCCTCATTTATCCATCTAGCTGTTTGCGTAGCAAAGACTCAGCGGGCTACACTTGATGCCATCGAGTGTGTGTCCTGATTATTGCAGAGCTCTTAGGAAGGACGGATCCATCTGCATCTGACTTTGAATCACCACTTCAGATGAAACTAATTAGAAATGTGAATATTCAGGCATTTTGACTAAATGTTCAAAGAGGTTCAGTCAACACAGGAGCAGAAAAGCATCAGCCAGCATGTCTGAAAATGTTTGTGCATTTCATTTTTCTATAATTGTTTACGTCCAACAAGGACCGTGCCTGTTGTTAAAGACTGTAGTCATTTCCATCTGGACGTTGACCTGCCTTCTGCTTGTAGCGTTCTGCAGGTTTTATATTTGTGTTTGTGTGGGCTTTAAAGCCTGCAGGCTGTGTAACTACAAGGGAAGGAACATTAAATCTGTTAGTTTGTCCTTCAGGCAGCTCCCCTCCTGAGCCTCGCTGCATTTTTTCCAGGTTACTTATGTTATCGGAGATTTTGCCTTTAAGGCTAAACTGAAAGCAGATCCTTTAGATGCAGCAAAAAAACAGCAGATGGCAACAATTTTCTAAATGTTTGTTTAAAGTTTCCTGTTGTATGTGCGTGGGGAGGAATCGGCTCTAAAATCAATTATTGGGCAATAATTCATTTATATATCTCTGTTTATGTTTATCATTATCTATTTATTTAGAAATGTATTTGTCTGATAAAAGCAAATGAGCTAAATTAAAACACCAACATATAAAATGTACTTTTAGAAATATCAAAGTGATGCACAAAGACACGTAATAAGTTCACGGATTGACCTAAATAAAGACACCAGAACTAAACCGTCAGCTTGTTTCATCACCGTCTTTCTGCATTTCCATACAATAATAATTTTGTACACTCAGCAAAAATATAAACGCAACATCTTTGTTACTTTTCATGAGATGGACTTAAAGATCTAAAATTCATTCCAGGTACACAATATTACCATTTCTCTCAAACATTGTTCACAAATCAGTCTAAATGTGTGATAGTGAGCACTTCTGCTTTGCTGAGATAATCCATCCCACCTCACAGGTGTGCCACATCAAGATGCTGATCTGACATCATGAGTAGTGCGCAGGTGTACCTTATACTGCCCACAATAAAAGGCCACCCTGGAATGTGCAGTGTTTTGCTTTATTGGGGGTCTGGGGACTCAGACTCAGTATCTGGTGTGACCACCAATTGCCTCATGCAGTGCAACACATCTTCACATAGAGTTTATCAGATTGTCAGTTGTGGCCTGTGGAACGTTGGTCCACTTCTTTTCAATGGCCATGCAAAGTTGTTGGATATTAGTGGGAACTGGTACACGCTGTCGTATACATCGGTCAAGCACAACCCAGACATGCTCAATGAGGGACATGTCCGGTGAGTATGCTGGCCATGCAAGAACTGGGACATTTTCAGCTTCCAAGAATTGTGTACAGATCCTTGCAACATGGGGCCGTGCATTATCTTGCTGAAACATGAGGTCATGTTCAAGGATGTACGGCACAACAATGGCACTCAGGATCTTATCACGGTATCTCTGTGCATTTAAATTGCCATCAATAAAATGCACCTGTGTCTTCGTTAGGGATGGGTACCTTTGACATTTGAATCGATCCGGTACTAATTCCCGGTACCTACGAGTCGATACCGGTACTTAACGGTACCAATTTTCGATACTTTTGAGTGTTTATTATTTTAATTCTCTTTTATAATTAAATATATATTTTTCTCAACATATAACCATATTTGATAAATATCACGATAAATAACATACAAGTTTGTATTTTAACATCGTCCTTGTAGTTTTATAAGCTGATAATTAAACTGAAGCAAACATCTTTACTGTGAACTAAATTTACTGTGCATCTTCATTCCTTTTGCCGTCCTTTTTCATTTGATTTTTCCTACTGGGAAGATAGAATTTCCGAGGAGAAAGCGAACGCACCATTAGCTGATAACAACGGTGGCAATGGAAGCTAACATATCAAGCTAACGTTATCTTAGTTTATTTAGCTGCTGGAGCAGATTAAAACGATGATGCCTCAAACTTAGATCGTTGTCACTGGTTTTACCTTCACCCAATCACCCGTCGCATTTAGTAAAGTAAAGCCAAACTTTAGAGCGCGTTCATGTTCTTCTAGTCGGAAATTCGGAGTTCCGAGGAGAAAGCGAACGCACCATTAGCGAAACGGAAGCTAACAAATCAAGGTAACGTTATCTTAAACATTTTATTTACCTACTGGAGCAGATTAAGATGAGGATGTCTCACTTAGATCGTTGTCTGTCGCTAGTTTCATCACCCATTTACCCATCACATTTAGTGAAGTGGACCCAAGCTTTAGCGTGCGTTCTTTCTACCATGCTTGCTCTGTTTACAACGGGCTCGCAGGGACCGGCGACATAACGCTCTTGCGCATGCGCAACTGTCTTGGCAGTACCGAAACGAGGCACCGTTTGAAATGACGTGAATCGGTGTTCGGTCGGTACTATGGAATTCGGTCGGTACCTTAAAAAGTACCGAATTCGGTACTCATCCCTAGTCTTCGTCCATAACAGATGCCTGCCCATGCCATAACCCCACCACCACCATGGGCCACCATGGGCCACTCGATCCACAACATTGACATCAGCAAAGCGCTCACCCACACGGCGCTACACACGCTGTCTCCCATCTGCCCTGAACAATGTAAACCGAGATTCATCCGTGAAGGAAACACCTCCCCAACATGCCAGACGCCATCGAATGTGAGCATTTGCCCACTCAAGTCTGTTACGGCGACGAGCTGGAGTCAGGTCAAGACCCCGATGAGGATGATGAGCATGCAGTTGAGCTTCCCTGAGACGGTTTATGACAGTTTGTGCAGAAATTGTTTGGTTATGGAAACCAGTTGTTTCAGCAGCTGTCTGAGTGGCTGGTCTCAGATGATCTTCGAGGTGAACCTGCTGGATGTGGAGGTCCTGGGCTGGTGTGGTTCCACGTCATCTGCGGTTGTGAGGCCAGTCGGATGTACTGCCATATTCTTTGAAACGCCTTTGGAGACGGCTTATGGTGGAGAAATGAACATTCAATGCACGAGCAACAGATCTGGTTGACATTCCTGCTGTCAGCATGCCAACCGCACGCTCCCTCAGTGCTTGTGGCATCTGTGGCATTTTGCTGTGAGACAAAACTGCACATTCCAGGGTGGCCTTTTATTGTGGGCAGTATAAGGTACACATGTGCACTACTCATGATGTCGGATCAGCATCTTGATGTGGCACACCTGTGAGGTGGGATGGATTATCTCAGCAAAGCAGAAGTGCTCACTATCACACATTTAGACTGATTTGTGAACAATGTTTGAGAGAAATGGTGATATTGTGTATCTGGAATGAATTTTAGATCTTTAAGTCCATCTCGTGGAAAATCGGAGCAGAAACAAAGGTGTTGCGTTTATATTTTTGTTGAGTGCAGTAACATTCATTTGAAAATAGAAACAATCCACGCTGACGAACTGATCCTAAACTGTAATGCATACCGGAGGCAGCTCCGCCCCTCCCCGCTGTTATTGCCGACTGACACAACATGATCACGATACATGGAGGTTAATGACAGCACCAGGGCTGCGTGGCACGGTGTGTTGACATTCAGAATGAACCACATCAGAGTCGGTTCTGATTACGACCTCCAGAACGCGGCACTAAAGCTGGAACTGTGTACAGCTCAGCTGCAGGAACAACCATCAGGAATTTGGTTTCAGGAGGTTTTTTGCAGTTTAACAGAGAAGTGAAAGATTTACTTAATCTGGCTCCTTGGCCTGGATTATAAAGCATCAACGTTCAGCTATTAGAGTTCTTCACTAAACTGTTATTGTTGCTGTGAGGTCACGGTCAAACAAAAACATAACCGAAAGCTTTTCTCACTCATAATAAATGTGTACCTTATATGAAAGCATGTGACTCAATCACACCATTGTTCTTTCTATAGCATCACATCTTTTCTGCTCTCATGGTCGTTTCACACAATGGGGACCCGTCTGAGTAAAGCTTTTGAACGATGTTTGAGTTCCTGCCTTTTGCTGTAGAGCTGAGAGGCAGGTCTGTGTGGAATAAAAGCCTTTTAAACAACTTTCATGGTTGACATTGAGCTTCTGTGTGCTCGTGCGTACGTGCGTGCGTACGTACGTGCGTGCGTGAGGGGTTTAATAATCAGTCAACAGAATTGGAATTCGGTTCCCGTCCTCAAAAACACAACTGGGGACACGGATATCAAATGAAGTGAGACAAACTTGGTTCTGTGTGTCTGGATTTGTACATAAATAGATTTCCTCCTTATCTGACTGATGTAAGGCGACTGCGGTTTGGGGAACATCCGTAAACTTTCCCGTGAATCCTAACCAGGTTTTCTGTAACAAAGAGAAAAATTAGCCTCCAGAGTGATTTTGACCCAGCTGTAGAAGTCTTTTTAACCCACTCCGGTACCGGTGCTGGACCCTGGCTCAGGGCGACTCATTAGAGCCTCTGTAGATTAAAAGTGGAACACAACAGTCACTGGAACAGTAGGCATGCTGTTAGAGAACAACGAGGTCATTTTCCTGCAGAATATGTGGTAAATCCAAGCTAGATGTGTGAAAAGAGCTGAGAACAGGACCCAGTTATCCATCTATTATTCTGTTCTGCTATTTCAAGGTCAAGTTGTGCTTGTGACAGATGGATGAAGGAAACAGCAATGCTCTTCCGCTCTTCCTGGGAAACCCAAAGGCATTCCTGGGGCAAGAATGGATGTGTACCTAAACGCTGTTGTCGTCTGAGATTAAGACATTGTTGTCCAAAGACCACCTAAACGGTTATTCATGCCTCCATTGAACAGAGAGCAGACCATTCTAAGTCATTGTCCGTTGGACTTATTCAGACCTTGATCACGACGCTGCAGATTAGTCAAAAGTCAGCAGCGGAGATTTCAATGAGGACAAAGAAATAGAAGCACTTTCTGCTATCAAGCCAGTTTTAAAACCCTACCTGTTGCACGGAAGTGCTCCTTCTTGCCTAGGTCCCTTCATCTAAGGACAGATCATTGGATGATCGGACCTTTTTGGTATTAGTTCCAACGCTATGGAACACGATAGCCTCCTTCCCTACAGTCCTTCAGGAGTTGATTAGGCATATTTTCATCTGCTTGCCCACGAGCATCAGTCCAACAGCTGATGGGTGTATGTTGGCATTTTTAAGTCTATCATTGTTGTTTTCTTTTCTATTTTAGCTTTTTCGGCTCGTGGTTTTTAAACGTGAATCCCTGTTTGAATAAAGATGGCAGAATGAGTCTTCTTCACTTCTTCATCAGACCAGATCAACGCCCTTATTACTGCAAACCAGGGGACACTTAGACTCCTCATCTCAGTAACAGCAACATGTAGGGCTCAGGGGCCAAAATAACACGAAACAATCGTGTGTACGTACCACACAAAAAAGTACGACGATCTCAGTCCGAGGAGTGGTTTGGTGCAATAGCATAGAGGGAATCATAAAAAAAAGTTGTACAATTCATAAAATTATATAGAAGAAAACTTTTGGAGAATTACTAATTTGCTAATGAATTATGATAGACATGAAGGACTTGGTAAAGCAACGTCAATAAGATCTAATTTACAATTTTGATTTAGATTTAGGATTTTATTTAAGATGCAAAAGTTTAAGTGTTTATATGATTTCTTGCTAATGTGAAACTTTAAGTTTTGCCTATTGATCTCATTTATGACCAGGTGTGAACATGAGTGGTCCGCAGGTGCGCATGCGCTGTCAAAATAAACAATGCGCACCTGAAAAAAAGTGGCAGCACGCATTTGAGCACCTAAGATTTTGTGGAGGAAGAAATACATTTCTGGAGCATTCTGAAGATGTCCAAGAAGCAAGCTCCATTAAGTAATTATTTTGGTGTTCCTCCACCTCCAAAAAAACGTCAGACTGAGTTGGAACCGCAAAAGAAAAAGTATTCGCGGAGAAGGTTGTACCCCATGTGCAGCCCAGGGTGAATAGGGTGTGTATGGGGAGCATGAGTGGGTGTCCGGCGTGCATTTTTGTACGTCTTTGGTTGTATGTGTATGTGTGAGCATGAGGGAGGGCGTGTGGGACTGTGTTTCTGTATGCCTTCATGCTCTCACCTCCAATAAGGTCAGTTTCTGATGGAATAACTCAGCTCAAACCGCATTTCAGACACTCAAAAACGTGTTTACATCGGCTCCCGTCCTGCGTTCTCCTGATACCTCAAGGCAGTTTATTGTGGAGGTTGATGCCTCGGCCTTTGGCATTGGTGCGGTGCTCAGTCAGAGGTCACAGGATGATAAGATCCACCCCTGTGCATATTATTCCAAAACACTCTCATCCACAGAAAGGAACTATGACGTCGGGGACCGGGAGCTGCTGGCTATAAAGCTGGCTCTTGAGGAATGGCGTCACTGGCTAGAGGGGGCTATCGTCCCATTCATTGTCTGGACTGATCATAAGAATCTGGAATACATCAAGACTGCTAAACGACTCAACTCTCGCCAAGCCAGGTGTGCCATATTCTTTAGCAGATTTAATTTCACCTTGTCTTATCCCCCAGGTGACAAGAATACCAAGCCAGACGCACTGTCCAGATCTATGGAACCCGTGAACCCTGACCCTGTCCAGGACCAGGACCATGACTCCCTCATCCTTCCAAGAAGAGTCCTACTAGGGGTTTCCAGACTGGACCTGGAGAACCAAATCCGGCAGTTCTATCAACAACATCCTGTTCCTCCCTCATGTCCACCTGATCGCCTGTTTGTTCCTGATGATCTTCGCTCCCAGGTACTCACATGTTGCCATAGTTCACGTCTCTACTGTCACCCAGGCTTCTCCAAGACCCTCGCCCTCATACGCAGTCACTTCTGGTGGGCTTCCCTACAAAAGGACGTTAAAGAATTTGTTTCAGCCTGTCCGGCCTGCGCCAAAGCCAAGTCTTCCCGCAGACCCCCAGCAGGACTGTTACGTCCCGTGCCCATACCACATCGTCCATGGTCCCACCTGAGCATGGACTTCATCACTGGTCTTCTCTCCTCAGACGGGCATAAGGTAATCCTTACCATTGTCGACCGTTTCTCTAAAATGTCTCATCCGGTGCCTCTTAAAAAGCTCCCCTCTGCTAAGGACATGGCTGACTTCATGGCTAGAGAGGTTTTCCGCCTTCATGGGATACCTGTGGACATCGTTTCGGACCGGGGACCTCAGTTTGTCTCTGGCTTTTAGAAAGAGTTCTGCGCCCGGCTGGGCATCCAAGTAAGCCTCTCTTCCAGCTTTCATCCCCAGACGGACGGGCAATCGGAGAGGGTCAATCAGGAGGTGGAGACCAGGCTCCGGCTACTCTGCGAGGATGATTCCACCTCTTGGTCACGTAACCTGCCTTGGGTGGAGCATGCTCTCAACTCTCTTCCGTCAAGATCCACAGGTGTCTATGCTGTTTATGGCTTCCAACCCCCTATCTTCTCCCTACAGGACCATGAGTCCAAGGACCCTTCTGCCCAGGTGGCTGCCCTCAGGTGCCATCGTGCGTGGCAGTTGGCTTGCAGGAACCTCGTCCGGTCCTCTGCTGTATACTCCCGCTCTGCCAATCATCACCGCCTGCCAGCCCCGACCTACAGCCTTGGATAACGGGTCTGGTTGTCCACAAAGGACGTACCCCTGCGGGTGGATTGCCGCAAGCTGGCGCCTCGCTTCATCGGGCTCTTCCCTGTATCAAAGGTTGTCAACCCTGCGGCGGTTCGTCTGCGCCTTCCCAGGCCGCTGCACATCCACCCTACGTTCCACGTCTCCAGGGTCAAGCCCTTTGTATCCTCGGCCCTTGTGCCCTCCTCCGGGCCCCCTCCGCCCACCCGGCTGGTGGGGGGTGGGCAGGTCTGGGATGTCAGGCGGATCCTACGATCCAGGCTTCTGGGGTAGGGGACTTCAGTACCTGGTGGATTGGGAAGGTTATGGCCCTGAGGAGTGTTCCTGGGTCCGCACCGGGGACATCCTCGATGGGTTTGATTGATCAGCCTGGTGGGCTGGCTGTTGCCGGCCCTTGGGGGGGGGGGGGGGGGGGGGGTACTGTCATGTTCCTGCTCCTGCCAGGCCCCATTTCCATAGCAACCCCAGTCAGCACCTCATCACCTCATCACACCTAGCTCCCTCATGCCACCGCTCCAGCCAAGCCCTGTTTCCACAGCAACCTACCCTACACCTCATCAGCTCATCACACACACCTGCTCCTCCTGCTATATAACTCCCAGCCTGCTCTCCTACCAGTGCCAGATTATTGAACGCTTTGCTAGTAAATTCTCCAGCCTTTCACTCTGACTAAACGGATCCGAACCTTGCCTCGTCCTCTGACCTGCCTGCTCCTCGTGCCCTCCTTGGATTACCGCCTTGCTCCCGACCACGTCTTTGGATTTCCCCTATTGGAGTTACTGCCTCTCTGACCTCCTGGCCACGACCCAGCTCAGTCCTCGACCACGTCTCCAGATTCCCCTGTCGGATATTCAGCCTCTCAGATCTCCCGGTAACGACCGCCTGTCTTCTTACCTAGCCTCTGCCTCTCCCGTCATCGCCCCTTTTCCCTCTTTAATAAACATTCTTAAACGTGTCATTCTGTGTTGGGTGTTTTTACGGGTTCGCCAGTTTGAGTACATTACACTTTGATCCTTTATCACCTGTTTATTTTTTTGTGGGAAAATAAGTGTAAAATGATCAGATTGAATAACAGATAATCTTTGCATTCGTTCCTTTCTGCTTTAAGATTTCCAACCTGCTGATTTTGTTTCTCGTTATGTTCACACACACTTTTGTCCGTGAGCGTGTGGGTGTGTTATTACTATCTGCATCTGTCTGATTAGTTGAGCATCGGTGGCCACATACTTCAATATGTGTGCAACTTATTTATAAAGTCTGTGGTAAGCTATGCCAACTCTCCCCCCACTTAGAGCATTGGTAATTAAATATTGTTGAAAAAGAAAAAACACAAACGGCATCCTAACAAGGCTAGAGTGATGTCTGAGTAGAGAGATGGGTTACAGAGGACAAAAACAAGAAGCAGAAAAGATTCAAGGTTGACATTAAAAAGAGACAAAAATTTGAATAAAAGGGGACAAACTCAGCGTGGCGGTGATGAGAAGCATAAGTGGGTGAGACGGACTGAGTGGGAGGATCACGGGTGAGTCGAAGGCAGAGAGTGGGGCGAAAATGCCAGGAAACCGTGCACTTTGAATAAAAAGCTCTTTATGGACGGCTGAACGATTTAGTGGAGTATCCCTTTACAAAGGTCAATGCTGGTGTGGAGTGCATCCAAAACAAAGAGACATAAAAAGCTTTTAAACACGCCACCAGTAAACAACAACAACCGCAGAAGCTTAGCCAACAGTAGACATAAATAAAGAAGCATTTCCCTAAAATGATTACCGTAATGTGATGGACAGAAGACGGAAGCTGCCGAGCTCCGAGGGTGTGGTGATTGGACACCAGCTGGTCCTCGTTATGGATAACGAGGCCAGGGAGGATAAAAGGGTGACAGGCCCACTGAGAGGTGTGCGTGGTCGACCTGTCATTGAGGCATCGGACTTTGGGGGGTGGAGTCGTTCGCAGTCGTTAGGGCTGCCGGCGACGAAGATAGCTAAGCAGGTGTTTAGAGTTCCAGCGTCAGGAGGGAAGGCTGGCCGCCTTCTTTAGGCAGCTAGGGCTGGGCTTAGGTGGTGCCAAGGCCACGCCGACATCTGCCGCTACGGACTCTGGCAGTGGATTTACTTGTGGATTTACCCGCTGTCCTCGCAAGCTACATCCCGGGGCGTTGGACGGTGCTGGAAGCTCAGACCCCGGGAAGGGGGGTCACCACATCTGAGACAGCTAAGTACCGCTGCTTGTGTGACTCATGCCAGACTGTGATTTTAGGAGGGGAGACTTTGGCCACAGTATTTTAGTATAGGTTTTATGATTGGGGTTGATTTGTGTGTTTTAGCAGATTGTATAATAAAGTATATCCTTTTATAAATCAGTGCCTACTGGTGGTGTGTTCAGGTTCTGACTGGAGGGCAAGATATTCTGCCCATGCTGCCCACGGCTACTTTTATTACAGTACTTTCCAGACTATAGAGCGCACCTCAATATAAGCCGCACCAACAACAAAAAAGGTTTTCTACACACACACGCCGCACTCAAATACAAGCCGCGGCGCAGCAGCCACATGCAGGTCTCCGGCGCACAGCGCATGTACGGCCATAACATAAGATAATTAGACAGAAAGACGCTACACGGAGGTTTTTCGTTGTTTTAATTCAACAAAATGAACTTTAAACACGGGTGAACGTGCCTGCAAGTTTAGAAATGAAAACAGCACTGACAGCATTCATATTTCTGGATGGTTATAAAATAAAAACAGCACTGACACGTTATTACCGTAATTAGCATGTTTAGAAGAAAAGAACAGCGCTGACACAGCATTAATAAGCCCTGGATGATTAGAAAATAGAAACTGCACACAAAACATGCCTGGTTAGTAAATAAAACACACTTGCCTACCAGAAGAAGTCATTCGCTCTCATCTTCCTCTTGCGCACTAAAGCCATTAAAGTCCTCTTCTTCAGTGTCGGAGTTGAACAGCCTCAGAAGAGCTTCATCACATACCTTTTCTGTGGCGATGTCAGCGTCGCTGTCCGTGTTGCTGTCATCATCCCCGGGTGAAGCTGGCTAAAACTGTTTATGGTTAAAAGTGATAAAAAATTAAATAACAAAGATTAGATGTAAAATAATAAAACATGTAAAAAGTTTAATAGCTCATAATTCCAGTCAGTGCAAACCCACAATGCCCTTTATTGGAATAAATTTGAATAAAATAAAATAAAATTGACAAAACAAAATAATAAAATAAAATTAAATAAAATAAAATTAAATTAAATTAAGTTAAATTAAATTAAATTAAATTGATTTACATTAAATTTAATTAAACCGAATAGAATAGAATATAACAGAAGTTATTACTCCCGCAGTAGGTCGCTACAGCAGCACATACAATTAGAGAAAAGGAAACTCACCTGATTGAAACAGATAAAAATATTTATATTATAAAGTTCTTTATTTTAGTTCATGTCAACGTTACATCAAAGCAAACTGAAGGAGAGGAAAGGGCAGCGACGTGGAGAACGAGGACAAAAACAGGTCAGTAAACACTTTTTAATCAGAAATGAATGCGAGTGAATGAGTGGACAATGAGGGAGGAAATGTAAAGGGATTAAGGAAGAGAGAGCAAGACGGGAGACACACAGACGGGTCGTTAATAAATCTCTAGTGGAATAAAAGAGGCCTTATCACTGTAATGCATGAGTTAATATCCCTCCCTCTGAATACGTGTCCTGATCCACTCGCTCTGTCACTCGTTTGTGCCCTCCTCCCTCTCTGGGAACGGATTAATTCCACGTCTCTGGTGGGAAAAAGTTTTCTTCTTCAGTTAAGATGATCTGTTTTAAAGATGAACTCTTTTTAATAAAAGCAGGATGTAAAAAAGTCGCAGCATCCCAAAGGAAGAAACGCTGCTAAGATCAGATTTTTGACTGAAGACTTTTTTAAGGTTTTTGGTGAAAACATGTGAGATCGGAGCTGTCTGTGACATTTAACACAAACACACGAGCTCTGTCTGGATGTGCAGTTTCCAGGAAAATGCTCCACGGGTTTTCATTTAAATCCAGCAATATCTTCTTTTCATGAATAAATGATAGAAAACGGGACGATGCTGTAACTGCTGGAGACCCTGTGACATTTAACATACTGTAAGTGACTCACACGGCTGCTGCGCTCACACACACGTGCACGCAGGCATACACACAAACACAAATATTTGCAAATATCTGCACAGACATGTGAGATCAGGAGCCAAACTCACAAACCTCCTTTAATATTAAACAGTGAGCTTCTCCATGAATAATAAACTCAGAAAGTTGGGTTAAAAGCTGGAAAACAAAATGACCCTTGAGCCTCAGACATGTCTGAAGTCGTTTAACGAGCATAAAGAGTAAAACAGACGGTTTAAGAACCAAATGATTCCCGTCAACAGCTGAATTTCAACTGAATTAAGGCATGCCATTTCTGTTTTGTGCAGTTTAGTCAAACACTAGTTAAACAAAAAGAATACCAGATTTTTAAACCATTGAATAAAGATACAAACGGCTTGCCATACTTATTCCCCCAATCGTTTCAAATCAGCAGGAAATGATCCAAACATCTCATTTTTCTAAAATAACTAACACATGCCAAGCTTTCTATTTTTGCTGCCAACGAGTCAACTCGTGAATGAAGATCAAGGATGAGCCGAAGTCATTCCCTTAGGATTTTCTAGGGAATGACTTAGCAGTAATTCAGTTCAGGTGCTGTAAAGGTTTCAGAAAACATCCTGAAGCAGTAAGCTCAGTGATCAGGACTGGCTGATTAGGCATGCAGACAACTCCTCAGTCGTCTGGAGAGTTGCTGGTAAAAGAGCTCGGTGCTCAGAGCTAAATGGATTAGCGAAACAGAAGAAGACCGTCGTCTGAAAGTTTCCTCAACAACTTTAATTACATTTAAAGAGAAATGTTTCTGTACCAAGGTGTCTAAGGGTCCATATGTGATATTCTAAACATTATTAGTTCATTGTTCCATGTTTACTGCAAAGCTACATTAAAAAATTTATATAAAAAATCTTCCAGAAGTCCAAATGAAGAAACTAGCTTTGGAGGTTTTTACTTCCTACTATTTTACAAATTGTAGTAAGTCTGTCTGTGTCTGTCTGTCTGTCTGTCTGTGTCTGTCTGTGTCTGTCTGTCTGTCTGTGTCTGTCTGTCTGTCTGTGTCTGTCTGTCTGTCTGTGTCTGTCTGTCTGTCTGTCTGTCTGTCTGTCTGTCTGTCTGTCTGTCTGTCTGTCTGTCTGTCTGTCTGTCTGTCTGTCTGTCTGTCTGTCTGTCTGTCTGTCTGTCTGTCTGTCTGTCTGTCTGTCTGTCTGTCTGTCTGTCTGTGTGTGTGTGTGTGTGTGTGTGTGTGTGTGTTTATCTGTGTGTGTGTGTGTGTGTGTGTGTGTGTGTGTGTGTGTGTGTGTGTGTGTGTGTGTGTGTGTGTGTGTGTGTGTGTAGGTGTGTGTGTGTGTGTAGGTGTGTATGTGTGTGTGTGTGTATGTGTGTGTGTCTGTCTACCCAGTTAAAGGAAGCTGCCAGCACCACTGACCCTCAGCCAGCTTCTCAGTGAACTTTTTGTGTTACAGATCATCTCCATCACACTGATCATTGACACACAGAGATGGGACTGATGGCGTTTAACACAACGGTGTCACTACCAGATGTTAGTGTGTCAGTTTCTTCTAATTAATCACCGTCTTCTTTCATCATAACGCTGTTTCCGTTGTCAAATGATAAATGACCCGCACTTGTATAGCACCTCGCTGAGCAAGGACTCCAATGTACTTTACACTACAGTGCATCATTCATCCACTCTGATGGTGATGAGCTACGATGTAGCCACAGCTGCCCTGGGGCACACTGACTGACTGCAACTGACATGTTAACAATACTGTTAATAACAATGTGGGTTACTGTAGTTTAGCAGCACGGTGTGTTGAAGCTGTCATGTTATTGGGAGCTAAAGGGGCGGATCAGGGCCATGGAGCAACGAGGAAGATGTGATCAACAGCTGTAGACCCTGGATCTGAAGCCATTCCCTTCTTGATGGGATAGCAGGACTTCCCGTGTAAGAAAGGTCTGCCACTCAGACATCAGCTCGTTAATTCCTCGTCACAATCTTCTATCTTCCTGGACCATCGTCCGGTATTCCAACTGGAACCAGTCAGTGTTTCTGATCATGTCTTTAGTCTCGCTGCAACACTGGCCGTATCTGTCTCAGACACCATGGGCTCTCAGGTGTTACTAGAACCAACTGTGTCTTTACCACCCTTCCATGTTGGGTCAGACCCAAGTCAGTACATTTAAGTCCTCAATCAGATTTGTTCCTGTTCTTGTGTCATTAAGGATTGTTATGTATATATATATATATATATATATATATATATATATATATATATATATATATATATATATATATGCTGTTAGTAGGTTATGAGTAACAGAAATGCTAATAAAAACACCTGATTATGAAAGTGAAACTGGAGAAATTGGAAGATGGTGCAAAAGTCCATTTATTTCAGTAATTAGACAGAGACCAATTAAAGGCTCAGGAACCCTTTACATGTATGTTTATTGGGGTCACTCAGAGATGTTTGAATTGCTTAGATTAGTGTCATGGTTCCTGTTTGTAGTTCCTCCTGTTAGATGCCCGGTAATTTCAATTATTCATGTTCATAATAAACAAATGGACAAACATTTTATTATGTTTAAGTCTGTTTAGTCATTTATAAGTTAGTATTGTAGTAATTTATCGTGAATGAAGACAGCTCTTCTAAGATAGGAACCCATTTTTCTTGCATAATTGTGTGAAATAAGTGACAACATTACTTTTCCTGGTAATCCTAACCCTAACTTTTATAATCTTGTAACTCAGTAACTAACTCAGTTGCTTCTTTGTTTAAGTTATTGTTCAGTAAATAATTAGTAACTGTAACTAATTACACTTTTAAAGTAATGCTCCTAACACTGTTAACATGTAAGCCCAGCGTCTAAAAACAGATTGTTGTTTTTGAACTGCATCAAACCCACGCTCAGCCAGAAAATACGTTTTTCTGCACGTTGTTCTCATTTTGGAGCAATATTATTGTGAAATATAAAATAGAAATGTAAATAACTTAGTTTTAGGTTAATGATATTTGTAATATATATTATTTCATAGATTATTTTGCTGTTTTTAAGCAACAAACACGTTTCAATCAGAAATAGAAACTAAAAGTCCTCCATCATTCGCCTTTTAGGTTCATTCTTCCTGCCTGTTGGTGAAATCTCTCAAACCACTCAACATTTGTTAATGAAATAAACAAAAAAAACACACATAACTAAACATCTTCTTCCGGCACTCGCAGAGTACAGACGCTTCTGCTTTTGCTCCCTTATATTTTTTTTCCCAAGGCTCTTTGTCCTGTCTGGCTACAGAGCGCTTCTCTGCATTTCTTCTGGAAATCCCTATTTTTTAGAGATGGATTTAATTAATTGGTCATTCAACGCGATTGATAAGATTTTTTTCTACGATGAGAACGGAGGAGGGGGTCCCACTTGCCCGCAAGGGACACACGCAGCGGGATATGCGCTCGATTCCTGGAAGGTGTGGAGGATCGTATGTCTCTCTCAGCTGTCCATTGACGACGTCAAAGATATGTGGACATCTGGCCTGACGATCACTGGATCTCTCCTGATTGGAGTGGGAGGATATCTGGTTTTCTGGAAATTTGGGAAGATGGTAGCGATTGAAGGGCGACCCGCACCCACGGGAAGCACCGCCCGGGCAGAGACCTCACAGACTGGGACGTTACTCAAGGTGAATCGTAAGCTGGACAATGTCCTAGCTGCGATACCGGTGTTAGTGCGAAAAATGGATGTCATCTCGGAGAGAGTCACCAGACAAGTGTGGACCTCTGCCTAGCGAGGTCATCAACCTGCAGGGTCAATGCGCTCTGCGTTCCTCCCAAGATCTCCCTCCCACCTGTGGTCTACAGTGGTTGAGCGCCGTACATGCCGTACATGGCTGCTCTCGCTGGGGGAAACAGGATCCCAGCCCCCCCGCCTTCCTATTGTGATGTTGTGTTGTGTTATGTTATGTCCTGGCTATGCTAGGAAGGTCAGGAGGTAACATAAACCCGTGACCAGATGGAATGGGAGGAGTACATGCATTTAATAAAGAAAAACAGCGGATAAATAAACTTACAATATACAGATAAATACTAACAAAGACAAACCTTACCAAACAAACAGGGCATTCACAATATTAACTTAAAGCTCTCATAGCTGTGAATATACCAGACAAAAAACACAGGCTCCGAAGGACTTCAACTGAAAGAGGCAATACCATTTACTATCCCTAAATCCAACCAGAGGAGCTTCAACTCTACAGCTTCAACTCTACACAAACCACCTTTAGGTCTAACCAAGCTTCTAAACAACAATATCTCACTAGTAATCCTTCACAGCAGTTTAACAGCACAAAGTTCCAACAAAGCTGACCAAGTGGGGGAAACAGCACACCATCAGCTGCTCCCCAACTGCAGGCAGATCAGGAAGTCTCTTATATGCCACCCAGCAGCTGATTTCTGGATGAGGCGCAGTTGGTCCCAGGTCATGGGCGGTGGAACCAGGAACAAAGCCAATTGAATCCCCTGGGCTGCAGGCTGAAAAATCTTGAGAGCTGGGCTGTACACTCAGATAAAAACAAAGCAAGTACAGCAACTCTTCTAGAGGCATGAAACCAGGGATCGCAACATGTTATCTGTTGAGGTGTTTTGTTTTCGCAGAGCAAAGCTGCCCTCCTGGGGGGAGAGTAGCTGTAAAGTGCTTTTTTTTTCCCTCCTCCCGAATCCATTCCTCACGTTATCCTTTCCTCTCTCTATTAAGGTAGCGCGACTCGGTTGCGAATGACCACAGTCACCAATTCTTGTCATGTGTCTTGCCCATGTATGTCTGATCTCTGACTTGTGTGTACTGAAACTCTAATTTCCCTTCCCTGGGACAAATAAAGCTTTTCATTCATTTCATTCATGTATTGGAAACCTTTGACAACACACAACAGATCACACATTTAAACAAATATAAATATAAACAAAAACAAATCCACCACTTTCCAAACCAAAACCGGATTTTATTTGAAACTCGGACAATCAGAGAATCAAAAGGTATTTTTATCTAGAAAAGTTCAGAAAAACTTTAAAAATGCCCATCTACTCCGTCACTCGTTAGCTGAAAGAGTAGTACATCCTCGACTTCATGGGTGAATAAAGACACGGTGAGAGGAATAAATCCACCAGAGTACGCTGACTGAATGATTGCATGTGTGAGGCGGAGTGTCAGAGGAAGCATGAGTTCTGACGTGAAAGCATCGCCTATGTAACTGTGAGCAGAACACACACACACACACACACACACACACACACACACACACACACACACACACACACACACACACACACACACACACACACACACACACACACACACACACACACACACACACACACACACACACACACACACACACACACACACACACACACACACACACACACACACACACACAACTTTGTTTTATTAAAAAAAGTTGAAATCTCAGATTAAATCCCAACAAAACTGATGTACACCTTTAACAGTTTTTAACCCTTAGCATAACAGTTTTCCACATTTACATACAAACGCAATTATTTCACCATTTGAATGAAGTTTGAAGGGAAACAGTTAGAATAATTGGCTGAAGTCGTGAAATGTGAAAAGGTGAATACAAGAAGATGATTCGGGTATGAGAAAAGGTTTATTATTCACTAAAAAGTCTTTAAATAATAGCGGAATGACAATGAAACACTGATTATAAAATAAATCCACTTCTGCTTTTGACACCTACAGTGTGAAATCAGTCTTTGGCTTTCATTGACGTGTGTGAAAATAGAAAACACTCGAGCAGGTGTGGTTTAGGTTGCATTGCTCTTGACACTGAAAGCTGCAGCGCCTCCAAATTCCCCGCTGCACGATGAAGGTTTGGTAAACTCATTTTTATTTTTAATAGAGGTCATGAAGGGTTCTTGTTAGTGATGGGCCATTTAGAGGCCTGTTAAGCTGTCAGAAGAACAGTTTCCTCTGTGATGTCGGGACGACTACGGCATCTGCTGATGCACATGTGATCACCTGACCAGCTTAAAGTAAACCAGGTTGTTTCAAAATGACACTGGAAACTAATCATATTTAATATAGTTTTCTTTGTAAAACTGTTTAATTTACTGTGAAAATATGTTGTTAGGCATTAGAAGACAACATTTAATTGCAGTTTTATGCTGACTAAATCAGCCTTTTTGTGATCTTGGATTAAAAATGAAATGAAATTCAACAAAACAGAAAATGTCTTCATTTTTGTTGACCTTATTTGTCCAAATATGTATTCAACCTTTAAATCTGTTACTTCCAGTGGCGTCTTTCCTCAGGTCCTTAGGTTTATTCAAGGACCTGAACGTTTATCTTTCAAATGATCTGGCCTGAACACCACTCACAGGTGTCTGATGCGAAGGGGGTGGAGGAAACATGACATTTTCACCTGTCAGTTCATTTTCATCAGATCAGACATCATAACAAGCCTTTCTCTGGTTTTAATGCCAAAAACAGATTAGTAGAATCCCATGAACGTGAAACCAAACTTTTGGAAATGCAAATAAAGAATCAGTTAAGAGCTTGATATTTGGAGACAGCTTATTCCACCATTTATTGGTAAAATGCAGAAAGGATAGAAAACCTTGGATTTGTTGTGCAAAAGTTTTGCACATTAACTTAAGTAGTAGATTATATTATAATGATGCCCTCTGTGTTCAGCACCTTGGACAGTTCCTCCTGTACATAATGTGTATAGTGTGATTTAAAGAGCAAGTCACCCCCTACCAGATTCTTACTCAACTCCCACTTCCTGTTTGAAAAATGCAACAAATGCTGTTGCTTGGCAGACCGAGAGGGTGGAGCCGCTAACAAATACACACACTCACGACATTGTGACATCATAATGTACCATCTAATATCATACGCTGTCTCAATTCAGGGTCTGCATCCTTCGAAGGACCCAGCCTACTCAGCCGACGTGGGCTGGGTCCTCCGTCGGCCGAGGAGACCGGATGTTAACGGCTGTGAATTTAGACAGGCCTAGCCTTCATGAATTCCCGCCCGTCACCTAGCAACCGTGGAACCGCTGAGCAGAAGGGAGAAGGAACTTTAAACGATGGAGCTCAAAGTTTTATTTAGATCTTTAATCATTTCCTTGACTGCTGGAGAGCTAATTCAGAGAAAATACTTTCGACAAGCTGAGCCTGAGCAAAGATGTGATAATAGTTTTTAATACTTTCTAAGGGTTTTAATTTGACCAAAACTGATTTATCACCTTTTAAGACTTTTGTAGCGAGTGTGCACCTTAGTGGTTCCGTTAGAACCTTAGAATACGCTGCTTTTTCAGGGAGGTTGAGGCCGCGGTGAGTTTTATTGTACAGACCCTGGTTTGGACTCCCTAATTAGAACTCGTTTTCTATTTTAAGGTGGAATGGAGATTGCCATACTTGTTCTCCTGTGATAACACACTTTCCTTTTAATTTCCCGTTATTTAATGGTTTTAAATACTGGGGCGAAAGTTTACTGGAGGCCATCCAGCTGACTATTATTTGGGTCCTATCAGGATTAATTTGCGCCTCTTTCAGCATAATGTGGGCGATGGTAACTAGAAACTGATCCCTGTTAGTTGATCAGGCTAACACGGATTTATAAATTAGTCTAATTAATCCACCCTTTGAAATGGTTCCTTCCCACGCTAGGCAGAGACTTTTTCACACGTGCAGAACAGAGCCTGTTTGAACCATCTAACCATTATGGTTTATAACCGATACACGAGGGAGGAGGAGAGACTAGCTCCCATTACCTAAGGTATCTTTTCTTAATCTGTCACAGCCTGAAACAAGTCCTGAAGCACAGGATCAAGCTAAAAGGTGGCTTACCTTCCCTCAGGTCTGGTCGGGGCTCCCACTCAAACTCTAAAAGAGACCTTTAAGAATCGAGAACGAGGATTCTTTTTCCCAAAAATTTATTTCAAAATTAAAAAAATACAAAAAGAGTAAATCTAACATTAACAAATCCCCTTAGGAGGATGCTGCTTCTAAAAATCTTCCTGAGAATAACTGCTCTCTCTTCCTGCAACTGTCGCTGCTACTTCGTCAACTTGTGTCAACTCTAACTGTCACTCTTCGTCGTCCTCCGTCCAGAGGACGACCTCTACTCTCTTACTCTCGGCCACTGCACTGTCTCTCTCTAACTACTTCTAACTGCCCTTTATATTTCATTCTAAAAACTGCAAAGCAAAACATTTTCCATAGTGAAGCAATATCTCACCCAGTCATGAGACAGCAAAACAATGTAATCATTTGTCAGTTACATATCTCAGTCAAACACAAGACAGCCAAACCCATATGATCGTTATATTTGTAAGCTGGTTTCAGGTCCACCCAAAGTCCAAAACTCCCCCACGGAGGACTTTCACATCCTGAGATGTCTCTTCAGTTGGCCTTCTTCTGTCCCGCATCCTGTGCTACTTCCTTTTCAGTTGGACCACTCCTCCTTATCACCTGCCTGATTCCACTCACAGCAGCAGGCTCTCGCTTATCTTTGCCTTCCTCCTGACTTTGTTTATTACCCCCGTTGTTTCTGGCATGCGAGAGCTTGCAACACTTTAAGACCCAGCGGATACCCTGTAATATTAAACAATTCACATTTGTAAACAAAAATAAAATTCAAGTGTTTAATACTGAACTGATTTTATTTAGATATTTCTTTTATATGTACATGTTTAATCTTTCTTAAAGAGCAAGTCAACCCCTACCAGAGTCTAACTCCACTCCCGCTTCATGTTTGAAAAATGCAACACATGCTGTTGCCTGGCAGACCGAGAGGGCGGAGCTGCTAACAAATACACACACACACTCAGGCTCATGACAGCATTGTGACATCATAATGTACCAGTTTACATCATAGCATACTTCTTAGCCAATAGCGGTGGCAGATTTAAATTAAAATACAGTGCAGAGTTTTTACCTGACAACGGCACAACACTGCCAGTTTGAGGCAGAATATTTAAATTTTAACTAAGATGCACTGAAGTGTCAAATTATTGACAACACGTGTCTGCAGCACGATTAGACACTCATTTATTTAGTTTATCAGCAAAAAAAAGTTTATTTGGGGGTGACTTGCTCTTTAACCATTTTTTCTAGCAAAGTAAAAGGCTGTCAAAGTTGTCCCTTCTCTCCTGTGCCCTCTGCTGCTCTGCCTCCCTCTGCAGCCTCATGTCCTTCCTGATCAGCTCCAGAAGCTGGTCATCGCTGTCACCTTCCCCTGGATGCCCATTTTCTCCAGAATAGTCTTATCAAACATGTGAGAAAAACCAACAGGAAGAGAAAAGAGGACAACGGGTTATTCCTTTCATGTTTTCGCATTAAAAACTAAACTTAAAATATGTGATGTTGTTGTACCTCCATGCCACAGCCGCCGAATGCTTTGCTCCATTGAACATGTGGTCCATCTCCGCCCTAAGCTTAACAAAGTCTGTGGTTCTCTCTTTGTCCCTAAAATTCAAACTTCTATTAAAATCAGGGGGAAAACGTAACGGGAGAAGTACGACACCGAGCGGAGGAACATACGAGCCGAGACCGCAACACAAGCACTTTTACTGTAACATTTCAAACTAAAATAACGTTCATGTATCACAAAAAGCGCTTAACCTAACAGTTTTCAAGTTTATACTGACATTTATATGTGCAATCCTCTCCGACAGCTCCCGCTTCACTGTCAGCCATTGTTTTTAAAAGTTTTTCTGCCGGCCGGCCTGCAAGGCATCTTGGGAAATGTAAACCATTGAATGATACACCGAACCCATCCTTCTTGCAGGCGAATAGAAGGCTGGATTCGTCGACCGCATTTGAAGGAGTCTTTGAATTGGGACAGGCCTAGTCGCGGCACTGTGACGTAACCGGCCGACGGATCCGGCCGACGAAGGATGCAGACCCTGACTTGAGACACAGCCATAGTGTACCTCCTAGCCAATAGCGACGGCAGATTTAAATTCAAATGCAGCGCTGAATTTTTACCTGACGACGGTGCAGCAATGACAGTTTTAGGCAGAATATTTAAATTTTAACTAAGATGCACTAAAGTGCCAAATTATTGACTACACGTGTCCGCAGCACGATCAGACACTCGTTTATATAGTTTATCAGCAAAAAAAAAAAAATGTTGATTTGGAGTGACTTGCTCTTTAAGTAACCAAACTCAGGTAGATATCTAAAATATTTGTTTTCAGTTTATGAATCAAAAATATCAAAGGTAATCATTTATTTCCACGTGTGTATCTAGACGACATTGCAAAAAGAATAATAAAACATTCCAAAATAAATGTCTCTCAAAAATCACAATTAAAGTTTGGTCAT
The DNA here is from genome assembly GCF_043380555.1 of Nothobranchius furzeri. Taxonomy (NCBI): domain Eukaryota; kingdom Metazoa; phylum Chordata; class Actinopteri; order Cyprinodontiformes; family Nothobranchiidae; genus Nothobranchius; species Nothobranchius furzeri. The sequence goes on from NC_091758.1 coordinate 39,560,216, forward strand.
TACAAAAATATAAGAAACAAAAACTACTGAAAAATGTATACAACATAAACACAGCATCCAAATCCTCCTTTTCCTGCACCCGTTGAGGACAAAAGTCTTCAAACAGTGGCTCATTTGGAAGGTTTAGAGGCTAAAGTAATATGAAATTAAGTGCCAAATGAAGTGGAGACTAATGAATAACATTTTTACTTGACAACAACCACGATGAAGTGTAATTGACAATAAATGAAAAGGATGATGAAAACAGCACTTTTCTGGAGAGGCCACATTTACATACGATCGTGCAGAGATTCTCACAGAAACTCAGAGCAAGCTCTAATTCTCGTGGCTTTGAGTTCTTAAAAGGGTGCTTCAGCTGAAGCAAAAGCTTGATTTACTTTGTGCATCAGAGATTCTTCAGCCTCTGCGTGAAGGCTGAAGGAACCCAGCAGAGTGCTGGTATAAAGTATCAGGATGTTCATTGTTGCAGATGACTCAGCAGGTGCTGGAGAAGAATGAATTGTGATTAGTTGTTTTAGAAATTAGCAACAGGATTAGTGGGACTAATGTGCTGCAGTAAATCTCCATTTAAATATACAGGTGCTGGCCAGTAAATTAGAATATCATCAAAAGGTTGAAAATATCTCAGTAATTCCATTCAAAACGTGAAACTTGTACATTATATTCATGCAATGCACACAGACCAATGTATTTTCGATGTTTATTACGTTTAATTTTGATATTTATAGGTGACAACCAATGAAAACATCAAATCTGGTATCTCAGAAAATTAGAATATTCTAAAGGCCAATGAAAAAATGTTTGTTTCTCTAATGTTGGCCAACTGAAAAGAATGAACATGAAAAGAATGTTCATGTATAGCACTCAATACTTAGTCGGGGCTCCTTTTGCCTCAATAACTGCAGTAATGCGGCGTGGCATGGACTCGATCAGTCTGTGGCACTGCTCAGGTGTTATGAGAGCCCAGGTTGCTCTGATAGTCGTCTTCAGCTCCTCTGCATTGTTGGGTCTAGCGTATTGCATCCTCCGCTTCACAATACCCCATAGATTTTCTATGGGGTTAAGGTCAGGCGAGTTTGCTGGCCAATCAAGGACAGGGATACCATGGTCCTTGAACCAGGTGCTGGTGGTTTTGGCACTGTGTGCAGGTGCCAAGTCCTGTTGAAAGGTGAAGTCTCCCCATAAAGTTGGTCAGCAGCAGGAAGCATGAAGTGCTCTAAAACTTCCTGGTAGACGGCTGCATTGACCCTGGACCTCAGGAAACAGAGTGGGCCAACACCGGCAGATGACATGGCACCCCACACCATCACTGACGGTGGAAACTTTACACTGGACCTCATGCAACGTGGATTCTGTGCTTCTCCGCTCTTCCTCCAGACTCTGGGTCCTTGATTTCCAAAGGAAATGCAGAACTTGCTTTCATCAGAAAACATAACTTTGGACCACTCAGCATCAGTCGAGTCCTTTTTGTCCTTGGCCCAGGCGAGACGCTTCTTGCGCTGTTTCTTGTTCAAGAGTGGCTTGACACACGGAATGCGACACCTGAATCCCATGTCTTTCATGAGTCTCCTCGTGGTGGTTCTTGAAGCGCTGACTCCAGCTGCAGTCCACTCTTTGTGGATCTCCCCCACATTTTTGAATGGGTTTGTCGTCACAATTCTCTGCAGGGTGCGGTTATCCCTAGAGCTTGTACACTTTTTTCTACCACATTTTTTCCGTCCCTTCGCCTGTCTGTTAATGTGCTTGGACACAGAGCTCTGCGAACAGCCAGCTTCTTTAGCAATCACCTTTTGTGTCTTGCCCTCCTTGTGCAAGGTGTCAATGATTGTCTTTTGGACAGCTGTTAAGTCAGAAGTCTTCCCCATGATTGTGGTGCCTTCAAAACAAGACTGAGGGACCTTTTAAAGGCCTTTGCAGGTGTTTTGAGTAAATCAGCTGATTAGAGTGGCAGCAGGTGTCTTCTATATTCAGCCTTTTCAGAATATTCTAATTTTTTGAGATACCAAATTTGGAGTTTTCATTAGTTGTCACTTATGAATATCAAAATTAAACGTAATAAACATCGGAAATACATTGGTCTGTGTGCATTGCATGAATATAATGTACACGTTTCAGGTTTTGAATGGAATTACTGAAATATTTTCAACCTTTTGATGATATTCTAATTTACTGGCCAGCACCTGTAGCTTACTGATTCTGAAAGGTCTTAGGGTTAAACTGTGGAAGGAGCCAGGGAAAACTACAAAATGGATTATTTTTAGGAAATTTGATGCCAGATTACACGGAATCGTGAATTTTATACTCTGTTTGAACTGTGCACATTCTGATGAAAGGTTCAATCAATCAATCAATCAAATTTTATTTGTAGAGCACCTTCCACAACCTTATCGGAAGCCCAAGGTGCTGAACAGCATCATCATAAGAAAAACATTCCCAGTACATGGGCATAAAAGCAAGATAAAAACATAAAATCATAAAACATCAAGCAAACAATATTACAAATAAAGAGAGATAACGGAATAAGACTAATCGATCACAAAAAAATTGGTGGACAAAATAAAACCAAGCATCTGGGTTAAAAAGAAGAAGAATTGAAACCATAATGTCAGGAACCCTGGCGCTAAAACGCAGTCAAATAAAAATGAGTCTTTAAACGAGACTTAAAGACTTGAAGGGATGGTGCCTGCCTAATGCTCAGTGGCAGTTCGTTCCACAGAGTTGGAGCCAAAACAGAAAAAGCACGACAACCCCTCGATCAATATTTCGACCGGGGGACAACCAGAAGTTCCTGCTCGGCTGAGCGAAGAGACCGAGATGGAGCATACCTCTGCAAAAGTGCAGTAATGTACGAGGGGGCAATGCCCTGGAGGGCCTTATCAACGAGAGTTAAGATTTTAAACTTAGCTCGATATTGCACCGGGAGCCAGTGCAGATGAGCAGCACCGGGAGCCAGTGCAGAGCAGTCAGCACTGGGGTAATGTGCTCTCGACATCTAGTACCTGTCAGGAACCTAGCCACAGAGTTGTGCACAAACTGGAGCCGTGCAACCGTGCACTGGGCCAGACCAGCATACAGAGCGTTGCAGTAGTCCAGCCGGGACAGGACGAAAGCGTGCAACACAGACTCCAGATGAGCTCTTAACAGCAGAGGCCTGATCCTGGATAGTCTTTTCAGGTTAAAGAAACAGGACCTCAGCACTGTATTTACATGAGTGTCAAGATTAAGTGATGAGTTGATTGTTTTTTTGATCCATTTTCCTCCACTTATCCAGAGTCGGGTCAAGGGGGCAGCAGCCAAAGCAGGGGGCCCAGACTTACCTCTCCCCAGCCACTTGGGCCGGCTCCTCTGGGGAATCCCACGGTGTTCCCTGGCCAGACGAGAGACACAGTCCCTCCAGCGTGTCCTGTCCCTTGACGTGGTCTTCCTTTACGTCTTCTCTCAGTTGGACGTGCCCAGAGAACCTCAACAGGGAGGCATCCAGGAGGCATCCTAACCAGATGCCCGAGCCACCTCAACTGGCTCCACTTGATGTGGAAAAGCAGCAGATCTACTCCGAGCCGCTACCGGATGACCAAACCTCTCACCCTATCTCTGAGGGAGAGCCCGGATACCCTCGGCAAAAACTCATTTCAGCCGCTTGTGTCAGCGATCTCATTCTTTCTGTCACTAGCCAAAACTCATAGGTGAGGGTAGGAACGTTGATCGACCAATAAATCGAGAGCTTCGCCTTCGAGCTCAGCTCTCTCTTCACCACGACAGACCGGTACAACGCCTGCATCCCTGCAGACGCAGCACCGATCTTTCTATCGATCTCACGCTCCAGCTTTCCCTCATTTGTGAACAAGACCCTGAGATACTTAAAGTTACACCTAATATCAAGCTGGTAGCATCTATTGTGGCAAATAAACAATGTTAGAAATAGCATTAATGGTTTTGAATGGGTACATTGAGATAAAAAAACATCATTATGTGTGTAAATATCCAACAAATCTAATAGCCTGGATGTTGTAGCATATTTAAGCAGAATAAAGTCTAAAGTTGATAAAGAAAATGTCACATAGAAGGTTCCCCTGAGTAAACTTTTTTTACCGCTGAACGAGACAGGCTGTCAGATTAGGGCCTTAATTGACACAACCTGTCATAAAATGTGCAAATCTCAGAAATCAATAAGCCGTCCACACTCCGGTCAAGCTGACAGCCTTACATCTGCAGACCAGAGAGTCGCAGAGAGACCAGAACTGGGAGCTTTTTCAGCTTTTGCACATTTCTGTGTGTGAACTTTATCATTTAGCTACAATCCATCAACGAAAAACGGAAATGTAGACTCAGGGTGTTACAGCCCACCGAAACGCAGTAATGCTGCTTGTCTCAGTGTTGTTTTAGTAAATTTGACGAGTTTTTTTTCATGACTTTATTAACTGATAGATTTCTTTATAATTAATGTAATACAGTCTCGATACCATTCCATTCTTACGCATAGGTCACATGAAGGAGTTCAGATGAGGTCAACAAACTTCACCTGTAAGAAAATAAAACCCATGTCAGGTAAAATCAGTCTCCTCCCATTTCTTCTGCTCACGAACTTTTCACGACCTTTTGCTTCACATAGCAGGATGAACAAGGCATTTATTATCCGTCACAATTGTAAACGGCTTTTGTCTCGGAGGCTGAAACGCACGAGTGTCTGTTGTCTAACAACAATGAAGAGAAGGTTAGAGTTCTGTGTTCTTGTCTCTGATAACAGATCAAACTCGTTATTTTCCATCATCCAGAGGTGAAGCACGCTCTTCTGGACTCATTTGCAAGGCCTAAAATGGGATTTTGAAATCGTCGCCCCACCGCGGTGAATCCACATTCCTTACAAGCTAAATTAGCTGCAGTGGGTTCTTCCTCTCCATTTAGATTGTTTAGCTGAATTAACAGAAGCTCCGGCGGAGGAGAGGATAGTTTCCAGAGTCCTGTTTTATTCATGTTAACATGGTGACTGGGCAGAAGGAGAAGTCTCATTTAAGCATTCATAATTACTGATGCTGGGGTAGATGAAGAAGGAGAGAAGAGGAGGAGAGCCAGAAAGGTCCAGACAGGTGCAGTGGAGTCAACTGCAGCGAGCCGAAGAGGCTCCATTGAGTTCTGTCGTCAGCGATTTGCCACCTGAGGTCATTGCTCCATTTCAACACTTCCTCCATACCGTACCATATGTATTTATAAAGCACCATTTCAAAATAGCATGGCAGCTAACCAAAGTGCTGTACATAAAAAAGCCAAATGCTTGAACAAGAAACACAATAAGAACAGGCAAAATACATAAGAACAAGACATAAATAGTCGGAGATAAAATTCCTACTAAAAACAATAAAATAGGAGAACAATTAACAGCACTATAAAAAATAAAATAATGCGACGAATGATAAAAACATTTGAAATGGCACAAATACAACGAAATAAGCTACCAGATGGTGCGAGGTGCCAAAAGTGAGCAACTGAATCATAAAAACGGAATTAAAAACTCAAAGCCGGTGCTAGACTTTCATGAAAAGTGTCACGGAGGGAAGGCAATGCTACAGAAGTGCGTTTTCAGGGCCGACTTGAAACTGCTAACAGAGGGAGCCAGACGCACGCGGAGGGGCAGAGAGTTCCAGAGTTCTGGGGCTGCACAAGAGAAGGCACGCTCCCCCCGTGATTTGTACCGAACCTTCGGAACAACAAGCAGCAGATGATCTGCTGACCGAAGGGCACGGGTGGGAACCTATGGGGTCAGCAGGTCCGTCGGATAGGATGGGGATGGGCGGTACAAAGCCTTGTAAACATATAACAAGACCTTTAAGTTAAGCCTGGTTTATGCTTCTCCGTCAGCTCCGCAAGGGACAGACACGCACGGATTAACGGAAGCGTTTTGCTCTTTTACTTCTCCGTCTCCTGGAGAGTGTTGCAAAGCAATTGCCCGGCAGGACCACAGAGGGCGTAGCGCTGTTCTGTGGTATCCTGTCATGTATCGGTCCAAGATAGTGTGTTTATATTGTGTTTTTTGTGTATATAAGAGACTTTTAACACGGACATATTTGTCTCTCATTCTCCCACCTCTTCATGCGCTCCCCACCTCTAAACCCAGGTTTCCTGTCATTTCCGTCCACAAATAAAACGCTTGCTGCGCATCTTTTCACTCCTCCAGTCACGGGAGGATGAAACGTTCATATCTTTAGAGTTTTTTTGCGAGGTATCCTTCAAGCTTCTCCGTGTCTGCTGCTAGTTATCCTCGGCTCTCTCTGCAATGGCGGTGCTGTAAACAACAGTGGCGTCCTGACCAATCACAAGCTTGCGTAATCCGTCTCGTTCGACGGATGTTTAAAAAAGTGGGCTCGACTCCGTACGTACTTGCGTGCCTGCCGGAGCCCTACGCAAGGACGGATAATGGCGTTGCGTGTCTCCGCACTGACGCAGACGGAGAAGCATAAATCAGGCTTTAATCCTAAATTTGACTGGGAGCCAGTGTAAATCTGCGAGGATGGGTGTGACGTGCATGCGTCTGTCGGTGTTGTTTAAAAATCTGGCCGCGGCATTTTGAACCTTCTGCAGTTTGCTTAGGGCTGAAGCATTAATCCCAATCAGGACAGAATTTGCGTAATCCAGACGTGAAGTAATGAAAGAATGAATGACTGACTCAAGATCCGGGCGTTTGAGGATTGACTTAAGACGAGTGATGCGGCGGAGTTGGAAAAAGCAGGACTTGACAGTCAGTGGCGGCTGGCCAGTAGAGGGCAATAGGGCGCCGCCCTCCCAGTTTTCCCCAGTGTTTTTAATTTTTATTTAAAAAAATAAATAAATAAAATTAACAATAATCACATATTCTAATTGTGTGTTTTGTAACAAAAATTAATCATATATATTTATTTCTATATTGGTCTCTGCCGGTCTCTGCCGAGCGGTGGAGGCTGTAGGCTGTTTTTGAATCGCCCAAACGGGACGAGACCAGCCGTCCAATTGCTGACAAGAAAATCAAAGGGTAGGAATGGGAATGTATCCAATCAGCATCGACGTTGTTTCAGAAGCATGATGGGCGATAGAGCTACCGCCAAAGGTTTCGTTGGTGTTCGGTAGAACTCGGCAGAGTCGTTTTTGGTCGTGACGCAGATGTAACATGGACGCCGCCAGTGTTGACAGTAGCGTTGACTTGTGAAGACAGTGAAAGGTCAGAGTCCAGTTTCACACCCAGGCTAGTGGCACATGATTGGTTTCATCTTTCCATCCGACATTCCAGCTCCATCTCAAAGCTCGGGCTTTTATTTCTGTGTCTGTTCACTCGGGTATTTAAATGAACCCAGTCTTTCCCAAATCCTCCTTCCTGCTGATTCTGTTTAATATGCACGGCTGGAACCATTAAGGTGAGCACCCGACTCCAGTCCATCCATCTCTCTCTGCCCATTACATCCACACAATAAGGAATAATTGAAATCAAGCTCTCGCTTTGGGAGAGGGCAGCAAATTAATTTGATCTGATAACAGAAATGAAGATAAGTTTAAGTATAAAGCTGCACAGATTACCCTGTGTGGTAAATTTAAATAGAGAGGCAATACTCCGATGGGGCGAAAAGGGTCATGATTATTCATACGAATGCACAGAGGATGAAAGATTTTAGAAAACCCAGGAAAGTAAAAGAAAGCATTCGGCTGTGTGTCGTGTTCTTCAGCCAGAGCTAGAATAAAACAGATAAAGGTTGTAAAAGAAATTAAAAAGGCACGATGGATAATGACGGATTTTAATGTCCAATAAACTATTTTTATACTGCACAATTTCTATTAAACCCCGCACACACGATCGTGTTTGTTTGTGTTCAGCCTGATATTAACAGCAAAAGACTCAGAATTATTGATTCTTGTTTTTGTATTTTTGCAGCAGCAGATTAATGACAAAAGCCAACTTTCTCACTACAGCTGGAGACTCAGAATTGGGACAAAAGGTGCAAAAAAGTTTTATTTTTTAGTGACTCGTGAAGAAAAGAGGACCCAGAAATGAACAAATTGTGTTTTATGCACATCTGTTTTTTTGTTTTTTTTTTAACTAATTGTCACAAATCCCTCCTGGAGTTGTTTTACGGTTTTCATCCTTTTGTACAATAACAAAAAAATTAAACAAAAAATAACTGAATTTCTGTAAAGTATCACGAGTTCAATGGAAGATAGAAAAATAAACACTGAGAAGGTTTTTGCCTCCAATATCATATTAGAACAAGAAGTGAAGTTCCCCTTAGACGTTTTGATTTAATCCTGCTCCACCAGAGAGTCGGCGGCATTCCTTCGTTGTAATTCGTCTTCTTTTCTACTCTGAAAACATCCACTGGGGTTGAGACTTTAGTGCAGGTTATGCAGATGAGTTTTACTCCTCCTGAGACAAAAGTCTGCCAGAGTCACGGTGCGTTTTGTGCCACTTAAAGAAAGCGATTCTGTTTCTAAACTGCTCATATTTGATGTCTCTGTGTTGGGGAGAATGTTTTAGATGGTTTAAACCAGTAGAAGCTACATACCGCAGCTGATGTGCCTCTTTTACTTCTGCAGCCTGAGCTCCTATGGAAGCTGGGGGAGGACATCTTTAGAAACGGATTTTTATGATGAGATGGGAAAAGTTTTTAACGATAAAGTTTTTTGTCCCAGAATCAGCAGGTGAAGCCAGATTTACGTTAAAACAATTTCGTGTTTTGACTTTTCCTTTTTGATTTCATCGGTGTTTGTGGGGTCGTTTCCTGACTCTCAGCGGAGTTGGCTTTCCAGAGTTTTTGGTCTGAAGGGAATCACGGGAGTCTCGAATAAACATTTGGTATTTTCTTGGTGGAACAAAAGAATCATATGAGATGGGGCTCTGTTTGCTGTAGGGACTAAACGACGCATACACAAACCAAAAACGCACTAAAGACAGAAACCAGAAGCTTCATCCGTGTGCACCACCGTGTGCACGTGTCTAACCTAGAACGTTCCTGTAGAAACGTTGATGCGCCTGCTCGGTGGTGCAAACTGCACCGACTGGTTTAGGCCAGACTAGCAGCTACACCACATTTGTGTCCATTATAATAAAGAGCAAGTCACCCCCCCCCCCTCCCCCGCCCTACCAGAGTATTACTCCACTCCCACTTCCTGTTTGAAAAATGCAACAAATACTGTTGCCTAGCAGATCGAGAGGGCGGAGCTGCTAACAAATACACACACACGTGCTCACAGTGACATTGTGACATCATATGGTACCAGCTAAAGCTCTAGGGTACCTCTTAGCCAATAGCGATGTTAGATTTAAATTCAAATGCAGTGCAGAGTTTTTACCTGACAACGGCACAACACTGACAGTTTTAGGCAGAAAATTTACATTTTAGGGTTGTAAAATTCCCCAAGGCGCTCCACAACACAATCAGTCATTCACCCATTCACACAAACATCCACACTATTACTTATAATTATTTTGTTGCAGTGAGGTGACCAGCCAGTTTCCCTCCAATAAAAATCACCATCTGGTTTAACTGGAGGGGATCCATAACTGACATAATGGGTCCAGCATGTTTTTGAGGAGTTCGTTCGTTATGTGGCGTTCACAAACGAATCAAATCTTTTGAACGGCTCTTCGAAGTGAACAATGAAAGCTGAGTCCTTGTAGAAAACTGTGTAACACCCCGACTTCCCTCCACTGTCATGGACATTGGTGGAACACATTATCTTGTTTTTTTTTTTTTTAAACAATCACGTTTCACTTTTTTTAACCTGAACATTTTTCGGATTCTTCTGACAGCTGTATTTTTTTCCCTCGTTCTTCATTCTGAAGCTTTGTCATTTTTTTATTCAAATCAAATCAGGAGGAATAACTGATTCATTTAGACTTTGGTTTGTTGAAAAGGCATATTTGGTATTTTCAGACTGCAGACTCAGCCTGGCAGGCACTAACAAGTGCTTCGTGTCATCCTGAACCTTAGCGCCCTCAGTGCCGCCTCGCTGATACACGTCTGGTGGGAAAGCGCCAAGTGAGTTAGTCTTCCAAGACGAGAGTCTTGAAATAAGATCAAGGTTTAGGCCCGGCCGACCCTTTAAGGAGGTGAGGAGTGACAGAATCCACACAAGCACAGATGGAGCTGCTGAGAGGCATCACATGTTGTCATGGTGGTTAATGCCATTAATTCCCTGTGGATGTGGCTTTTTCCAGGTCACTTAACCTCACAAATGGGTCAGGACGAAATAGAAACTGGGCCTCCACGCATCACACTATGTTTGGGAACCTGATCTCATTAAATATTTCAAAGAGTCAGGTATTTTTGGCCTTTTTGGTCATTCTGTCACAGGTCTGCTGCTGGTTTAGGATTATTGTCTGTTACATAATCCAGATTAGTTTGAGTTTAATGTGCAGACCAGATCATGGTGGACTTCTGAAAGGGGCTCAGCAGGACGAGCCCAAACCATCATGGATGAGCTGAAAAGGTTTACTAAGAATTGTTCAAGGAGTCTAGTTAGTGGCTTTAGTTAAGAAAAGGTTCTTGTTGCTACTTGTAAAAACTTTATTTGAATCTGAACACAAAATCGTTACATTCAGAGGATAAAGAAAACTTTATTTATTTATTGGTCGATAACATTTTTCTTTTCTTTTTCTTCTTAAATTGAAACAAAATCTGTCACTATTCTGCATGAGGACCAAAATAAAAGTATAAAAAGTTATAATCTGGTTTTGCTCCACATGTTTTGTGTTGCGCTAAAATAAAACAGGAAGAGCATGTTTGGCTTTGCCTTCTGGCCGTCGGACCGGTGAGAGAACACTTAAGTTATTTAAGGTTAATAGAGTTAATTTCTTTTCTGACCTCAGTGACCCGACAATCCGGCTGAACAGAATTAACCTCCTGTGTCCTCCATTTATCACCCTTTCACATGCATCCACTCACAAGAGCTGTGTGTTTTCCTGCAGAGTGAAACCAGCAGAAGTTTGAACACCCCCATGGTAATCTCTGCTCATACAGTCCAGACAATATTTAACCCGACCTTTGACCTGTAGCTGATCAGTTGTGTGAGACTTGCCTCTGTAGCTTTGTGCAGAACTGCTGTCAGGAAGTCAAGTAGTAAAGTTTAAAACACACACACACACACACACACACACACACACACACACACACACACACACACACACACACACACACACACACACACACACACACACACACACACACACACACACACACAAACGTGAGCTCAGCTGCATCATCAGGATGTTTATTGATTGGTTATTTGCTAACAACAAACCTGCAGATGCAATGAGAACTGAGACACAGAAATATTTGGTATTAAACTTTTTCTGCTCATAATTGCAGTTTTAGTAGATTTTTATTACTATAAGTGTTTCGTCTTCGTCGTCGTCTTCCTCCGCTTATCCGGGTCCGGGTCGCGGGGGCAGCATCCCAACTAGGGAGCTCCAGGCCGTCCTCTCCCCGGCCACCTCCACCAGCTCCTCCGGCAGGACCCCAAGGCGTTCCCGGACCAGATTGGAGATGTAACCTCTCCAAAGTGTCCTGGGTCGACCCGGGGGCCTCCTGCCGGCAGGACATGCCCAAAACACCTCCCCAGGGAGGCGTCCAGGAGGCATCCTGACCAGATGCCCAAACCACCTCAACTGGCTCCTTTCGATCCGGAGGAGCAGCGGTTCTACTCCGAGTCCCTCCCGAATGTCCGAGCTCCTCACCCTACCTCTAAGGCTGAGCCCGACCACCCTACGGAGGAGACTCATTTCGGCCGCTTGTATCCGCGATCTTGTTCTTTCGGTCATTACCCAAAGCTCATGACCATAGGTGAGGATTGGGACGTAGATCGACCGGCAAATCGAGAGCCTGGCTTTCTGGCTCAGCTCCCTCTTCACCACGACAGATCGGCTCAGCGTCCGCATCACTGCAGACGCTGAGCCAATCCGCCTGTCGATCTCCCGATCCCTCCTACCCTCACTCGTGAACAAGACCCCGAGATACTTAAACTCCTCCACTTGAGGTAGGACCTCTCCCCCGACCCGGAGTTGGCAAGCCACCCTTTTCCGGTCGAGAACCACGGTCTCAGATTTGAAGGTGCTGATCCTCATCCATCATACTATGAGTGTTTAATTAGGTCAATGAAATATATACACTAATTACCTAAAATGACAGAATCTATTAAAATGCATCCTTGCAGTTCAGATCTCTCTTGTACATTGAAGAAAACAGAAGCAGAGAAATGTTTATGCTACACTTGGTTTCTCTTTTTCTGTGCTCACTATCATTGTTGCGCCCTTTTCCCTCAGCTTCTGTTTTCCTGTCACTCACGCCTGCCACACCTGTGTAGTCTGAGCTCTGCTCACTCAGTAATCACGTGAAACCATTTTGACATAATTAAAACATTCAGGGATTAAACTACAATTAAAAAACCATCCAAATATGATAATTGTTGCAATTTCTTTCTATATACGTAATTAATCAATCACGACTCAACCACAGATAAAAAGACGTTGCAAATGTGTTTTAACTGACCTCTTGCATAGCTCGGATTTAAAATGAGCTTATTGTGTAGCAACTTTCCGCCTCCAGCTTTTCCAGAGAGATTCTCGATGAAAGTTGAAACTGACCTTGATTTTCCATCATCTTCATTTTTGTGTCAGACTGATCGCTTGACACCAGTTCTGTGATCAGATTAGCCGTTTTTAATCGCCTTTTGAGAAGTTATTTTATTTTCTGTTAAGAGAGACCTCCCAAAATGATGTAAAGCCACAACACGTGCTAAAGCCTGCGAGTGTCACAATGAGAGCAGGAGGTTTGTACCCAAGATGCAGAATCCCCAGAACGACTCGAGGCAGGAGTGGTTTAAGAAAATAATTCCTTTATTTAAAGGGACTTTACGGACTTTTGAATTTTTTTGCTAGCGATTGCCCCCTCAGGCCAAAAGAGTAACGGCAGCTTCAATTGTAGGCTCGTGCACGAGGTGCGCATGCTGTACGTGCACACTCCTTAATGAAAATAACAGCTGAGACAGTCCCATGTGTGTGTGTGTGTGTGTGTGTGTGTGTGTGTGTGTGTGTGTGTGTGTGTGTGTGTGTGTGTGTGTGTGTGTGTGTGTGTGTGTGTGTGTGTGTGTGGCCCGGAGGACAGAGGACAGGAGAATGTGCAGCTAATTAATTAAATAATGTGGTTCTGTACCTTTCTCTTCAGCACAGCTGACAAAGGTTTAGGATGGGTCAGTCCTCCTGCATGCTCAGATCATTCCCTTCCCTTGCTTGAAAAATTGTTCCAAAATGAAAGTTGAACCCACATCTTTTTTATCTGTGAATTCAATGCCGTTCGGCGGGTCTCAAATAAAAATTTGGGCATCTTAATGTAAAAAAATATACAATCAATGTAAAAAATAAACTCTAAATAAACTATGTTCACATCCAGAATCAAACCCAGGTCTTCGACATGAAAGTTCAACATCTAACTAGGTGAGCTAAAGCGCCAGTGATGCATTTTGTATCTGTAACATTTATATCCTTGATGACAGCTGAAACAACGTCAAACCAAAGAACGGTTCGGAGTGAAAATGGCTATTTTGTTGCTAATTTGCAGGAAATATCTAGAAGAAAGTTCTACAGAAAGTAGCTAAGGGTCCTCAGAAATGTAGCTAGCTTTGTCACTAGGCGTTAGGAACAGCGACAAAGTGGCACTGCCTCTCTCTCTGCTGCTAAAGCTACGGATAGCAAATGCTACGGGCTATGCCTGAGCGTTAGGGCTGTAGCGAAGCCTCGACGAAGTCGACGGCTCGATTCTAAAAATTTGTCGATGTCAGATCCGGAAGTCGACGCACCGCGCCCACTTGTTGCATCCCCAGGAGTTTGTAAATAGAGGTGAAATCTGCCTGCTTTTCCTCTAGTTCACCCTCTTCTCCGCCTTCACTAACATCTCCGCCAAATACCGAAGACCCGGAACAACGTCCGTCCGCTACTAGATTCCTTTCCTGTTTTGCCCCTTCATCTCCCGGCAACGGACAACAACTTCCGGGGTCAGATGCGCTGCTTCGTGTCTATCGCAGATGTAGAACATCACCGGGAGCGCTTCTCCCTTCATTAAGGAGCTTCTTTCAGACATGAGGAGAGCTGTTTTGGTGGTAGCAGTCTCTCCTCCATGCTGGTCTGTTTGCTGCTGGGTGTTTTTGGTTTATTTAAACTTGGTAACTTGAACTTAATGTTGGTAAAGCTACTGTTAGCATCTTCGCTAACAGCTTCTTGCGTTGGGATAAGCTGTTACGTTTTGGTTTAGAGTTCATCTTTTTTGTGGTGTAGATCTCCCTTTTATTACATTTAGAGTGTTGTGGGTTTTCGGTTTAGTGTGAGTTTGGTTTAACCCGTAAGACCACTCGCCTCACGCACATAAGTGACCAAAACAAAGCAGCATGGAGACACTCCATCTTCTACCACCTCTCAGGCAGCAGCCTGCACTCCCAAGTTCTACACATCACCAGAACATAACCAACCAACACAATAAACGCAGTGTTATACAAAATGGAAGGCCTGTAGTGTTTATTCTCTTACAGTAAGAATTTATCAATTTTTTTGAGGAATTTATTTGAGATTTTCTGGTTTTTGTTAATTGTGCAATAGAAAAATAATCATTAGATTAATTTTCTAAAAAGTCATTAGAATAGTCGACTATTCGATAAAATAATCGTCAGAATAATCGTTTTAAAAATAATCGTTTACCCCCAGCCCTACTGAGCGTGAACGCGCATGAAGCAGCCTGCTCGAGCCGAGCATCTCTCTTTTTCTGTGATTTTACAGAAAAACAGGCAATCACAGTAAAAATGCCAGGGCTCATTCTACAGGACCAGGGCATTGCAGGAGAATGTATGAAGAAGACATTTATTATTTTTACACATGTTTTGGCTGTCAGACTTCCATAATGCCCCTTTAAAGGAGGATGCGCCAAACATCCAAAGGCACAAAAACCAGACTTAATCTCAAAACTTACTGAACGATCCAAAACAAAATAGAAGCTCACTCATGAGCATGAACTCGGAGAAACTCGAGGGGGACAGAACAACGCTGACACATACAATGGGCCGACAACGCTGAGAGACACAGACAGGGTCATATACACAGAGGGAAGCAATCAGGGAAACAGGTAGCAGGTGTGTGAGGAGTGTGAGCTGAAAGGATCAGGAGAGACTAATTAACTAAACGGGGAAGGAACACATTGTTAAAGGAAAAGACTGACTGGATAATATAACTACACAGAGAACTAAAGATGAGAGAACTAATAAACCTGAAACTAGACACCAGAAAAAACACTAAATATTCAGCTTGGGGAACTAAAGAGACAGGGACCAAAAGAGAGGGGCTCTATGGGGAGACTAGACTAAATGGGATGGGATAACTAAGTATAACCCCTGCTTTCCACCGGAGCCGTCAGCAGCACGTTACTGCAGCAGCACGTCATAGCTGCTGATAGGAACCGCTGTGGTCAACAGAACCTTTTCCACTGGAGCCGTCAGCAGCGCGAGTCAGCCGCATCTCAGGAGCAGCATGTCGCGGCCTTTACGCGCCGGTTCTATTTTCTATGCGTGACGCCTCTGAAACGGGTCAAGTTCGACATTTTTGCGGAAGGAAAGACAGGAAATCGGACGTGGAAATGGAGAGAAGCTCTCGGGATTTTCAGAATAAAGAAACGTACTGCCTTCCGGTTGCTTTACTTTTAAAAGAAGTTACTAACTGTGCGGCCCCGTGAGAAGTTATCACCTAGCTAGCGGTCTCCTTTGTTTTTCAGGTCCGTATTGGCGATTATAAAACGGACAGAACATAAAATACAAACCTTTTGGAGCCATGTTGTAGTTTTCTCCTGCTTGTTGTTGTGCTTACTGACGAAGTCACTCGTGTGACTTCGTGCTCTGTCGGTGACAGCTGCTCCCTGCTGCTTCACGTCTCGTGGGAAGGGCCAAGCAGCAGCTGAAGCCTGATTTACGCTTCTCCGTCTGCGTCAGTGCGGAGACACGCAACGCCATTATCCGTCATTGCGTAGGGCTCCGGCAGGCACGCAAGTACGTACGGAGTCGAGCCCACTTTTTTAAACATCCGTTGAACGAGACGGATTACGCAAGCTTGTGATTGGTCAGGATGCCGCTGTTGTTTACAGCGCCGCCATTGCAAAGAGAGCCGAGGATAACTAGCGGCAGACACGGAGAAGCTTGAAGAATACCTCGCGAAAAAACTCTAAAAATATGAACGTTTAATTCTCCCGTGACTGGAGGAGTGAAAAGATGCGCAGCAAGCGTTTTATTTGTGGACGGAAATGACAGGAAACGTGGGTTTAGAGGTGGGGAGCGCATGAAGCGGTGGGAGAATGAGAGACAAATATGTCAGTGTTAAAAGTCTCTTATATACACAAAAAACACAATATAAACACACTATCTTGGACCGATACATGACAGGATACCACCGAACAGCGCTACGCCCGCTGCTGTCCTGCCGGGGAATTGCTTTGCAACACTCTCCAGGAGACGGAGAAGTAAAAGAGCAAAACGCTTCCGTTAATCCGTGCGTGTCTGTCCCTTGCGGAGCTGACGGAGAAGCATAAACCAGGCTTTACGCGAGCAAGACGTGCTGCTGCAGTAACTTGCTGCTGACGGCTCCGGTGGAAAGAAGGGGTGACGTGACTAGGGAGAAACATGAGGGAAACCTGGAAGGGGCTGGGGACCACAAGGACACAGAGCATGACAGAGAGGGATTTCCTGAATGCAACATATGTGGGAGATAAAAACTGAAAACATTTGTGTTTTAGTGATTCACTGCAGAAACGGTGAATTTTTATTTTAAAAGCCTTTGTAACATGTGGAGTGAAGTATTATTTTCAAAAGAAACGTTCGTACAAAATTCATCTTCAGTTGCTTTGATCCATCTTCGATAATCCAGAGCTGCAAGTGGATTAAAATGTTGTATTTGATGCACAAACGGGAAACAGGACTTCCTCTTTCTGGTTACAGCTCAGCACTTTGTGTTCGACATTCAAAGGTGGTGAAAAAATCCTGCAGGAGGACAAGAAAATCTTTACTTTTGCTCTACGTGTTGATTCTATTAGAAGTTGCACAACACACACACTTCCTGGTGAGGTTGACTTTGAAGCATTTAGAGGCGGACTGCTGCACTCAGCAGCGTGCAAAGTGAATCCAGTCCTCTCTTGTGCTACACAGACATTAAAGGAAGCAAAATAATCCACAACATCCTTTTAGACACTCTGAGGACTTTAATGTCACAGAGAGAGAGAGAGAGAGAGAGAGAGAGAAGAGAGAGAGAGAGAGAGAGAGAGAGAGAGAGAGAGAGAGAGAGAGAGAGAGAGAGAGAGAGAGAGAGAGAGAGAGAGAGAGAGAGAGAGAGAGAGAGAGAGAGAGAGAGAGAGAGAGAGAGAGAGAGAGAGAGAGAGAGAGAGAGAGAGAGAGAGAGAGAGAGAGAGAGAGAGAGAGTCGAGTTATCGGCTTAAACTTAGTCCTGACTTTTACTGGCGCCGGGGAAACTTCCAGAACTCCTGGGTTGTCATGGAGATATGACAAACCTGCACCTCATTTGTTCATTTCCTCCTCCCAAGTCTGAGCAGCCTAATGCCAGGGATTTCCTCTGATGCATGACAGGTACGTCCTGTCTCCAGGTCTGCAGCAGAAAGAAACTTCTGCCCAAAGAAGAACGTGTAACCTACATTATCCAGCTGCGTTTGGGAGAGATTAAACTACCTCTCAGTATTTATAATGATATTCAGATGCAGATTCGCACGTCTGTGTCACGCCCTTATGCAGCACACCTGGTCCCCTCATCGAGCTCCAGCCAAGCCCTGTTTCCCTGGCAACCACAATCAACTTCATTCATCTCACCTGTTCCTGTCATCAACTCATCCTCCACACCTGGTTACTCTGCTATTCAAACCCCAGCCAGCTCTTCAACCATCGCCAGATTATCGAACGCTTCTTGCCAGTAAATTCTCCAGCCGTTACTCACCTCACCTTCGAAGATCCAGAACCCTGCTCCATCTCCGACCGTGCCTTTTGGAATTCCCTGTCTGTTCCTCTGCATCTCTGATCTTCTGGCTTCGATCCTGCTCCGTCCCCTACTTCGCCTTTTGGATTTCCTTGTCGGACCATTCCCACCTCAGACCTCTGGTAACTCCACAGCTGATTAAGACTTTTTATTTAACTCTTATTGTGTTTGGCGTCATCACGGGTCTCCCGAGTTCAGCTCGTGACAGACTGATTTATGAAATTACTTGTAAATATGAGGTCAGAATAAAAATCAACCTGATGTTTAATTGGCCGTTTGGATTGCTGCAAGACTCACAGGCTGTGTTTTCATTCTGCAAATTTAGTTTGTATCCGTTGGAACGCTTCCATCACCTTCTGAAACAAGAGAGTTGTTGAAGTTCATTGAAACGTGAAGAAAGTCCCTTTTGATATACAGATTATCCACCGGGGGCAGCAGACGCGTAAAGGAGGATCTTTTGTGACGTCAGCGTTTGTTTAGCATTGCATCACAGTAGTGTGTGGCAAGAAACGACGTATTTTGTCTATAATTTGTTTGTTTAGCACATTTGGAGGAGGATTTAGTGAAGCAGGTGGACTGTGTGGTTGATTGTTCGACCCGCGGGAGGCTTGATTAAAAAATTTGGAATTTCCTCGGTAAACGACCACAAAATACGAGATAGGAAGCGACCCAAATAAAGTCTGGACTCCTGCAGCAACGGACATTAGTAGTTCATTGTAAGTCCTTGTGACTATGTATTAATTAGAGAAGATGTTTTTTAAAACATTCATCTTCGCGTATTTTTAAAACGACAGAGTTGTGTTGTTTTCGTGTTCTGATTCAGGTGTCTCATTTCACGACCATTACAATAATAAAGGAATAAGGACACTCAGTGCATTTAAATGCAGCCAGTAACCCTTTTAAAACCCGAATATTCACAATAACCCGGTTCCGCAGGTCCATGTAAACACCGCCAAAAACCTGGATGTGCTCATAACCGGGTTTTTAAAAACCCGGTTATTACACCTGGGGTAACCCTTTTCTAACCCGAATGTTTGGTCGTGTAAACGCATACCGGGATATCCCCATCAAAACGTGTGTTCTGCGCATGCTCTGTTCGCAAGGAATCTTGGTCTTTTGAGTAGCGAGACGTCTTGTATGCGCCAGAACACCGGAAGTAAACAACAAGTTGGGAGCAAAATGGCGAGTCGCGGCACAGCACCACACTTTTGGAGTGACGAGGAAACTAAAGCGCAAACAAACGCGGTCGCTATCTCTTCCGAACTGGGAAACATGTTGTTGTTTTCACAGATACCGGAACGAGAAGAACCGGAAATTACGCATATTGCGTCTGGACGTAGTCCATACGTCCTGACGCTACCCCAACGTCCGCAGTTAAATCGGGTTATGCAAGTTAGGGGTAACTCTTTCTATTTATACTTGTAAACGGGTTATTCTGATCAACTCAGAAACCCGAATGCCGACCTTAACCCGATCATAACCCGGATATTGGCTGCATGTAAACGTACTCACTGACTGATCAAGCCTTACCCGGCTTTGCGGTTGTTGTGAGGATTTAGCCGTTTTCTTTGGCCATCATCACCCAGAGGTGATGAGAATCACGCTGTGCTCGTCGGAGCTAACTGCTGCTATTAGCACGACCGGCTCTTTCTGATTTTAGAAGAAATCGGTTAAACTTTCCCCAAACAAAATCAGCATCTGCCTCCAGACTAACCCTAACCATAAACGCTGCAAGTTGTGAAGCGCGGTCCATCCGTGAGCAGCATCACCAAGCGGAAAGTAAATGCGTCAAGCATAAACCAAGCTTCATGCAGACCGAGCTCTGGCACCAATCATACGGGGACCTAAGCTTATGGCTTATTAAATAGCATGTAATCTAAATCATTACACCGTATCAAAGGGCCTGGTACCATATACTCCCAGAGTACCCCCCCCCCCCCCAAAAGGAACATGGTAGTATGCCATCTTCAAATACAAACGTAGAACTCCCACGAGCTCTCCTAGACCCCCTATGGGATAACCTCCTTGCTCCTCCTTAATCCCTGATCCAGTCACTCAGCCAACCCTCCTCTCCAGAAGCCCTGAATAAACCTTAACAGCGAAACTCAGGAGTGTCGGAACATTTTCTGGAGATTCCATTAAAACGTTGTTGATGTATTTCCTTTTTGTTCGTCATCGTCTTATTTTTAAAACTCCGCCACTCAAAGAGATCAAATGGATATTCTTCAGAACATTTAATGTTTACTGAATTTGAGGGATTCTATCCAGCAGCTGTGTGTGTGTGTGTGTGTGTGTGTGTGTGTGTGTGTGTGTGTGTGTGTGTGTGTGTGTGTGTGTGTGTGTGTGTGTGTGTGTGTGTGTGTGTGTGTGTGTGTGTGTGTGTGTGTGTGTGTGTGTGTGCGTGTGTGTGCGTGTGTGTGTGTGTATGTGCCTTTTGCCTGTTTAATGTGGGCAGTGTATCTTCCAACAACGCACGCAGCCATGTCACAGGCTGAGTGGATTTCATGTAGCTTAAAACAGAACATGTTTTGCCCAAAGCAACACACAACTGAGCCAATCCTCCACTGTAATAATCTTGTCAAAAACCCTGTCTGGAGCTCTTTCTCTGACTTCTTATTGCAGAAATGATTTGCTTCACTCTTTTGCACTCGAGCAAAAGATAAATCTTTCACTTAATTTGGTCATTCCTTATGTGCCTTTGAATTAACGGGAATCAAAGGCATCCCTGCAGCCTGAGAGTGGAGCGCTCTGAGAAAATATAGAACTATATCATCTTTAAGATGTCATGAAGTTCAGTCATTAGGAGGTTTATAAGCAAGGCAAGTTCATTTTAATTCTGTTCAGGGTTTACATTAAGCCATGGAGAGAAGCTAAATAGGAGAAAGTATGATCACTTATCAGAACTCCGCAGCATTCTGGATCAGCGGGCAGCTTCCAGCAGAACTTTTTGAATATATCCCTGCAAACGGTCAATTTTGCATAGACCTGCAGATCATGTCTATATTAAGTCTGTCGGTCCAGACCATGTCTGTAGGATGTGTAAACTAGGTCTTTGCACAGTGGGATGAGAAAGATTTGTAACAACCAAGCCTAGAAGTAAAATATGCATGGACTTGTTTTTTTTTAGCATATTTCTAATTTGCCAATCTGCTCAGGTTTTGACCTGACCGGAAAAGGGTGGCTTGCCAACTCCGGGTCGGGAGAGAGGTCCTACCTCAAGTGGAGGAGTTTAAGTATCTCGGGGTCTTGTTCACGAGTGAGGGTAGGAGGGATCGGGAGATCGACAGGCGGATTGGTTACCCCCACAGAGATCAACTCACAAGACATTCAGTCAAACTAAAGACCAATGCAAATGCAATGGAAAAAAAAATATGACCTGAAATGAAGAGCAGTGGTCCAAGTACAGAGTCCTGATGAACACCAAAACTAGCACTAGTGCTAGAATTCAAAATCTGATTATTAATTGCTACACTGATAAGAAATACAAGTAACTAAAGTCTTGTTTAACAACACAGGGAAGTACTGTACGTTGTCACAGACCTGCTTCAACAGACCCACAGTCATCTGGACAAAGCAGCAACTCTGTGAGGATAATTTTACAATTTATTTTTACTCTGAACTCCTCCAACTTTCAGTAGCATTCAGAGTCTGTCATCTGCAGAAATATTCTGATGACTCCGCAGTTGTTGGGTGGGTCAGAGCTGGACAGGAGATCGAGTCCAGAGATCTTAGTATCTTGTTCCAACCAGTAAAATGTCCTTGAAGATTGTGAATGTCTGCCGTATCACAGTCATCACTGTTCAATCCCCCACCCACAAACCACCTCACCACACCCATTCGTGAAGTATTTTATGCGCAACGTATTTGGGGGTAGGGGTGTGACAGATAATCCTACATGAGGGATATAAAGACAAAGCATGCAACATCTGTAAAATGTAATTTAAAAACCGATTTTCCATGTTTTGAGCCTTTATAGCCTATGTTGCATTCACAACATCTGTGCTGTAACAGTATGAAATGACTGTTTTCCACCAAAAGTCATTTTCCCCTCTCCTCTGACACAGAACTAGTCTGCATGAGATATGGTCTCAAGGTCTCATACATTTGTTATAAAACTGCTTCTTTCCAGCCAAGAGAAGAAAGAAGAATGGACTCTCTCCTTTTCTTAAATCAAAGAAATCTATTTTTAATAAAGCTAATCAAACCAAGTGTTAGTCAATAAATAAGATGTGACCAATCTGTGAAATCAAAATATTAATTACTTTATTATAATCCTATAGAATATAATAAGTAATATGACTTTAAATGTTCCACTAGGACTGATCACACGTAGCATTAAGACATGGCAAATTGCTTTCACTGATCCAATCAGAATCTGCCAGATCTGACGGAGGCGTGGTTTTGGTGGTGCTTGGTAAGTCTGTCAACTTTTCATTCGACCATAAACCAAAACATCCGAAGTATAAAACTATGCCCACATCATCTTTAACGCCAGTTCAAAGCGTTCTAGAGAAGTTGTCGGAGTGGCCAATCCGTAACTTTCCTCTTCAGCCGAAAGAACCAACGACAAGCTGGATAAAACCTGTTGCCGTTCCACCTGCTGCAACGGTTCCTTTCAGAATAAAAGTTGAACCATCATGACCCAGTTTTGGGCCTCACTAGATGCCAACAAAACTGGCGTGACCCAGAAGTATCTCAAAGACTGGTCTGGTCGGCAACCGCTGCTTTTCCTACCGGCTTCGGTTCCAGAGAAGGTCAAGCTGGACCTCGACATTCCTGATCTAATGGGGACTTCCACCAGGGTAGGTAGACCGACAAATGGCGTTGAATGCGTTTATGAATCTCCGGACCAAAGCTTAGCACGAAGACATCACCTTCAGTTCCCATCAGAACTAATCGTTTCTTCGGATTTGCTGGTTCTGAGCAACATTCCACATCACACCATTCTTCATTCACCTTAGTTACACCATACATTTAGTGTTAAAGTCTAGTTTAATTTGTTTTGTTATGACCCCTGCGTTCCTGGGCTCCGATTTTAAGCCACCGCACCATGGACAGCTCCTTGCCCTGGCCCCGCTGGTACAAGATCAGCACCATGGAGAGAGGCACGCTGAGACGCACCCTTCCCGCCGGCCCGCTGACACCAGCTGTGGACAATCAGCGCTCATCAGGACTTCCTACAAAAGACGAACAGCGGTTCACAGAAGGGAGGAGCGACGTAAAACGATCAACGGAGGACAGACGGAGAACGGATCCAAACGGAGGAGCTGAGAGAAAGACACACGGAGAACAGACACGGAGACACACACACGGAGGACGAGATCTGAGAAGAAGAGCTAAGACACAGAAAGAAAAGGACGGAGATCGAGCAGACGGAGAAAGACTGAAAGGAAGAAGAGCTGGCAGAGATACAACAGAGATCGAGCACACGAGAAGAGCAGCAGATGAACGAGAGCGCCGAGCAGAATAAAGAAGTGGTGTTCCGGAAGAGAGTTACATCTGGAAATCGTGGAGATGAGGTACATACACCGTCCGTGGATTACGCCAACCAAGAAAGGTCAGACAACATGGGGATCTATTCTGGAGGAGAACCATCCGCTTCCAGAGAGAGAGAGAGAACGGGAGAGCGTGACACGCCGGCCACGTCAGGATCAGCACAGGACCAGAAGGAGAACTCATACCCAAAAGGAGGGTATTATTCGAGCGTGGGGCCTTGCCCTTATTGTCAGTTTTATTTTTAAGAGACTCGTTTAACCAGACCTCTGGCTTTATTATTTCAAAGGACCAGTTTTCACTTGCC
Source organism: Nothobranchius furzeri (assembly GCF_043380555.1). Classification (NCBI taxonomy): domain Eukaryota; kingdom Metazoa; phylum Chordata; class Actinopteri; order Cyprinodontiformes; family Nothobranchiidae; genus Nothobranchius; species Nothobranchius furzeri. Next base: position 39,584,035 of record NC_091758.1, read on the forward strand.
AGAGACATTTTTAGTTTAATAAACTCCTTTTGACTTTTAGTTGTCCTCGTGTTTACTCCCACCACACTTGTGTTGCCCCTCCTGGAAATCCTAGGCCTGGAGGGGTGTAACATGTTTAGTAATACATCTTTAAACTTTTAAACTCGACTCTCTCTCTCTTCTTTTGTATCTGAGTGAATACGAAGCTGTTATCTAATCCCTGCAATAAAAAGTTCCAATCTTCTGGTTGAAATAACCTCACAGATCCATAAGGTTGAATGCATATTTGCTATGGAATCTTTTGTCTTATGGCTAATTAAATAACATGTAATTTAAATCATTACAGTGCTTATCTAAAGTCTTCACAAAAGTAGTCAGTCATAAATTATTTTGGGTGGACCAGTTCAGTTGACCAGATTCAACAAAGAGGCCGGCCAACCTCAGTGACTGAGAATTTTCATGTTCCCCAACATTCCTTCACACTTCAATGGGCCATCATCTGTGCTATTTACAAATGAAAGGCAGTGACTGAGTTGTGATTTTCAAACCAAGCAGTCATTCGGCTTACCTCTGGTAGAGCTCAGGGGGTCAGTTCTAGTGTTAAAGAAAACAAAGACATGAATAGTTTGAATAGTTTTTTACCCAACTGTGAAGCATGAACACCTTAACATCCCTGTCTGTAGAGAAGTAACTCTCCAAACTAAACTGCATCAAGCTTGGTTTATGCTTGACACATTCACTTTCCGCTTGGTGATGCGGCTCGCGGATGGAACGTGCTTCATAACTCGCAGCGTGTATGGTTCATGCGGCTTGTCTCTGCGGTGAGCCAATATTCTCCCAAACTGTAGGGGGCAGCATGGAGCTCTACGGCAAACATCCAACACTACACCATAGTAGAAGTAGACATTACTGTTGTTTACAACATGGCATTCCAGCATTTTTAACAGCGTCCTCGTCTTTTCCGACAGTGCGAGCTATTTCTCTCCAAGAATTATTAACAACATGTTGATCACGGTGATCTCTGAGAGCTGAATCATACAAATGTCTGTATTTACGAATCTCTGCCATACTAGTTCTTGCCGGTCCGCCATGTTTTTGCGCGTCCGACCATCTGCGTGGTTAGAAAATTTCTTAGGTGCACGTTGCGGAAATTTTGGGCCGTGCGGAGGCGCGGTGGAGGGGCGTGGTTGTTAAAATGACGCAATTTCGCCGCGCTGAGCTGTGCGGACCTCGAGGACGCGTCAAGCATAAACCAACCTTCTGCTGTCAGGCTGGATTTCACCACATTTCGTTGAATTGCAGCAGAATTCAGACAAACCAGGAAAAGAATACAATCCTCCAAATGACCCGATGTTAGTGGACTCAACATTTCAGCTTCAGCATGTGACTGGAGAAATAGAGCTCCATGCAAGAAGACCTGTCTCTTTTGCACGGTTTATGCACACTGTCATTGCTAACGGAAGAACTCTACTCATTAGGATTCGTTCTTCTGTTTCCATTGAATTTTATTCGTAGTCATTTTAGTTTGCACGTGTGCGTGCATGTGTGTGCAGCTGTGCAGGAGCATCTGATGTGACCGCTTAATCATTCTAATCATGGGTTTATTTTGCCACTTTGTCTTTTTGCAGGTTAAACTCGTCTTCTATGAGCATGCTTGAGTCTTTTACCCACTCTGAGTTTAATCTTAAAATTCAGCACCTGCCTGGAGTACACGTGCATGAGTGTAAGATATTCTTGTCCTGGGATTGACGTGAGTGAAAGTGTCCTCATTTCAGTGCTTCAGTGTGTCCTTGAGACGCTGACCTGCACAATTTGAGTCAAATTTAGTGGAATGGGACAAACTGGGTACGTTTATTGAATGCTGTGATTTGACTGGAGGACTTTGAACTGTACAAAAATAAACAAGAAAGAATCAAAATATCTATTATGTTCTTTAAAATGCAAGAAAATGCAAATCTGACATGAAATTGTTCACTTGGTGTTTTTTTTTAGTAGGAGAGATGTAGATGGTGCTAAAAGTTTATAGCAGATTTGTTTTTAATCTCAGCTTTTATTTGGTTATTTTTCTTCAGCCTTAAAAAAATGAAGCCTCAAGTTCTACATATCATTTTTAATACCAGATCAGATTTTATTGCTGCTTAAATACTTTTTAATAAACTGTTTGCATGGAGTTTTTGCAAAAGAACAGATGTTCAACTGTATTGCTTCTACTGCCGGTTGTCATGAGTCTGCTGTTTTTTCCTATGAGGCCTAGTCCACACGTAGCCGGGTGTTTTTGAAAACGAATATCCGCCCCTCCAAAAACTTGCATCCACACCACCTCGTTTAAAAAGAAACTCTGTCCACACGTACCCGGATAAATACGTTGTTAAGGACATGCCAGACCTGTAGGCGGCAGTACTTCCCCCGTTCTTAACCTCGTCCTTCGTCTGTGGTCTTCCGCAAGGAGCAGTAATTCCTCTTGCAAAAACAAACAAGCAAAAAGCGCTTGGACGACTGATAAAGCGAGCGCAGCTCTGAGGGCATCCATGCTGTCGGCTAGTGTAAACACGGTTCGCACACGTGATGTCATCATTTTTTTGTGGCGGAAAGTGACGTTGCGGACCTTAAAACTCCGGTTTTGTCCGTCCACACGCAGACACCCAAAACGGAGAAAACGCAGATCTTCACTTTGGCCGGAGTTTTTAAAAAGATCCGTTTTGGTGTGACAAAACTTAGTTTTCGTGTGGATGACAGGCCAAAACGTTGAAAAAATATCTACGTTTTGGCAGATCCCCGGCTACGTGTGGACAGGGCCTGAGTCTCTTCGCAGGCGGGCGTGTCGGAGAGCCTCAGCTGCTGCTGATTCCCCATCAGCAAGGCCAGGGGATTAAAGAAGTTGCGTGTCCACACTCCAGCGCCGGTTGATACTCTCACCTGGGTAGCTTCCAGCCTCGTCCTGAACTTGTAATATTTTGCAATCTTGCCCTGCTTATCCTGTTTTTAATTGCCTGTCCTGCCTCCAGATCTACCACCGGATCTCAGCCTGAGTTTTCTTCTTTCCTGGAGTGTGAACCTCTACATCGTCACTGATCTCCCGTGGCCATCTGCTCTCCGCCGTTCACCTGCCCTGGATCCCCGTCAGCCACATCCCTCCTGCCTCAACCCACTCCTCCATCGACCTGACCAACCCTCTCCTCACAGCCATCCTCTGTTCTGGCTCCGTAAGATCTCCCTTCCCTCTATTTATATCTGGTTCTCTCGTTCCTGCCAACAGAAAAGAAAACCCACAAAGCTATTGTTAAGTTTTACTTTTAGCAAAGCTAGACTGAGGGACAGAGCATAATCTTACACACACACACACACACACACGCACACACACAAATATAAAGTTTTTTTTTCTCACTTTGGATCGAGGAGGGTTGGAATCATGTACAGAGGCTCAGATTCCATGTCCTTGAATCTTTTCTTGACAGATTCCAACAGCGTAGCTTTGACAGTTTTTTTTTTGTGTATGTGTTTTCTCAAGAAGACGAGTTAAGGCTTTGATGGATGGAATTACATCCGCAGCCGATGCAGTTGATTCACTTATCTTGCGTGTGAGCTCCTCAAAGGGTTCAAGCAGTGAAATCGGATTTTCAATCAATTTCCACTGGCTGGGGATGAACATGCAAGGCAGGTCATAGTCGGCTGCTTAACTGCAAAGGGCGCGTTTCTGTTCCACTAAACTTTTTAGCATAGCAACAGTACTGTTCCAGCGGGTGGGGACATCCTGTTATAGCCGTTTGAGCTGCTGGGGTTGACTTTCTTTCTGAATGTCGTATAGCCTGGAGTAAGCAAGCGGAGAACGCTTAAAATGACCAACCATGCGTCGCCCAGTTGCGGTGACGTCATTACTCCACGCTGTGCCAAAACACCCTCATTCACAACAAGCTGGAGCGTGTGTGCCATACACGGCAGGCTTGGTAGACCAGCGTCCGTCATAGCCTTCGCCATGTTACTCGCATTATCCCGTAGGATAATATGCAGGGGCGGCGTTAGGCCCGGCTACTTGGGCTGAAGCCCCGGATCTTTCATCATAAGCCCCGGATCTAAATCGCGGCAGTAACATGCAGTACCAAAGTCCAACAGAGAGGGCGCAGCTGGCAGTAGTTTGTATACAGCCTGCCTGAGCCTCCACCACTGAAGAAGCCCTTCAGCAGCCGGCTTCTTCCACACTCTCTGCCTGAAACGCATGAGTGAAGATGGACATAAGGACGTTTTTTAGACCAAAAGTACAACGACAGAACCCCAGCTTTGATGAGACTGGTGTTGACTCAGGTTTGTGAGTCTTATTTGAAAATATTTGTTGTGCTGCTGGTTTGCCTAAAGTTAGCTTACTATCAGGTGAAGTTGTTGGACAAAGAAAGGGAATATTTACTATCATCTCACACTAAACACTAACAGGAACAATACTCTGCCCTGAATATGCTGAATATGTAGCTTCAGATTAAAAATTATGTGGCACAAGACAAATATATATGATGTTGACTAGTGCGTGCCACGTGTGTGTGCGCGCGCGTGGGTTAAGCCCCGGATCTTCTTCAGTCCTAAATCCGCCCCTGATAATGTGTACTTTTTCCTTTGGGATCCCCCATGTTTGGAACATGTCTGAAAGATTTTAGCGATGGCAGCCGCCGTGTGTGACCCAGGAGACTCTTAGGAGCGAAGCACAACTCTCCTCAGCTCAAACTTTTCATCAATAAACTGTGCAGTTAGACTCAGCATCGACATGGTACTCACACTAGAACTCCAAATGTCACTCGTAAAGCCGTCTGACACAATATGGTCATCCTGGATAAGGCTTTTGATTTGACTGTAGATACTATTATAAAGCTCCGGCAGGCATTCATCGGTGAAATATTTACGACTAGGCAGCGTGTAGAGTGGATCCAAGCAGTTAATGAGGTGTTTAAATCCGATGTCTTCGACAACAGAAAGCGGCTGATGGTCAAGGCATATGAATTCCATTACCTTACGATTTAGTTCTCTCTTTTTGTTGCTGTCGCTGCTGTAAGGTTGCTGTCGTTTATACGTCTCAGTTACACTCAGCTGGGTTAGCGGTGTCGCTACGGCGCGTTGCTTTTCTCTCTCCGACGTAGCAGCAGCCAAAGTTGTAAACTCGGTGAACTCCTTGGTGTGCGAAACTTTCAAATGTCTCATCAGGTTTGTTGTGTTGAAATTCTTTTGTAGGATTCCTCCTCTGGGTATCTCCTTTGCGCACACGTTGCAAACGGCTAATTTGTTGTCCTTTTCAGACACATTGTAAAACTTCCATACCGGTGACGCCATTTTCAATGTAAATGCTTTGAAGAGACCACGCCCCAATAGGAGACCTGGATCTGAGAAGCGGGAAAGCTTGCCCTGGAGGCGGCTTGTTGGAAACGTCACCTGATCGGTCTGCTTTGATCTATTTTGAAAACTCCGATGAAAACCGAAAGGGGCGCTATCGGCCATTTGGGATCAAATGCCGTTCCATCGTTGCATCCCTAGTTACCATGATGAGGGGGTATGGATTTGAAACAAATTCTTCGTTGTGCCGGCTGCTTGCAAGTGCTAAATTAAAATGAGCACTTTCGTCGATTTCCACTTGACTTCCACCTGTTTCACTTTCTGCTAAAGCGCCCCCTGGCAGGTGAAGGAAAATCTTCAGTAAAGCCGTACCTCATTATAAGCCGCATGGTTCAAAGCGTGGGGAAAAAAAGTAGTGGCTTATAGTCCCGAAAATACGGTAGACTAAACAGGTACAGGTGGGCCGTGAGGAAGGATGGGTACCTTTGGCATTTGAATCGATTCGGTACTAATTCCCGGTACCTAGGAATCGATACCGGTACTTAACGGTACCAATTTTAGATACTTTTGAGTGTTTAAAATTTTAATTCTCTTTTATAATTAAATATATTTTTTCTCTATTTATAAGCATATTTGATAAATATCATGAGAAATAACATACAACTGTTTGTATTTTAACATCGTCCTTGTAGTTTTATAAGCTGATAATTAAACTGAAGCAAACATATTTACTGTGAACTAAATTTACTGTGTATCTTCATTCCTTTTGCCGTCTTTTTTCATTTGATTTTTCCTACTGGGAAGCTAGAATTTCCGAGGAGAAAGCAAACGCACCATTAGCTGATAACAATGGTGGCAATGGAAGCTAACATATCAAGCTAACGTTATCTTAAACAGTTTATTTAGCTGCTGGAGCAGATTAAAACAATGATGCCTCACACTTATGTTTATGTTTATGTGCTTAGCAGACGCTTTTACCCAAAGCGATTTACAATTTATAACCTATAGTGCATGTTGTGATCTGTGGGGGAAACCAGAGTACCCGGAGAAAACCCACGCATGCATGGGGAGAACACGCAACTCCACGCAGAAAGGCCGCAGCCGAGTTTTGAACCTGCGACCTTCGTGTTGCGAGGCAACAGTGCTAACCACTGCACCACCATGCAACAATTGTCGCTGGTTTCATCATCACCCAGTTACCCATCACATTTAGTGAAGTGGACCCAAGCTTTAGCGTGTGTTCTTTCTACCATGCTGCTCTGTTTACAACTCGCTCGCAGCGACCGACGACATTACGCTCTTGCGCATGCGCAGCTGTCGAGGCAAGTTCTCGTTACAAAGGACGGGTACCAAAACGAGGCACCATTTCAAATGACGTGAATCGGTGCTCGGTCGGTACTGTGGAATTCGGTCGGTACATTAAAAAATACCGAATTTGGTACCCACCGCTAGCCATGAGAGCAGCCATATGTGGTGCTCCTTCTCAGTTAGAAAAGAGGGTTACAGGAGGATGAGGGCTGACTCTGATATGAAAAAAAATAAAAACCTACTTATAAGCACAAACACAGACAGGTTACAGCATCCGGCTTCGAGGAGTAGGTGGGAGGGGCAGGGATCTCCCTCCCAACCAAGAGAGTGTACAGCATCAGCGCGCAAACGCCGATCCCCACTGCTCAGAGATGTGGAGGATGTTGAAGGACTGAAGAGAGTATTGACTCCTTGAAGATTCCTTTACCCATCACCCAAATCACAGCCCCAACCAGGCTTGGCACAGGGAGGGTTCAAAGCATCTGCCAGCATTCATTCTGTGGGGTTTTGTAGTCATCAGCCTCCAAAGTTAGCAGGGCCGATTCAGATAATGACTGTTTTGAAACAGGCCAGCGAGGTTTTCTCTCTGCCTTCAATCTTTGCTGGTCTCAAGCTCGTCCAAACAGTCAAATAATTGGGTTTAGTTCCCTCCATACATGCAGTAACATTCTCCATCACGGAGTCCATCCATTGTGATCCATAATGATTGTTAGCCTCAAGGCTAACTGCCTTGTTACGTACGCATTTGTGAGTTGCTTAAGATAAAAGCACAACATCACATAAATACTGAAGTGGCATACTCTCAGGCCTAGTCCACACGTAGCCGGGGTTTTTTAAAAACGAATATCCGCCCCTCCAAAAACTTGCATCCACACCACAGCGTTTAAAAAAAATAAAACTCTGTCCACAGGTACCTGGATAAATACGTTGTTAAGGACATGCCAGACCTGTAGGTGGCAGTACTTCCCCCGTTCTTAACCTCGTCCTTCGTCTGTGTTCTTCCGCAAGGAGCAGTCATTCCGCTTGCAAAAACAAACAAGCAGAAAGCGCTTGGACAATCGATAAAGCGAGCGCAGCTCTGAGGGCATCCATGCTGTCGGCTAGTGTAAACACAGGTCGCACACGTGATGGCAGCATTTTTTGTCGCGGAAAGTGACGTTGCGGACCTTAAAACTCCGGTTTTGTCTGTCCACACGCAGACACCCAAAACGGAGAAAACGCAGATCTTCACTTTGGCCGGGGTTTTTAAAAAGATCCGTTTTCGTGTGGATGACAGGCCAAAACGTAGGAAAATATCTATGTTTTGGCAGATCCCCGGCTACGTGTGGACAGGGCCTCAGTCAGTTATTTGTTGGTAAAAATTCAGAAGAATAAATCTCTTCATCCTCCAATCAAGTAATATTCATTGAGATTATTTTGTGTGAAGTTTGGTGGCATGCCAGCATAACCCCACACATAGAATGCTTATAAAAGATGTTATTCCTTTCTCCTTTAACAATCCCATCTGACTTTACTACTAAACACTTTCATCATGAAAATATGGAAATGTATTCATCTGTGATGTATAGCGGATTGTACGAGGTAGCAAATTGAACATGTCAGACAAAAACAACTTTTATATTTAAGGCATAAATATCCTTCCTCCCACATCTATGATTCATATTATATTATCCTCTAAATAAGCGTTATTATCTCCTGCTGTGATGCTGCATGATGCACTTTCTCTGTTGTGGCAATAAAAAGAAACAGCTGTGTGATTTACATCAGTCTCTTTGAAGGGTTGTGGCAATAAATCAATGAAATCTCAACAGAAAACGTTGTTTTCTGGTTTTTGATACTTTTGTGCTGTGAAACTTTCTGAATTCCCCTCATCCTACTCTCCACAGACAGCATCTCTCTCCTTGTTGTGTCCGGGTCATTTGGGCCGTTCTGGACAGTTTGGAGTATACTTGCACAGCCTGTGCTGTCTGGAACGCACCAGCTCTTCAGAGCAGTATAAATTACAAGAGATGCACTGCCAGCTTCACCATTAGGACCATCAGACTCACTTTCTGGGTTCATTTCCTCTAATTGTGCCGGCACTATCACATCCAGCAATGAAAGCTGGCACAGTGTGCCCAAAAGGTATACTCATGGATGACAAGATGGCGCCGGTGTGTGTGGCACGCCGTCTGTCTCACGGACATTCTCCTCTGTATATGTTTATTCTTTTTTGGTTCTTGCGCTTTGTGTGGACAGTGCATCCCTATTGCCGATTTATGATCGAGCAACGCTTCTGAAACTCCGGCCTGATGTCGGTTTCATTAGCCCGGCGATTGTGACAAGCCAGGGGGATTTTAGTCCCCCGCGCTCATTTCGGAGCCTCTTGGTGCCACCCGTCCCTCTGCGGTGTGCATCCGGTCGTCATCAGCGGAGGGGGCGCCGCCGGCGTTGTGGCTGTCGAGGTGGGAAACAAGTGCACCTACGTGCCAAACCGCCCCGGTCCTGGAAGGAACTCGCCGGGCTGTGTGGGTCTGGACGTCTTCTCGTGCCGCTGTCTCGTTTGTTGGATCCTCCACCATCCTGCTTAGAGTTAAAAATAAAGTAAAAGTCCCATTAGTTGTCACACACACAGGTGTGTGTGCGAAATTTATTCTCCGCATTTGACCCATCCCCTGGGGGAGCGGTGAGCTGCAGACACAGCCGTGCTCGGGAACCATTTGGTGGTTTAACCCCCCAATCCAACCCCTTAATGCTGAGTGTCAAGCAGGGAGGCATTGGGTCCCTTTTTTTCAAAGTCTTTGGTATGACCCGACCAGGAATCGAACCCTGATCTCCCAGTGTCAGGGCGGACACTCTACCACTAGGCCACTGAGCTGCTTGGTGCCATTGGCGGGCTTCGACTTGGATGCTCCGTCGCAACGTGTATTCCGGGGGGTTTGCTACCGCTGGAAGGGTGCCAACCTTGCTAATCTGCGTCATGTGGACTACTCAACTGTGCCCATGTCTCTAGATTCTGCTGCTACTGAACTAAACACGTCATCGTCGGCTCGCCTCGGCCTGGTTAATACAAGGTCGGTAATGAACAGAACTTTTATTCTGAAAGACTTCTTTGAGGAACAAGGGCTCGATTTTTTGGGTGTTTGTGAAACCTGGATGCCGATGTGAGACACGAGTGCCCTGTCGGAATTATTACCTGCAGACTGTAGGTGTTTTAATGCGCCAAGAACTGCAAGCAGGGGCGGAGGGCTCCCCATTGTTTATAAATCAGGTTTCAGCTGCAAACAGATTATCCCTTTAAGTCCTTTTTCTAGTTTTGAGGTTTGCTGTTTTGAACTTGGACCTTTTCCTCAACTTTTTGTGGCGTTGATTTATCACCCGCCTGGACTGCATGTGGAATTTCTAAAATGCTTTGCTGATTTCTTGGCTTTGAATGTGTTGAATATGATCAGATTATGATTGTAGGAGATTTTAACATCCATATTTGTTGCCCTGATAAGACGATGGTCGAGGACTTTTCGCACCTGTTAAGTTCACTGAATCTTTCTCAGTGGGTTAAGGGTCCTACACATGTGAAGGGACACACTCTTGACCTGGTTCTTTCCTCCAGTCCATTAATGTGGACACGCTGAGGCCTGTTTTCTCAGACCACTCTCCGATTTTATGTAATTTTAGTGTTCCGTCTCGGCAAGTCCCAGCTTCTCTTCCTGCTAAGGTGGCGAGATTCAGTGAGTGCTTTAGTCTAGCAGGACAGGATCTTCTCTTAGCCCACCTCCCTGTTGAACAGTTTATTACTCGTTTTGACACATCCGTTTTGGATGATGTTGCTCCCTTTAAGATTAGGAAAGGAGGGCATAGGGCAGAGCCGTGGATGTCTGATGAGGCCCAGGCCTGCAGGAGAGCTGAGCTAGAATGGAAGCAACACAAACTTCACGTGTCCCATGAAATTTATAAAAAGTCACTTTTTGATTACCAGGAAGTGGTACGACAGGCTAGGATCAGATACTATGCCAACATTGTGGAATCAAAATCTCATGACCCACGCACTCTTTTTAAGGTAATTGATTCAGCTCTGGAAACTGCAACTTCTGCCTTCAGGTCCATGGCTGCATTGGCCGGGACATGTGAGGATTTTCTTCACTACTTTGTGGACAAGATAGCGATGATTCGGGCTGCTATTGTAGGTCGCACTCCTGTTTTCGTGGAGCCTATGCCACTTAGGGCAAACCTGCCAGCCTTCCAGACTATATCTAACAGAGCTAGAGGATCTCATTTCTAGGCAAAAACCTTCTGGTTCCCCTTATGATGCTCTTCCCCCAAGGATGCTTAAGGAGGCTTTTTCTGTTCTGGCCCCTTATATACTGGTTATCTTAAATACCAGTCTGGCCTCTTGTGTGGTTCCCCTTACCTTTAAGAGGGCTGTTGTATGACCACTGCTGAAAAAGAAGGTGTTGGAGGAGGCTGTGTTAGCCAATTACAGACCTATCTCACATCTACCTTACTTATCCAAGCTGCTTGAGAGGGTTGTATATTTACAGCTGGTTGCATTTTTAGACACTAACGAACTCTGGGAGATCTTTCAGTCAGGGTTTAGAGCAGGTCACAGTACCGAGACTGCACTTGTAATGGTTCTTAATGATGTTTTTCTAGCTTGTAACGGGGTGGATGCTGTCATTCTTTTGATGTTAGATTTGTCTGCGGCCTTTCACACGGTTGATCATGACATACTTTTGGATCGGCTACAACATTGGGCGGGAATTACCGGTGCAGCCCTACAATGGCTACACTCCTACTTATCAGACAGAAGTTTTTGTGTCAGCGTAGGTGAAACCTCCTCGACCTGGAAGGGACTCAAGTGGGGTGTGCCACAGGGGTCTGTACTGGGTCCGCTTCTTTTTGCCATCTACTTACTACCGTTGGGGAAACTTCTTCAGCGGTTCGGCATGCGTTTTCGTTTTTATGCTGACGACTGTCAGATGTACCTCCCCCTTCAGCGGGGGGGTCGACGGGTCAATATCAAAGCTTGTAGATGCCTTAGAGGATGTGCGCTCCTGGATGGCTACAAACTTTTTACATTTGAATGACGCTAAGATTGAAGTAATTGTACTTAGCCCTGGCATGTCTACACGCCCATGCGATGCTGTGAATCTGGGCCCTTTAGCATCCAACATGAAGACCACCATCAGAAACTCGGGAGTGCAAATGGACTCAGCCCTAAAATTCGACGCGCAAATCAACCAGGTTGTGCGATCGTGTTTTTTTTTTTTACTTACGCCGACTAGCCAGAATTAAACCCGTGCTGTCCAGAGTACATCTAGAGACGGTCACACACGCTTTTGTTCTTTCAAGGCTCGACTACTGCAATGCACTGTATGCCGGCCTTAGTCAGGGTGCGGTAGCACGCTTGCAGTTAATTAAAAACTCAGCCGCTAGGTTCGTGACAGGCACTAGGCGCAGGGAACATATCACCCCTGTGTTGGCATCCCTTCATTGGCTGCCTGTACAATTTAGGGCAAAATTCAAGGTCTTGGTGTTGTCATACAGGGCCTTACAAGGAACTGCTCCAGCATATCTTGAAAACCTTTTGCACAGACATGCCCCCTCGCGGGCCCTTCGCTGAGCCGGCAGGAAGCTGTTGATCGTTCCACGCACTAAGTGCAGGTCACGGTGGGACCGTGCGTTCCCGGTGTTGGCACCTGCACTTTTGGAACCAGTTGCCTTTGGTGGTGCGTCAGCCACCCTCATTGGGGGTTTTTAAGACTCGCCTTAAGACCCATTTTTTTGTCGAGGCTTTTCAGGATTAGCAAATTTTACCCAGTTTCGACGCCCCGGCCTCTTAATCTTTTTCTGGATTTTATTTTTTGCTTTTACTCTCCTCTTTTAATTCATTTTATGTTGGTTTTACGATTGTTATATTTTATTCTGATGGTTTTATGTTTTTATTGTGTTGTGTTCAGCACCTTGGGCGTTTGCATTGGTCGCAGAAGGGGCTTTATAAAGAAATGAAATGAAATGAATTTCACTGCCTCAGCAGCAACAAAAAGGTTTCTTCTGATGTTATTAAGTTATCAGAGTCATAAAATGTGGAATTAATAAAAAGTTGCTGTTTTAATTTTCCAGCAGACAACAATTTTCATTTTTAAATGTTTAAATAAAAATATATAAAAAGTATTTAAAGGTCTCTGGTCTATAAATAATGGTGCGAGACCTAAGCTGGTTTGGGGAGTTTACTTTGCAGACTTGCTGCATTTGGAGTATTCTTAGCTGATATTGCACAGCTCTGTATTTAAAAAAACAAAATTGTTTGTGAGACTTTATTCATTATGCTTAAGGGACAATGTCTGGAAACGTCCATCAAAATGTTGTTGTGATTGAATTAAATGATGCCCAGTTGTTGAACTATATTGGCAGCTTCTTAAGAAGCACAAAAATCTGGTCTAAAACACGTGGGACCAGGTCTGAGTCTCTGGGTGACACTATATTAGAGGCAAAAATAGGCAATTGTGATTAAAAAATGTTAAGAAAGAGAGTGAATAGATAAGAGGAAAATCTGTGGATCCTGAGGAAGGTGGAATAGGTGGGGAGAGCAGAACAAAGAGAGAGTGGTGAAGAAGGTCATACAAAAGCCAGCTTGAACAAGCGAGTCTTCAGCTGCTTTTTGAAGGAGACCACTGAGTCCACTGATCTCAGGCTCAAGGGGAGAGAGTTCCAGAGTCTGGGGGCCACAGCAGCAGATGATCTGTCACCTTTGGTCTTTAGCCTGGTGCTGCACAACCAGTAGGCTTTGGTCACTGGACCTCAGAGAAGTGGGGTGATGTGGGTGTGTTTGGAGGACTTGATCAGAAGCCGAGCACAGGCGTTCTGAACCACCTGTAGACGGTTCAGGGAGGTTCTGCTCCGACACGTGAAAAGAGAGTTACAGTAGTCTAAGCGTGAGGAGATGAAGGTGTGGAGAACTGTCTCAAGTTCAGAGCGGGACAGAATGGGACTCAGCTTAGCAACGTTCCTGAGATGGAAGAAGGAAGAGCGAACAAGAGAACTGACATGAGAATCCAGGGTGAGAGCTGGGTCAAAGGTCACGCCAAGATTCCTGATGGAGGGTTTGGTGTGAGAAGCAAGCTGACCAAGAGAGTCTCTGACTTTGGGAACCAGCTTGTCTGGGGCACAGATGAGGATCTCAGTCTTATCTTCATTCAGCTGAAGAAAGCTCCCAGCCATGGGCATCGGAACGAGCCCCCGCACCATGAGAACAAACATCTCAGCTCTAAAGCTGATCTTCATCTGCATACGTCACACGTCACGTGATCAGGAAGCAGAACACCCATGTGTTAGGAGATCGTTTTGGGCCGCTGCTGTAAAAAAAAAGTGAGGCGCGAACCGGGAAAGCTTCTGCCGATCACAATTCGACAACGGATTATGAAAGAACGGATTAAGCTTGAAACACGCGGATTCTTCCAGATGTAAGAGGTGAGTCTCCTCTTTGTTTGGGTTGTTTTGGCGTCGACATCCTCCTAGCGCGTAACGTTCTGTGACTCTTAAAAAAAACAGTACAAACGGTGAGAAACGCTGGCAGCGAATGAGTTTACACCCACCTGATGAGATGATCAGCCTGCCCTGCCAGACTCGTCCTGTTTAATTCTGCACGGAGAAAGAGTCTCACAGGTAACTCACAGGCAGAGAAGCACATCAGGGGCGGGGCTAGCCAGCTCAAAAATAACCAATCAGAGCAAATGCCGACTGTCCCGCGCAATGCTGTCATTTTTTAGCTGTAGTAAGAAAAGGCGTCTGGCAACGGTGCAAACATCTATTCGTCTTTAGAAGAAATGCTTTTAGCGCTTCCACTTGTTGCGGTTTTAAATACGGTCAAGTCATTTAGAACAGGAAAGAGCCGCAGCGAACTCCGCTTCAGTCGCCATGTTTATGACAAACTTGGCATTGCGGTGTGTGACGTACGCTACTCAGCGCTGATTGGCTCAGTAAGAATTATCGCAGGCTGGGTTTGTTTGAGTAGGAGAGCTCCCAGACCCTTTCTCTGTGCAGAATTAATCACAGGAGGAGTCTGGCAGGCCAGGCTACGAGACGATTGCCCTCAGATGTAGGAAATGCAGTCACCGCCCGAAAAGGAGGAGTCAAGAGTTGGCGTCTCCCCCTGCCCTTCCGTAGCTACCCGCGGAGCACAGAGGATAGAATAAAACACCACAAGCACACCTGCAGCCGAGCCCGTGGCACGGCTGCTATTTAAGGAGTCCGAAGGTTGCTGCAACAGTCAGTTTCATTTGTTGGTGCTTGAAGCAGATCCAATGAAAGCAGTTTGTTTATCACCTTTGACCTCATTTGGAAATCGAGTCTGGGCCTTCAGATGTCATGTGCGAACTCCAGACTGGCGAAAACCCTGACATGTGCGCACGAGGAGCGCAGGAGGCAGCCTAACGAGCCAACTGTTACCAACATGTGTCGGTGGTTTTACAACCACTTTAACTTGTCAGAAACGCAAGCCGAGTAAATTAGTGATGGAGGTTAATTCAATAAATGTCACTCAGCCCTCAGCGGCAGCCTGTGAGCGTGATCTTACATAACAGAGGAGGAGGATGGGAAAATCGGCTCGGCTCGTGTTATTTATTAGTCCAGAAGTTTCAGAATACGTAATAATGTGCAGCTATGAACGTTTTTCCCTCTCCATGATTGTTATTCCAAACATTCCTGTTGATTTTCCCCCTCCTCCCCCTTGTTCCTCGGTGGGAAGCATGAATCACCAGGAAGTGCGCCCCGGCTTCTCACCCATCCAGTAAAGCAGCTCCTCGGCCGCACGGCTCAGCGTGAACGCGTGTAACCTCAATATTCCCTCCGTGTAATGTCTGCTGCTGTGTGTTTCCCATCTGTCAGCCCGCTCTGCACTGTGAGCAACGAGCTGCCCTGAAACTTCATTTACTGCATGCTCTCAGTCTCACAGCCACAAACGTGCACGTGTCCAGCGAGAGAGTGTGTGTGTGTGTGTGTGTGTGTGTGTATGTGTGTGTGTGTGTGTGTGTGTGTGTGTGTGTAGGACTCAGGACATGGTGATAAATATGGCGGCATTGCCCATTGTTTGCCCCGTGGGCAGCAATTATCTTTTACGTGACTCAAATGGAGAAAATTAAGGACGTAATGAGTCTGAGATGCACGAGAGGGTTCAAATTGAATGTGTTGCTTTAATTTCTCCTCCATGTTTTTCTACTTTGAATTTTTATTTTGATGCTTTTTGCAGTGCATAGATTTTATTATTGATCTTACATCAGCAACAAGATAACGTCAGTGCAAAAACATGGTGACATAATTAGTAAAGATGTGGTTGTCGGGCTCTGATGATTAATGTTTTTGTCTGCTGTTGTGGAAATTCAATGCAATCATTCCATTAAAGGACTATATAGCTTAAAGGGGCATTATGGAAGTGTGACAGCCAAAACATGTATAGAAATAATAAATGTCTTCTTCATACGTTCTCCTGCAATGCCCTGGTCCTGTAGAATGAGCCCTGGCATTTTTACTGTGATTGCCTGTTTTTCTGTAAAATCACAGAAAAAGAGAGATGCTCGGGTCGAGCAGGCTGCTTCATGCGCGTTCACGCTCAGGCATCGCCCGTAGCATTTGCTATCCGTAGCTTTAGCAGCAGAGAGAGAGGCAGTGCCACTTTGTCGCTGTTCCTAACGCCTAGTGACAAAGCTAGCTACATTTCTGAGGACCCTTAGCTACTTTCTGTAGAACTTTCTTCTAGATATTTCCTGCAAATTAGCAACAAAATAGCCATTTTCACTCCGAACCGTTCTTTGGACGTTGTTTCAGCTGTCATCAAGGATATAAATGTTACAGATACAAAATACATCAGTGGTGCTTTAGCTCACCTTGTAACATGTCGGACTCTCGTGCGAAAGATCCAGGTTTGATTCTGGCTGTGAACATAGTTCATTTAGAGTTTCTTTTTTACATTAATGGTATATTTTTTTACACATAAGATGCCCAAATTTTTTATTTGACACTTGCCGAACGACATTGACTTCACAGATAAAAAAGATGTGGGTTCAACTTTCATTTTGGAACAATTTTTCAAGCAAGGGAAGGGAATGATCTGAGCATGCAGGAGGACTGACCCATCATAAACCTTTGTCGGCTGTGCTGAAGAGAAAGGTACAGAACCAAATTATTTAATTAATTAGCTGCACGTTCTCCTGTCCTCTGTCCTCCAGGCCACACACACACACACACACACACAGGACTGTCTCAGCTGTTATTTTCGTTAAGGAGTGTGCACGTACAGCATGCGTGCCTCGTGCACGAGCCTACTATTGAAGCTGCTGTTCCGCTTTTGGCCTGAGGGGGCAATCGCAGGCATAAAAATTCAAAACTCCGTAAAGTCCCTTTAAATAATTGTTATTTTTATCATATTTATACTTTCTAACACATCTGTGTATGACCCACTGTGGCTCCAGAACAGGCTGCAGACCCAGCTGCGGTCCCACCGTGCAGCAGTTCAGTCGTGCACGTTAAATTTCTGATCATTTATAATAATGGGTACATGCTTCCTATCCCCACATCAGAAACGCACCAACACCCTAAAACCTGCCTAATCTCTACAGACGCTGTTTAGAGTTCTAACTGATAACGTCAGGACGAAGATATTACTTATCCCGTCAAGCTGGTGAAGGAAAATAGTAATTACAGCGAATGATACATCATTATCCAGCAGCACAATTTTGTTGGCAGCCTTGCATTAATAGTTTACCTTTGGGTAGAGACCCAAAGTTTCCAGCAGCTTGTGAGTCACCGTGTGGCAGGTTACATCAAGGCTCAGGGAAATTAATTAGCAAATGAGCACACATTCCTCGTGGGCAAATGATCCGAGTCAGGCCCGTGCTGTTGGAGTCTGAAAAACGGATTCAAGAGAAGCAAACTCTTGCAGCTGACTTGCAAAAGCCCAACATTGATCTGATGGCTCACATTAGCATCCTGCTTTGGGTCAACAAGTGGACGTTCTCATCAGAAATGCAGCTTTAGTTTAGTTTAAGAATCTCAATTTAGGTCAAATTCTTTCCTACTCATAAAACCTTTCGGAATTCCGATGTGGAGGGTAAGGTAGCCATTTTAAAGATTAAAAACAAGCATTAGGGTCTTCTTTTAGGACCAAACTTGTAAAATCTTTGTTTCTGTTTGCTCAGTCAGCCAAAGGGTTTATTAAACGTTTGTCTGTAATTCTTTTGTCTGTTTTCTCTGCGTTTATGTGAATCCAGACATGTATATGCCACCAACATTAAAGCTTGGATCCATCCTGCTTTGTGTCCACACCTCAACCAGCTGCTGCTGCTGGAGGTGGTGGTGGTAAAATGGTAGGGGGTGTTCAGGTCCCACTTTGAACCCACCTGTACCACCTGAGCCTTGTTTAAACCCACAGTCTCTCTGAGCCTTGTTGCTGACCATGTCCATCCCTTTGTGACCACATGGACCAATCTTCTGCTGCTCCTTCCAGCAGGATCATGCACCATGTCACAAAGCTCAGGTTTCTAGAACATGACTGTGAGTTTCCTGGACTCCCAACGACCTCCACTGTCACCAGATCTCAGGCCTAGTCCACACGTAGCCGGGTTTTTTTAAAAACAAATATCCGCCCCTCTAAAAACTTGCATCCACACCACCTTGTTTTAAAAGAAACTCTGTCCACACGTACCCGGATAAATACGTTGTTAAGGACATGCCAGGCCTGTAGGCGGCAGTACTTCCCCCGTTCTTAACCTCGTCCTTCGTCTGTGGTCTTCCGCAAACAAGCAAAAAGCGCTTGGACAATTGATAAAGCGAGCGCAGCTCTGAGGGCATCCTTGCTGTCGGCTAGTGTAAACACAGGTCGCACACGTGATGTCAGCAGTTTTTTGTTGCAGAAAGTGACGTTGCGGCCTTTAAAACTCCGGTTGTGTCTGTCCACACGCAGACACCCTTAACGGAGAAAACGCAGATCTTCACTTTGGCCGGAGTTTTTAAAAAGATCCGTTTTCGTGTGAAAAAACTCCGTTTTCGTGTGGATGACAGGCCAAAACGTAGAAAAATATCTACGTTTTGGCAGATCCCCGGCTACGTGTGGACAGGGCCTCAGTCTAGAACAGCCAAGCAGTCCAAACTCTGATTATTCTGTCATTCCTGCAGCTGATTGTCCCAGTTTTCCCGTCTGTAATCCCCTACCGCTGTCACAATGCTAGAATGCTGATGTCCATGAAAGCACTCGGTAGTCAACATTTTTGATAGTGGAAATGATCAGTTGTTTGTGAGCTGCGCCTGCCTTCAGACTGTAATTGTTGCAGATTGCCTGAGAGACAGCTTGTTCCCGACATACAGCTGCAGACTATCAGGATGATTCCAGGCTTTCTCCACCCGCTCCTCCCTTCTAACTCACTGCCTCTTCTTTTTTCCACCTTCCTGCCAAATAGGACAAGGACACGGAGAGACAAAGTGGTGCGTATTAGTGTTCTGCCCTGAACCCATTCACACGCCCACACAGCGTCTTACATGTGGGCGACGGCGGGGGATGAGAGGAAACCACCATTTTGTTACAGTTACCTCCTGGTTTATCAGATGAATACAAACCACACACAATCCAAGGACAGGAAGTCACGGTTTAGAGTTAGTGAAGCGGAAAAAAGGCACAGAACCAAAACCCCAATGAGGATTGGGTTTAACGTGACTAAATGAAGATGTTCTGCTACTTCGTCCTCCTGTCTCGATTTGAAGCATCATGTGACACAGACCGCTGCAAAGCAGGTCTGATACTCAGTGTTCCTGATTCTGATTCCAACAGTAATAAATACATAATAAACCTAAAAATCTAAAGTATACATATTTATAAGTGTATGTGTTCATTAGATCCAATCAGAAACCAGAAAGCCATAAACTGCCACCTGCCTGCCACCCTATCTCAGCCTTCCCCAATCCTCACCTATGGTCATGAGCTTTGGGTAATGACCGAAAGAACGAGATTGCGGATACAAGCGGCCGAAATGAGTTTCCTCCGTAGGGTGGCCGGGTTCAGCCTTAGAGATAGGGTGAGGAGCTCGGACATTCGGGAGGGACTCGGAGTAGAACCGCTGCTCCTCCGGATCGAAAGAAGCCAGTTCAGGTGGTTTGGGCATCTGGTCAGGATGCCTCCTGGACGCCTCCCTGGGGAGGTGTTTCGGGCATGTCCTGCCGGCAGGAGGCCCCCGGGTCGACCCAGGACACGTTGGAGAGGTTACATCTCCAATCTGGTCCGGGAACGCCTTGGGGTCCTGCCGGAGGAGCTGGTGGAGGTGGCCGGGGAGAGGACGGTCTGGAGCTCCCTAGTTGGGATGCTGCCCCCGCGACCCGGACCCGGATAAGTGGAGGAAGAAGACGACGAGGGCTGAAATGTCTTCTTACCCCTCGTAGCACAAATTTTACCTTTCACAGTCGGATAATTATTCATTTCTTTAGTTCCATCATTAGATGGACACTTTGAAGACTTTTACTTTTGAATAAAAATCTTGTGTGTTGCTCTCTGATCACCATCTTCCAAACTTACTTTAATTACCCAACGTTTATTACCAGTTATAATTTCCTTTTTTACTTTTGTCTCACTTCAAAATCAACCGTTTGTTCTAAATTTAAGGTAAGAATTATTTTATAGTTCACCATAAAACCAAAAGTATTGATAGGTTACAGTAATCCTTGTTTGGAAATGAAGTAGAAAATATTGATTTTCACATTTTGATCACTTAATAAAATAAATATTACATTAGTATAATTCGTACAAAAACAAACGTTGTTTAAGAAATAAAGCACAAAGAAATGCTAATTTTAGTGATGTCATACTGTGTTAAAGGTCACTGAGGGCACAGACCAGACATGCAGGTGGGATCAGCAATGCATCTTGTTGCTGCTTTTGTCACGAAATGGGCTTTTATGGGAAGCGCCACAGATGAAGAAGCAGGCAGTGCAATAATGTGACACACACACACACACACACACACATGCACTCGTTCACCCACCAGACCGGCGGAGCAGAAATCTCTTTCTGCAGAGTGGGATGAATACATATGAATCCATAATGTGCCTTAATGAATATATCATTGGTCTACTATCAGGGAACAGGATGGTTCCCACACGCCATGCAACCCTGCCCTATCACTTTCACTTAGATGAACACGGTAAAGCGCAGGGCTGGTGGAGGATTTAAATATCATGCATGAGATGAAAACCGATGAAGAGTAAAAAGCTGGGGGAGTCAGCTGCAGCAAAACAAAAGGGATGGTAACAAAATAAAAACATGAGGGAAGACAGAATGTGGAAGGATGCAGCTTTATGTGTCTGATGTGAAACAAAAGTTGGGTTAAATGGAGAAAAGCTGTTGTTTAAAAGCAAAGAATGAAGAAACAGTAGTTCAAGAGCTGCATTTGTTCCACTATCATAACATCCAAGCCCAGAAATGACAGTCTCCTGTTTTTGCTCCATCATTTATTTGCTCCTCAGCGTTAGATTCAAAAAGCAAATGTAAGACCCTCGATTTGGACTACAATGAATCTGGGTTTTCCTGACATGCCTGCCCCATTTTGTGACCCCAACAGCTCATATTCCTCCCCTTTCTTTCTTTTTTTTCCAATCCAGTCATTACTAGCTCTTATGAGGAGGGAAATACACAAAATTTGTCACAAGCAGGGAGGCCCAGACTTACCTCTCCATAGCCACTTGGGTCAGCTCCTCCGGGGGAATCCTAAAGCTTGGTTTATGCTTGACACATTCACTTTCCGCTTGGTGATGCGGCTCGCGGATGGAACGCGCTTCACAACTTGCAGCGTTTATGGTTCGTGCGGCTTGTCTCTGTGGTTAGCCAATATTCTCCCAAACTGTAGGGGGCAGCATGGAGCTCTACAGCATGCATCCAACACTACACCATAGTAGAAGTAGAAATTACTGTGGTTTACAACATGGCATTTCAGCATTTTTTAACAGCGTCCTCGTCTTTTCCGACAGTGCGAGCTATTTCTCTCCAAGAATTATTAACAACATGTTGATCACGGTGATCTCTGAGAGCTTAATCATACAAATGTCTGTATTTACGAACCTCTGCCATACTAGTTCTTGCCAGTCCACCATGTTTTTCTGCGTCCAAATGTCCGCGTGGTTAGAAATTTCCTAGGTGCGCGGTGCGGAAATTTTGGGCCGTGCGGAGGCGCGGTGGAGGGGCGTGGTTGTTAAAATGACGCAATTTGGCCGTGCGGACCTCGCGGACGTGTCAAGCATAAACCAACCTTAAGGTTTTCTCTGTCCAGCTGAGAGACAGTCCCCCCAGCGTGCCCTAGGTCTTCCTCTAGACCTTCTCCCAATTAGATGGGATAATTAGCAGGAGGCATCCTAACTAGATGCCTAACACCTCGACTGGCTCCTCTTGGTGTGGAGGAGCAGCAGGTCTACTCTGAGCCCCTCCCGGATGACGGAGCTTCTAATCTTATCTCTAAGGGAGGGCCCAGCCACCCTGTGGAGAAAACTCCGTTTGCACCGTATCTTTCCAAACTGTCTCAGGGAGGTGATGTTTACCAAGGATAGTTTTAAGGCACAAATGTTTACATGGACTTTATTAGACAATAATGCAAAACACTGATTTGCCCTTGCAGGATATATACAGTCCCTTTGTGAATTTAAACTTTAGTCTGCAGTAACCCAGATCGTTCTCTCTTTGCATCTAACAATTGCACCGATACATTTGTTTGCAGAGATAAGTTGATAAACACTCACATCTGACATTGAGTCATTAGATTATTTTTTTATTGAACTAGAGTAAAATCTAATTACGCAGATTAAGAATGCTTTTTAAAGGTGTGTTTGTAAGGTTGATGTTGACTTTCCCAGCACCTGCTCTTCTCTTAAATCATCAAAAAAAAAATTTAATTTAGGTAAGATTTTGTTTCTGCGATGGACTGGCTGTCTGTCCAGGGTGTACCCCGCCTGATTGCCCAATGACCGCTGGAGATAGACGCCAGCCCTCTCGCGTCCCTACGTGGACAAAGCGGGTTCAGACAATGGATGGATGGATGGATGGATGGATGGATGCTGTGTTTGACAAACATAAAATACCCCAGTTGTTTTTTTACATTTTTAGCTATCCTATTGCGCCACAAACACACGCATCGGTTTAAACATCCTTATCTTCTCTGCAGCATTTTTCCTGAGCAGAGTTGTTGCTCTCTGGGTTTAAACTGCTGTAGCTTCTGTCTAAAGCAGAAACTTAAAAAGGCCGATTAGCTGATTACTCTAACTGGCAAAAACTGTTCATTCTTTCTTTGAGCAAACAACAAACCTCCCTCTGAGTAGATGTTGAGCCAAGGTTTGTAATTAAGTAAAGCAATAAATAGCTGCAATCAAGGAGGTTGGGTGGTTCAGAAATGGAGTCCTCGTCGGGCTACAATTATTTCCTCAGGGGCAGAGTTCAGCTTGTGCACGATAAGAAAAATGTGGATGAAATAAAAGTATCAGAACAAAACCAGTGTCACTGAAGTTGACTGGTTAAAGAAAAGCATAAACTAAAGTTCTAATGAATGGTCCCACAACTGGAATCACCATTCATTTAGTAGTATTTAAATTATCTTCACGCTCTTATTGACTTTATTTTATTCGTCTCTCCACGTTATGCTTCTGTTTCTGCTTTTAATCTGAATTTCCTAAAAGTACCATCTACTAGCATGTTGCATTCCTATAATGCCACCTGTTGAGTTGGGAATCTGCCAGGATGCTTTTAGGCATTAGAACAAGAACTGAGCAAAAACTGTCAATTTCAAAATGACTGAACGGTTGACAGCAGGAATCTTGAGCTCATAAGACAAAACATAGGAGCATAATCAGAAGAGAGCCAGAAAACACTGGGCAAACAGCTGCTTCAAGCTGAAAGATGACTTTTTAATGGTTAGGAGGGCGATTACTGAGAGGCTACAGCTGGGCTGACGATAGATGGAGATCAGGTGTGTGAAGGGAAACTAGTGGCTCTGTTAAAACTAAAAGACTAGAAAAATAAACCCCAAAACTCTAAAGGTCCAGGAAACATTAGAATGACTCAACTCCATTGTGATGATAAAGGTTAGAAAATACAAACGACAAAAGAAAACTCTAAATACTGAAAAAAAGCAAGAAGTAGAAGCAAAGTGGATTAAAGAGCCTCAAAATCCCAACAAACAAAAACCAAAATCCTGTTTTATGTTTGCAACACACATGAATTTATAAAGGTCATTTTTGTGTTAAAGCATAGAGCCCACACACACACACACACACACACACACACACACACACACACACACACACACACACGCATGCATTCCTGCAAAATGCACGAAGAAAGCTGCAAACATGCAGGTCATAGTCAACCCTGTTCAGTTTCAATTAAAATCGTGTGTGTGTGTGTGCGTGCGTGCGTGCGTGCGTGCGTGCGTGTGTGTGTGTGTGTGTGTGTGTGTGTGTGTGTGTGTGTGCCTCAGCAGGACGTCTGTTCCTACACCGACTCTGAAGTAAAGCAATGAAAAATGAAGCTTGTCATCCGCTGGCCTACATTTCACGGTGATGCTGAGAGCCTTGTCAGCAAGAAAGGCACATTTCAGGTAAAACCTTTGATTTTCACACAAACACACAGGTTTGCATTAATTGCAGCAGCGTGGCAGATTGCATGAGCGTATAAACATCATGTACAGCTGTGTTGATGGCTGCGCTGACACCCGGTGTGCAGTTTGCAGACACGAGCTGCCAGCTACTGCATGCGCTTTGCATGCAGGTCGTGTTTATATGAGAGAACAAAATGTTATGTGAATGCATGGAGGGTGGCCCGCCACTTTATATACATTTTTCACACCACAGCTGCATGCTTCTCCTTTTTACCACGTATATGTGTGAAGGCCGTGCACTAGAATGTCTCTGGGTGCGCAAGTTAACGTGCATCCTGTCAGTCCTGTCAAAGGTTTTCTCTACTTCACTGGGAACCATTAAAACTGTGTTGGGGTCATGAGTTCTGTGTGAATGCATGCTGATGGGGAGGTGCTGGGCGAGTGCACCAGGTGTTGTGTTGCGTGAAGTGTGTGGACTCATTGTCACCACAGTTCTGGGCTCCTTGTAAAATCGTGCAGCGGATGATCAACTCTTATGAGGAGAATGTTTTACGGTCTATTTTCCACCGTCTCTAGTGTAAGTGCTCTGACTGATGACTTTATTAAACTGCAGTAAGTGTGTGCACAGGTGGTGCAGATGGAAGAGACCCATCCTTTGGCAAAGCGTAGAAACGGGGCGGGAGGAAAGATGTGCTCGACGTTCTGAGTCAGCCAAGAAAAACAGAGTCAACAAGAACATTAAATCACATGATGTGAGTTAGTTACCTAAAATGTGTTTTAATGAACAAAAACTGCACATAGACCAAACCTCAGCAAACCCACCATGACGACTCCCAACGATGACAAAAATGCGATGAAACACCAGTAACGCTCAGGGTTTAGATTTATTAATAATAATAATACATTTTATTTCAAGCGCCTTTCAAAGCTCTCAAGGTCACTGTACAGGACAAAATATAACAAGCAAGCAATACAAACAACAAGAAATAAATGCTAAGAGTAAATTCCCAAGGGTAGAGTCGGAGCAGTGCGATGGATAATAGACTAAAAAGAGTAGACGGAAGGAGGACAGTTACAGTGAGTAAGCCAGGTGGTACATGTGAGTTTTGAGTTGAGACTTGAAGGTTGAGAAGGAGTTTATATTGCGGAGGTCAGGCGGTAGAGTGTTCCAGAGTTTTGGAGCTGAGTGGCTGAAAGCTCTGGCTCCCATAGTATAGAGACGAGTGCGAGGAACAGACAGGGAAGGTGAAGATGATGATCGGAGAGAGCGAGTGGGAGTGACAATGTGGAGGAGATTAGAAAGATATGGGGGAAAGAGATTACGGATGGCTTTAAAGGCATGAAGAAGTATCTTATAGTCAATTCTGTATTTGACAGGGAGCCAGTGAAGTTGTTCCAGGACAGGGGTGATGTGATCAAAAGTGGAGGTCTTGGTGATTATCCGGGCAGCTGAATTTTGGACTAACTGTAGCTTGTTGAGTGATTTTAGAGGGAGACCAGAGAGGATGGCATTACAGTAATCGATGCGACTGGTGACCAGGCTGTGGACCAAAATAGCAGTGGAGCGCTGACTGAGGGAGGGGCGGAGCCGATTGATATTGCGAAGATGAAAATAAGCAGTGTTTATTGTGTTGTTAATATGAGGAATGAAGGATAAGGTGTGGTCTAAGATGACACCCAAGCTCTTAGCTTTGGCTCTGGGGTAGATTTGTTAAAGGAGAAGCAGGTGGAGCAATCAGAACCTAGAACCAAGAGTTACAAAAGAACCAAAACAAGAAGAACTGATCAAGTAAACTGAAGAAATAAACTAAATAAGTACAAGAGGGACAAAATCGCTGAAAGCAACAAGTATTAGAAAACTTTCTCTGAATAGTGATTGCTTGATGCTAACATGTCTTGGGACTTGACTTGAGAAAAATGCACTCCCAGAAATTTCCAGCAAGTCCCAGGACTTGTCTTTACTCAAAGCCTGGTTCACACAGCAGGATAATTGTTCCGGTGTCAGACCCAAATCTCCTGACAAGCTTAGGAATGCACCCGATTACCGTAACGGCCCTGAAGATTATCTTACCAGATGTTCTTGCCATGTGTACTGTGTTAGGAGCGCTCTGGTCTGCTTGGAAGCATGTTGGGAAAGTTCTGGTCATGAATCTGAGTTTTCAAACATGTTTGACAAACAAACATCCTTCCAGTTGAATGTAGCCAATCAGAAAGCGAGTTCACAGCAGCGTGCTTTGTGCATGTTTGTTGACGCCAAAGTCATGCGTAAACTCAGAAGATTACCTATCCAACCGGGGAATGTTCATATGTAGCTTGTAGCTTTTGCTCCATGGGCAGACGCCACACACTGTGGGACAAAAACCGGAACATCTGTGACATTTTATTACTGCGTTTGGTCTCTCGTGTTTATAAAATTGTTCAAAAATCTAAAAATCGTGTCACGTGACCTGGGCCTTGTGCGTGACTTGGGCCTTGTGCGTGACCTGGGCCTTGTGTGTGACTTGGGCCCATCTCTTTGTTGAGTGTCTGCCCTCATGAGGAAATTACTATGCAGTATTTTCTCCAAAAGACTGTGCCAAAAACACCCTGAAGCGTAAAGAAATAAGGCATATTAAAAATCAGCGCCAGTAACAACTCCATCTCCCATGATCCTTTGCAGCCAGCAGCAGCTTAATGACGTCATCAAGCAACGCCGAACCCCGGAACCTTCAGGTCCCGCCCGCTGGATTGCTGAGCTATAAGACCCGAAGCGCGGAGAGAAACTTTCTCTTTTGTCCAGATTTTCATCTGGTGTGAAGAAGCTCGTTCTGCAACTGCTCCGGACGCAGGCACGAGGCCTGACTGCTGGAAGCAATGGAGAACGCCGATTGAACACCGAGGGACGCTTCGGGTTCGCTCAAACAAGAGGTTTTTTTTTCCTCTCTCTTTCTCTTTCGCTCTCGTTTTCTCTTATAGTACCGAACAAGCGGTCGACCGCGCGACCGCTTCATATTAACAGACGGTCTCTCTCTCCCGTACCAAATACGCCCTCCTGACCATCTTGAAGTAAGCTCCGTTTCTTTATTGTTTAATATCTAAGTTTGTTCATGCTGTGGCCAGGCTGGCAGACTGTTGAGATATTTAATCTGTCTTTATGATTGATCTTTTGTTTTTCCTTGAGCTTTGTGAAGCGGGTTAAGGTTTTGAAGTGTTTTTGGCTGAGTTACTGTGAAAGTTTGCTTACACTCACTGTTTGACGTGACAGTGAAAGCTTACACACACACACACACACACACACACACACACACACACACACACACACACACACACACACACACACACACACACACACACACACACACACACACATACTGGTTTTCAGGGTTTAGAAAGACACCACGCGGTTCTTTGTTCAGCCAAACAAGGACCAGTTTGTTTTTCCAAAACTATCAACCTATCACTGCTGCTTTCGTCATTTCAACCACCTACCGGATCAGATTATTATTTCACATTATCATCTCATTGTTTCATTACTTGTTATTCGTTTGATAAAATAAGTTGGTTGATGTTGATTGGCTAAACGCTTTGGGAGGAGCTGAAGTGGTCATATTAGTTAATAAATGTTATTGCCAATTAAATTTTGTCTCAGGTGATTTGTTTGTGTGGTCTATAAAATACAACTGCTGCTCGTGAAAAGGATTTTACGAACTTCAGACAGATTGATAGAGGTTTTTGATTCATTTTTCCCCTGTTAAGAGGGGTGGTGCCCCGAGGCATATCCACGAATATCCTAATTATGTAATAAATCGGTAAATATTTCCATATTTACAAATTCATTGATGAATTCAAAAAAGTAAGTAAAGCTTACAAATTATTCGTTGGCTAATAATCACAACATCTAGTATTTATACTCTTTTTTGACAGCTAAAAAAGCCCAACACATCATTCACATGATTTTTTTCTGATTTTTGTAACTGTTGTTCTTTTTTCTGTATTAATTTGTGGATCTGTTTTTTTCCTAAAGCTTCTTACCAAACCTAACCTAGATAAATCTTAAGTTACCTTTCACTTGTGTATTTCTTTCTTTATTCTGTCGTTTGTTCATCAGACATATTTCACCAGGTATCTCGGAGTGTGAGAAACTTCTGGTTTTAACAACAGAACCTCTGTCAGATGTATTTTCCTCACCTCCAGTTGCTGTCCAGGTATCCAAACAGCCTTAATTGGGCTGCTACCTAATCCTTGCAGCACAGATTGCTAATTGTCTTTCAGTCTAACCAGAAGCAGTTGTGACACAGTTACCCAGTGTTGTCACCCAAAGCAGTTCTGTTAGAAGAGAAACAGCCTCCCCCTTTGGGGCCACACGTCCCCCACCTCACCCCTAAAAAAGCAGCCAAGTTCTCCTTTTTAACTCTTTGCTTCTGTTTTGCTAAATCAGCCCAAAATGTTGCTTAACAGCTGAAATCTGCTCCAATGCCTGCTAACAAGATGCAAATGAGAGAGAGAGAGAGAGAGAGAGAGAGAGAGAGAGAGAGAGAGAGAGAGAGAGAGAGAGAGAGAGAGAGAGAGAGAGAGAGAGAGAGAGAGAGAGAGAGAGAGAGAGAGAGAGAGAGAGAGAGAGAGAGAGAGAGAGAGAGAGAGAGAGAGAGAGAGAGAGAGAGAGAGAGAGAGGGTTCGTGAGTCAGTGTTAGCTAATTTGGACATACGCTATTTAACACATTCATGAATAAACGATGTCAACACAATACGTGCACAACACCCGAATAAAAATAAATAAGTTGAATCATCAAGCGGCTTTACGTGAACTGGAAATACGCAGCTGAGAATCATATTAACACCTGGAGTGGAAATCGTTTCTGCGACAGAAACAAATTAGCTTTCACAGTAATTTGAGCCTTCACTCATGCATGTATTTACTGTAACACGACTCCAATTAAACACACCGTGGTGGAGGATTTAATCCCCCATACAATTAACCACTCCACCCATCTCCACTAAAATAAACAACATTAATAACAACAGAACTAATCCAGCTGTCGGTTTAATGGTTTCCTGTATCTGTTTTTATCTCTTCCATCCATCCGTCCGTTATTTGCGCTGCTTCATCCCCTTTAGGGTCGTGGGGAAGCTGGTACTTAACTCCAGCTGTCATCAGTAAGGTGAAGGACACCCTGGACAGATCTTCAGTCCACCACAGAGTTATTGGAACAAGTCTTCATGAATTCCTCGCAGTACTTTGGAGGATTTTCATCCCACTCTTATTTACAGAGTTGTTATAATTCAGCCATGGGTTTTCCAGCCGGAACAGCCTAGCTAAGGTCCAAGGTTTGACTCCAGATGAAACCCAGAAAGTTCTGATTTTGTGTCATCGGTCCAAAGATTATTTTCCCAGAAGTCTTTGGGATCATCAGGATTTATTTTGGTAAGTGTGAGACGAGTCTTGTGCTGTTATGAGCAGACATTTAGGACTTTTGGACAGAAATTAGAACATAAATGAGACAGAAAACATGGAAAAAGCTGCCTGAAAACATTAACGTGAACAGGAGAAATGTTTTCTGATCCTAGAGCCCCTCCTCTGATTAAAGGATCACTGCTGCATTAACTAAAAAGAACTAACGCCAAACCTGAAAAAGTCACTTAAAGATAATTAAATCTTGCTTTCCCATGATGTAGCATCCTTATTCACCAAAACCCCAGTCGAAGCCCCAATAAAAATCACAAAGGAAAAGCTGAAAACAAAAACCTCGGCAAAACAGGAACCGTAGAGCTCTTGTCCTTTGTCTCCACATCCTCCCATTTCATTTTTGACAACATCAAATAAAAACAGAAGTCGGGATTCGCCATAAGAGAACTCCTGTCAGGTACTGTGAGCAATGTCTTTGCGGAGGACCTGGAAGAGACGGCCATGAGGACTTTGTGATGGCCGTGATGGAATGGAGAATGTGGCTGATACAAGAGAAGGAAAAAGGAAAATCAGGGCCCATGACAAAGCGACGACCAACGAAGAAGAAGAGGCATACAGACTTTCAAGAGCCTGAGACACAAATGCAGCACCGCATCACCAAGCACATGTGGGGGGTGTCTGTGGACCTGACGTCACTCGCCACTCCCATGTGACAGGGATACTGGACATAAGCTACGCTATCAATCCAGCAGGTGACGGTCCATGAAGAAGGCTTCAGCGAGAAGCCCAAAAGCATTGGCAGGTTTGAAATGGTAAATGGCCTGTATTTGATATAGCGCCTTCTAGAGTCCTAGAACCCCCCAAGGCGCTTTACAACACAATCAGTCGTTCACCCATTCACACACACTGGTGGGGATGAGCTACAATGTAGCCACAGCTGCCCTGGGGCGCACTGACAGAGGCGAGGCTGCCGAGCACTGGCGCCACCGGTCCCTCCGACCACCACCAGCAGGCAACGTGGGTTAAGTGTCTTGCCCAAGGACACAACGACAGCGACAGACTGAGCGGGACTCGAACCAGCAACCTTCCGATTACGGGGCGAGCACTTAACTCCTGTGCCACCGTCGCCCCACCATTTGAGAAATGTCCACCCATTCCCGTACTAATAATCAGTGCCACCATGAACTTCCCTCACTGAATAGTTTTGTGAGTGATGCTCAGCAGCTAACAGGTGATACTTTAGCTCATTATCTGTTTAATTAACTAACTTACAACCATTTGTTTTCATTTCTCTAGCTGTGGTGGCCATCTTGGAATTGAGGTGACTCCATAATTGCATTAGTTGTAGATGCACACCTGTAGCGTCACAAAGGTCCTCTAATTTGTGACAAAGGTCACATTTTCCCAGCTAGGTCAAGCTGGGTCAGACTGTAACTTTTGGTTCCACAGATTAATCCAGGAGTCATGATGACAGCTGAATTATCATCCTTATCTGCTGAATTATCATCCTTATCTGCTGAATTATCATCCTTGTCTGCTGAATTATCATCCTTGTCTGCTGCTGCTCCGTCCCAGAAGGACACTTCAAGTTTCACAATAATAATTTAAATGATAATTTTAATAAACTCTGACGTTATTACTGTTATTATAATCATTATAAATAACCTCTTGGTTCAGTATAAATGTATTTTTAATTACTGAAATTAATTATTATGCTTTGGGTATAATTATGATCATGGTTGATAATGGGTTATGGTGTTCAGTAACCAGAAGGTCAACTTCCACCTTATCCATCCAACACAGAGCTTATCCAGAGTAAAAGGTAATCTGCCATCACATGTCTTTGACTCATGACCAAAGCTTTCTTGCTGAGCGTGGGCGTGTTCTGAGGAGTTTGTTCAAACTAACTTTCCACCAGCAAAACTTCAGTTCGTGAACCAACCACCATCACAGGAGGATAAGGGAACGGCCGCCCTAACCTCCACCTGCTGTTCTGTCACGCTGATAGAATAGCTTTGAATAAACGCACGATAACCAGCTGACGCAAAACTCCTTCAGAGTTATTGATTTTGAGTTAAGATGCAAAACTCCTTCAGAGTTAAGCCAGACGCTCGACTGTGTACCCGGCGACATCTTCGGACCAGAGTCGGTTCCTCGAGTCTCCTCTACCGGACCGAGTACCTGGAGGCTGACAACATCCTCCCTTGACCTCCGGATCCTCACGAAGGGCCGTCTTGCTGGGTGAGGTAGCACACAGATCGTGTTTGATGCTGTTTCTCTAAGTAACAACAGTTAACTGCAAAACCATCATTTCCAACCCAGAACGCGCTTCTCTCTCTCTGAAAGAAACCTTCTGAGAACATTGACGCATCCAAGCTCTCATTTCATTTCAGCTTTCCATCCAGACACAGGTAAAGCTTTTAAAACACGTTTTAATATCAAAGCTGGTAAATTGTCATCCATGAATTGTCATTTTTAATTGACCTTTAAATTGTCGTTTCAAATCGTCAAGTTTAAAATTGTTAGTAGTAAATTCTTCGTTTTTATTATCTTTCTCATTTTTGAAATGAAACACAGAAAGGTATAAATATTTCTGGTTATTGAAAAAGCAAAGATTCCTAACTTCTGATTCAAAAATAAACTTTTGCTATTAAATTTAATTATCTTAAATTAAACGTTAATCTTTGGATTAAAAATAGACCAAACAGGTTGGTGTATGAACTTCTGTCGATTATATAAGTATCTTGGATATTTATACATAATGTAAGCTCATATGCTAATGTGCTTGATCATTCTCAGAATCTACAACTGACAGCAAACTGTGTTGATTCTAGTATGTAGAAATAAGCTACAACACCTGATAATCAATTTCTGAGTTTGATTATAATCCATCCAGTGGTTTTTGAAAACAGGCAGGGTCGAAGGGTAAAGCTTTAAACAAAGATATCGGTAACTGATTAATTAGGCTTTCTGCAGCGGGTGATAATTATTCACCAAGTTCTTCCCAAACATCATAACTCCGACAGCTCAGCCTGGTTTCTCTTCCACCACCGACAACACAGCAGATCTGACTCAGCAGCCCAGAAACTGGGACTAATTTAAGACGAGCGGCTGACGCTGTGGAGCTGCTGCTGCAGCCAGATCCCCATCCTGCAGGTGTGCACGCCACAAAAAGCTGTCAACCCAGACAGCTGCTTCAGATAAAAGCTGACCAGTGATTGCTTCAGGCGCTCATGGTGTTTCCTCCTGTGGACTTTGCTAGCACTTCTTCCCATTCGTGGAGCTTTAGGGCTGATGAGAAGCAGTTGGAATATTGGCAGGTACCAACCGCTTCCCAGCTCCATTCCTTCTCTTTAAAGCGATACGATCGCAGGAGGAGACTCTGAAGAAAGAGCTCACGGTGATGAACTGAGCAGCTTCAGCTGGAAGAGGAAGTTTAAACGGTTAAAATGTATTTAGAGCAATGTTTTGACAAATTAAAACGTGTTTTATCATCAAAAGGAAATGCAAATGAGGCGTCACTAATGCACCATTCAAAAGCAGGAATAAGTGGTTTTAAACTTTCTTAGTTGAGCTGATTTCTGTTTACAGCTCTGCAGACTTGTCAATTAGGAAGCTCTTTAACTGATATCTGTGATTAATTTCCACTTTAAAGTTTCCCCTTCCTTTTCCTAAGCTAATAATATTCTAGTTGTGTCTCTAAACTCCTGAAACACATCATGTTTTCCCCAGTGCTAACTTAAGGGCGCATCCTGTAAAGAGCCACCTTGTTTAGCTCACTGACTCACTCGAGAAAGGAAAGCAAGAAAAAGCTTTGAAATGAGAGTTATATTTCTCACTTCTGTCTTCTGGGAATTATTTTCTACTTTACAGTAGCTCGGAGGCTTTTGATAACAAATATGCCTTCTTAACCCTGCAAGATAATAGTCTGCAAATTGGGTTTAAGTGGTGGAAGTGTTGCTACGTTTTAACAAGGCAATCCTTTATTGAAGTCATGTTTGTGCAGCACATGCAGAAGCTTGGCAATGAATCCTGCAGCAAACGGTGGAGCTCTTGAGTCCTAACAAGCCAAGAGAGAGGCGTGCAGGCTTTGGAAGGAGAGGCAGCCTGACAGCAAAGTGTGAAAAACGATATTAGTCCTTAAGTAAAGCTTCAAAAGAGGGTCAGACGGAGACCTCTGTGCTGTCTGATGAAAACAGAACAGATATTCATTAAGTCTGGATCACATAGAGGGTCGCAGATAAGAGAAATGGATAAACGAACAACTGAAAAACAAACAGTTTTGGCTGATGAACAAGTTTAATTGAAATCATTTAGTCAGAGGGAACAGTTATTGCTCATTTAGGCCATAAAATTGCTAAATAATTTTCTTTGACAAGAACAAAAACTTAAAAAAGTTAAAAGTCATTTCATGTAATAGTTTTATGTATATTTATGTTTATTTATTTGGCAGACGCTTTTATCCAAAGCAACTTAGTATTTTTTAACTTGTAGTGCATGTTGTGATCTGTAGGAGAAACCGGAGTACCCGGAGGAAACCCATGCATGCATGGGGAGAGCATGCATCTCCACGCAGAAAGGCCACAGCCGAGTTTCGAACCTGCAACCTTCTTGCTGAGAGGAAACAGTGCTAACAACTGTGCCACCATGCAGCCCAATGTATCAAATGTATGTATCAAAACATACATTTAAAACCCTTTCCCACTGGAAGCTTTAAGATAAATTGTTAGAATTCCTTTCAAATTTTTATTTTTTGTTTGTTTTGTTTTGTTTTGTTTAAAATGGATGAATTGCAGTTTTGGCTTGCTTTCTGGGGTTAGGGTCTGTTTTAATTTACTGTCATGAAAATGAAACTGAAACACTCCTTGCTGTGCGTTGGTTTTTTTAACAGCTGAATCTAAATTAATATGTGAGTATTAATAATATGAAATCTAAACTTAGAAAAGTAACTTGTGGAGTTCAGCAAGGATCGGTGTTGGGACCAAAGCTATTTTTACTTTATATAAATGATATTTGTACAGCTAGTGATATTTTAAAATATGCGATGTTTGCTGATGATACAAATTTATTTTGTTCTAGAGATAACATAAAGGAATTACTGAAAACAGTGGAAACAGAATTGATGAAGTTAAATAGATGTTTGTATTTAATAAACTATCACTGAATGAAAGGAAAACAAAATGTATGTTGTTTGGAGGTATTAAGAGTAATAATGAAGTAAAATTGAATCTATATAATGTTGAAATTGCAAGAGTATATGGGGGGGGGGGGGGGGTCGGTTTTTCACAGCAACTGTCTGCATTACTTCGTGGGGGGTTTACTTGGTTGCAGCTCAAGGCTACCAGGGTGTCGGATTCCGATAGCAAGAATGTGTTTGGGTCAGGCTGAGATAATTTTTCCTCTCTGCCTTCAGTCTTTAAACTGATCATTTCCAGTACTTCTGTGAAGCCAATTTTGGGTTTTAAACTTGTCCATACCGTCCGGTGACTCTCTCTGAGATGACATCCATTTTGCGCACTAATACCGGTATCGCAGCTGGAACATTGTCCAGCTTACGATTCACCTCGAGTAACGTCCCAGTCTGAGAAGTCTCCACACGGACGGTGCTTTCCGTGGGTGCGGGTCGCCCTACAATCGCTCCCATGTTCCCAAATTTCCAGAAAACCAGATATCCTCCCACTCTAATCAGGAGAATTCCAGTGATCATCAGGCCAAATATCCGCATGTCTTCGATGTCCTCGATGGACAGCTGAGAGAGGCATATGATCTTCCACTGTCATGTTCCTGGGAAGGTGTTTAACCCACGACATGAAGAACCATCACAGGACAAAGGCAGAAAGTTCAAACAATGATTTATTAACCCTAACTAAAAGTGTCCTGGAGATATCCAAGTGTGAAGAAGTCGGCAAGAGTCCAAAGCCAGCAGGGAGGGCAAACGGTGTGACGGGGTACGTCCAGGAGAGGGAGCCAGATGATGGCGGCAGAGGGCAAGTGAAGCTGGAGGAGAGGTGAACCTTGAGTGTGTAATCCAGGCGGGTTATGGTGACTTCCAGGTAGGTACATCCATCTGTGGTTCAGCGATTCCAAGTATCCGTGAGTAGTTAATCATCCAGCGATGTGAAGTGGTTCCCTCTCCTCTTAAATAGAGCTCTGCTGCGGTTGATTAGAGGATCTGCAGCTGCCGCTGATCGGTAATGCCCCACAGCTGGCGAGTGCCCTCTCCTGGAATGACAGTCTTACAAAGATGTTGTGGAGAAGAGGGAGTACTCACCCCGTCACACAACAATGCCCCCCCCCCCCTCAACGGACGCCACCTGGCGTCCTAGCAACCGACTCCTCGTAGTCCCGAATGAGGGAATGGTCCACGATGAAGGAGCGCGGGACCCAGGAGCGTTCCCCTGGGCCGTACCCCTCCCAGTCGACCAGGTACTGGACCCCACGACCACGGGGTCGGGAGTCGAGGATCCGCCGGACTGAGTAGACCAGTCCCCCCTTGTAGAGCCGGGCCGGCGGCGGAGGCGCAGGAGCAGGGCAAAGAGGACTGGAACCAACGGGTTTAACCAAGGAAATGTGAAATACAGGGTGTACCTTCATATTCCTGGGGAGGTCCAGCCAAACCGTGGTGGGAGTAGGCGTGTCCAGGACCCTGAAGGGGCCGATGAACCTAGGAGTGAGCTTCCTAGAGGAGGCCTTTAGCGGGATGTCCCGGGAAGACAGCCAAACATTCTGACCAGGAGAGTACAGCGGGGCGGGGCGCCGGTGTCGGTCTGCCAGCTGCTTGTTCCTGGCGGCAGTGCGCTCCAAAGCCGCCCGGGTAGAGGCCCATGCCCGTCTGGCCCCCCTGAGAAACTGCGGGATGGAGACTGAAGCCGAGGACTGCTGTGGAAACAGTGAGGGTTGGTAACCCAGAGACGCCTCAAATGGTGACTGACCGGTGGAGGTGGATACATGGCAGTTGTGAGCATACTCGATCCATGCTAAATGTGTGCTCCAAGTGTTGGGCTGGGAGGAGCAGACACAACGCAGCATGGCACCCAGCTCTTGGTTTAACCGCTCACACTGCCCATTAGTCTGAGGATGGTGGCTGGAGGTGAGGGCGACCTTGGCGCCCAGAGCTTCTGCGAACTCCTTCCAGACCCGAGCCACGAATTGGGGACCCCGGTCAGACAGAATCTCCGTGGGAATACCATGCAGCCTAAAAACATGCTTCACAAGGAGTTTGGCAGTAACAGTGGAGGAGGGAAGGCCTTTAAGAGGCACCAAATGACATGCTTTAGAAAACCTGTCGACCACAGACATGATACATGTGAAGCCCTGAGATTCTGGAAGACCTACAACAAAATCAAGCGCTATATGCGACCAGGGACGTGACGGATTAGGAAGGGGACAGAGGAGCCCAGCTGGGGCTCGGTGGTCTCCCTTTTGCTGAGCGCACACATGACAAGCTGAAATATAGTTCTTAATGTCTATATACATGGAGGGCCACCAGAAGGTCCGTCGTATCAGAGCTATAGTGCGTCCCACACCTGGATGAATGGAAAACCTTCCTGTGTGTGCCCAATGTATAACCTGCCCCCTAAGCGCCTGAGGAACGAATAGCCTCCCTGGGGGTCCCCCTGGTCCGGGCTCGGTTTTGAGTGCCTCCAAAACCTTGTCCCGGATCTCCCAGGTGATCCCACCTACCACACACGACGAAGGAAGGATGGGTTCGGGCTCGGGTTCTTGGTCTGGTGCATACAGTCTGGATAAGGCATTGGGTTTAGTGTTCTTTGATCCAGGGCGATAAGAAATCTGAAAATTAAAGCGTGAGAAAAACAACGACCACCTGTATTGGCGGGGGTTAAGACGTTTGGCTTCTTTCAGATAGATTAAGTTCTTGTGGTCTGTCCATATTAGGAACGGCTGTTCCGCTCCTTCCAGCCAATGCCTCCATTCCTCGATGGCGAGTTTCACCGCGAGCAGCTCCCGGTCTCCCACGTCGTAACGGCTTTCCGTCGGGGACAGCCGCCTGGAGAAAAAGGCACACGGGTGCAGTTTATTGTCCTCGGGCGCTACCTGTGAGAGGACCGCCCCCACCCCGGTCTCAGATGCATCCACCTCTAGCACGAACTGCCTCTGGGGATCGGGTCTGTGGAGGACTGGAGCGGCGGTGAAGCGCCTCTTAAGTTCCTGGAAAGCAGCCTCGGCTTCTGGGGACCAGACAAATGGGCGTTTCACAGACGTTAAGTTAGTTAGCGGTGCGGCTACCTGGCTGTATCCCTTAATGAAGCGCCGGTAAAAGTTCGCAAATCCCAGGAAGCGCTGCAGCTGTTTCCTGGATGAGGGGGTGGGCCACTCCGTGACCCCGCGGACCTTCTCCGGATCCGCTCTGAGCCTCCCGTGTTCCACGATGAACCCGAGGAACTTGACCTGTGGGACATGAAACAAACACTTCTCTGCTTTGACATATAAGCGATTCTCCAACAACCGCTGGAGAACCGCTCTAACATGTTCCACATGCTGTGCAGAGTCCTCTGAAAAAATCAAAATGTCGTCTAAATAAACTGTTACAAACTTATTCAGGAAATCGCCCAACACAGAGTTCACAAGCGCCTGGAATACAGCAGGGGCGTTAGTCAACCCAAAAGGCATAACCAAATACTCATAATGTCCAATAGGAGTCTTAAAAGCCATCTTCCACTCATCCCCTTGCCTGATGCGCACCAGGTGGTACGCGTTCCTAAGATCCAGATGGCTAAACACCCGTGCGTTCTGCAGAGGTTCGAAGGTCGAGCTGAGTAGAGGCAATGGGTATTTATTCTTTACAGTGATCTGGTTTAGTCCTCTATAGTCTATG
Source organism: Nothobranchius furzeri (assembly GCF_043380555.1). Taxonomy (NCBI): domain Eukaryota; kingdom Metazoa; phylum Chordata; class Actinopteri; order Cyprinodontiformes; family Nothobranchiidae; genus Nothobranchius; species Nothobranchius furzeri. Next base: position 39,622,442 of record NC_091758.1, read on the forward strand.
CAAGGTCTGAGGGTACCTTCCTTCTTTGGGACGAAGAAAAACCCCGCGCCCAGGGGAGAGGAAGAGGGTCGAATGAGTCCAGCGGCCAGGGATTCCTGTATGTAGGTCTCCATGCTCTCCTGCTCAGGTCTGGAGAGGTGGTACAGACGACTGCTGGGAAGAGGAGCCCCAGGCAGCAGCTCTATGCTACAGTCAAAAGGCCTGTGTGGAGGAAGAGAAGTAGCTCTGTCCTTACTAAATACCTGTGCGAGGTCGTGATACTCCTGGGGTACATTAGACAGGTCAATCTTCTCGGCTGATGGCGGTCTAAAAGCGCTGATGTTAGGAGGGGCTGCTCCGAGGCAGGACTGGGAGCATCTCGGGCTCCACCCCTCCACTCTTCCCGTCTCCCAGTTCACCTGGGGATTGTGGCGGAGGAGCCAAGGGTGACCGAGCACTACTGCAGTCTGTAGGGAGGGAAAAACAAAAAACTCTATTTCCTCCACATGATTTCCCGACACCCTGAGTTTTACCGGGACAGTCCGATGCGTGATGGTGTTTAAGCTGCGTCCATCCAGAGCCGCCACCGCGAGTGGAGTGGAGAACCGGGTCGTGGGAATTCCCCACTGACGTACTCGTTCTGTGTCAATCAAAGATTGTTCACAACCTGAATCCAACAAAGCATCAACCGGAAACTGTTTAGCATTAGCATACAACATACAAGGTAACACACTGCGGGACCCCTTAGAGTTCTGACTGCCCACCAGTAGTCCCGACATTACCGGTGGGCACGCCCCTTTTACCAGAACCGGGCAGGCTTTGGCAAAATGCCCAGACCCCCCACAGTACATGCAAAGACCTGACCTCATGCGATGTTCACGTTCCTCCTTGCTGAGTTTGGTCTTTCCTAATTGCATGGGTTCCTCCGGGGGAAGACTCTCCGAGGAATGACTTACTGACCCAGTTGCCGGTGTGGGTGTGGGCACGTGAAGCTCCCGGTGCCTCTTGTCGAGGGAGATGGCCAGCTTGATCAGCCCCTCCAGGGACTGAGGTTCCGGGCACATGGCGAGCTGGTTCCTGATGCGGCTGTTTAGAGCCTCCGTAAAGGCGGCGATGAGGGCCTCCTCGTTCCAGGCGGATCGAGCCGCCAGGGTACGAAAATCCAGGGTCATCTCTGCCACCGTCCTCTGCCCCTGTGACAGCCTCCACAGCCTCCTGCTTATGTCCATAGGGGATATGTCAGAACCAAAAGTCAACTTAAATTCGGCCAGGAAAACGTCCAAGGGGCCTGCCAAAAAGGCAGGGTTGTGGCTCTTAGCTTCTGCCCACCTGAATGCTTTTCCTCGTAGCAGTCCAACAATATAAGAAATGCGACTTACATCAGTGTGGAAGGCTCCAGGAGACCGTGCAAACGCCAACTGACACTGGAGGAGAAAACTGTGGCACTCCTCGAACTCTCCACTGTACGTCTGAGCAGGAGGCGCAGGGGCGGTGTGGTAATAGGCGGGTTCCGCGGCCGCGGCCCCTTCAGTATTGAGCTCAGGAACGGCGAGGTTTCCTTGGGAGGTGGTGGCTCTCTCCAGAGAGGGGTCCTGAGCCTGGAGCTGGGTCAAGCCCTGTTGAAGTTGACGGATCATGGCCTCCAGCTGTTGAGATCGTTGGTTAACAATCTGGAGGTGTTCCAATAAGACCGGCAGGGCCTGTTCCTGCTGAGTTAACCTAGAACTGAAATCGGTGAGTGATGATTCCGTGGGGTTAGCGTTTTGGCTGGATGATTCTGTCATGTTCCTGGGAAGGTGTTTAACCCACGACATGAAGAACCATCACAGGACAAAGGCAGAAAGTTCAAACAATGATTTATTAACCCTAACTAAAAGTGTCCTGGAGATATCCAAGTGTGAAGTAGTCGGCAAGAGTCCAAAGCCAGCAGGGAGGGCAAACGGTGTGACGGGGTACGTCCAGGAGAGGGAGCCAGATGATGGCGGCAGAGGGCAAGTGAAGCTGGAGGAGAGGTGAACCTTGAGTGTGTAATCCAGGCGGGTTATGGTGACTTCCAGGTAGGTACATCCATCTGTGGTTCAGCGATTCCAAGTATCCGTGAGTAGTTAATCATCCAGCGATGTGAAGTGGTTCCCTCTCCTCTTAAATAGAGCTCTGCTGCGGTTGATTAGAGGATCTGCAGCTGCCGCTGATCGGTAATGCCCCACAGCTGGTGAGTGCCCTCTCCTGGAATGACAGTCTTACAAAGATGTTGTGGAGAAGAGGGAGTACTCACCCCGTCACACAACATCCACTCCTTCCAGGAATCCAATATATATCCCACCGGGTGTGTCCCCTGTGGACATGTGGGAGCCCCCTGCTCCATTCTCATTGTTGAAAAAAAAAAAAAAAAAAAAAAAAAAAAATCTTGTCGATCCCATTGAATGACCAGTTTATCAAATCCATAGTTAGTAAAAATAGAGTTTTTCAGAATAAATGCAGAGAAGCGCTCTGTGGGCAGACTGGACAAAGAGCCTTGGGAAAAAAAGATAAGGGAGCGAAAAGAGAGACGTGTCTGTACTCCTCGAGTGCCAGAAAATATGGAAACCATCCTCAATATGAAAACACTTCAAACACCAAAAACTTTAAAAAATCTGAATATTTTAAATTGGACAGGAGCTGCACTGAGACTGCAGATAATTGTAGTTGCTATGGTGATTTCCCACCTTTTTCCACTGCACGGGACAAATGTTTCCGTGGTTCTTATTCACTGAAATGCATAAACCCAATATGAACACAGACAATGCAAATACAAATACACATTATAAATACACTATCGTGGACCAGAGACACGACGGCAATGGTGGTGGGATACCCCTAGAAAAGTGCCACGCCCCCTGTTGTCCTGGTGAGGAATAGCTCTGTAACAGAAGCAACATAACTGTCAGTCTTTGTGCGTGACTCCACACATGAGCTGGAGATGTAGAAAGCTGGGACCGGAGTCTCGTTCAAGTCCCGCCTCCTTCTTGGAAGCTCTACTTGTGGCCCATCACCAATCCCTACCCGCCTGCCCATTCTCCAGTGTTCATCTTTATCTTGAACACTTTGTTCTTTCTCCTCTAGTTGGAGCCCGAAACAATCCGTAAAACATGTCACAAACTGTTCTCAATTCTATCTCTTTGTGAAAACAGCAATGATTGTAAGGTGGCCTACTGTTTCCTGATGTGGTTCCCAGAATTCCGTGTGCTCCGAGTGATCCATCATCGATTAAAATTGTTATTTGTGTTCCAGGACAAGAAGCAGCATAGATACATTCTGTTTCTTCAGTCAGAGTCCCGTGAGGACGGGAAGAAGAGGATGCATTTTTGATATCTGTGAGAGAGATGATAGCGTGTTTGTCTGAAGACATTTGTCAAATTATAATTAATTTTGCATAACCCACAAGGCTCTGTTCACTTACTGCTTTTCCCTTTTCTTTGCTGAGCAATTGCACACAAAGAGAAACTTTCTCTGTAGTACAAGAGAACTCGTCTCCATCGTTTCCTGTTATCATCAAAGTCAGCACATGGAGCCGCAGCGTGACCAAACCTTCCTGCTCTTCAGCTTCCTGCTATGACTTTGTTATTCTTCTGGAGTTGGAATTTCTGAGTTTTAGCTTCTTTCTTCCTAAATATGTTTTAGTAAGAATATCACATAAATATCCTGTAAAAACTTTGGTTAAAAAGTATACATGAAAATGTGGTCAAATATACAATATGGGTTCACTTATTTTTGTGATTCACCAGTGATGCTCTGACAAAAGTAACTGTAAGGAGCTAAAACTGTCAGCAAAATATGGTAAAAACAAAACTTTTTCTGTATGGATAAGAACAGAAAATCCATGGTCCTTCAAACGTGTCAGTAAAGAGTTTGCAGAGAGCATAAATCTGACAGCCATCCATGAACCATGAAATAAGATAACGTGTCCAGTGTCGTGTTCTGTGTCCCTTTGTTCCCCAGCTCCTCCAGTTCCCACTCCAGGTTCTCCTTTTGTGTTCTCTTAGCGCCCTCATGTGTCCTTTGTCTGCATCTCTGTTGTGTGTCTTATGTTGTAGCCCCAGCCTCTTGTTTCCCAGTTCATTGTATGTGTGTATGAGTTTGTGTGTGTCCTTCCCTTTGTCTTTAGGTTCAGTTTGGTGTTTTATATAGTGTCAGGTTTATCTGCCCTCCTCTGGTTCTCTTCCCCATCCAGATAATTGTCGTCACCTGCCTTCCCTCCAGCCTCACTCCACACACCTGCTTCCTGTTTCCCTAATTGCTCCTCCCTGTCTATATTAGCCCTCCTTGTCTCATTGTTCTTGTCGGTCCATTGTTGTTTGTCAGCGTTGTTCTTTGCTGCTCTGTGTGAGCTTCCTGTCTAGTCCCCAGTTTGTGCTCTAATTGAGCTTTGTTCTCCTGCTTTTGGATTTCTGGATTTTGGGATCCATGCCTCTGGATTTATTTTTGTTCATCCTACAATAAAATAATTTTTTACCTTATATCAACTCCTGCCTCATATCGTCTGGTGTTCTGCATATTGGGTCCTACTCCTCCTAATCAGAACGTGACCTCCAGAAATCTATTCCAGAGAGAGCAAATACAAAGAAAACAGATGTGGGCCCAGGATTTGACCCTGCGGGACTCCACAGGACAATGTCACACAGGAGGATTCTCAATCCTCTGAATGAGCCAAAAAGTGTAGCTCTTTTAAATAAGACCTAAACCATTTCAAAGCCACCCTTTCTGTTCCAACACCATGTTCCAAACGAAAGATAAAAATGTTATCGTCAACACCGAATGTGCGACGTTAAGTCAAGTCAAATGAGAACCACACTGTAACCAGAATCATGTGATAAAAGGATAGCATTAAAAACTCTTTGAAGAGCCGATTCAGTAGTGTACATGGCTTCCACACCAGATTGAGAAGTTTCCTGGACATTGTGCTCAAACAACTGTGGAATTATAGGATTAGATTATTTTTCTTTACACAACTTTGGGGATTTTTCTGCAATTAGCCCAAACATTTGGTTCTAGCTCAGGTTTTGTTTAAGAATTAGATGCACAACAGCATGTTTAACATTTTTAGGAACCCCTTGGGAATCCCAGGAGGAACTAGGAAGTCTGATATGTTTAGGAGTCAAACCGTTAAGGAAAGACAATTGGAAAATTGAGGATTAGAAAAAGGCAGAAAATCACATTTACATTAAACTCTGATGCAGTTCTGTTAAAAATATATTCAACCAACACCTGTGCACTAATCAGACACGTCATGACCTAGCAGTCTGAACACGAAGCATCCGTGGGGTAACAGGATGGCAACAGATGTGTGAGCCTTGTTTGTTTGTGTTGTTGGGTTTTGTGAATTCCTTCTGACAGATGCCTTCAAATCCCTCCAGATTGGGGGGGCTTAGAGGCCAGGTGAGTTCCTGTGTTTTGTTCTTAGGGGCATCTCAAAAACAGCTTTCATGGGTCACATCTCTGGGAAACAATCACAGAGATAATCTTCCAGAGACGTTTGTCTTCTTGCTCCTTCTTCCCTCCTCATTCCTTTGTTCCCTGCTTCATTACATTTGCAGTTTGTGCCTGAGTGATTATTTTGAAGCTTCTGGCTCTCACACCTTTAAATAATTAACACACATTAAATCCCACAACCACGTCAGGTTTTCAGACATCACGCTGTGCGTGCAGACTTCAGCGTACCAGAGAGGCAGGAGAGGGAGAGGAGAGAAGGCATCTGTTTTATTAAAGAGAGAAGAACCAGAAACGTTAAAAGTTGCAAGAGGCTCTTTTATTGATTGGGATCCTTTTCTCGGGAATATGAGACCCTCACACCACACTAAAATCCATGACACACCTCATCCTCAAATGTTGACATGGTAATCCTTGCAGAGGCGAAGAAAAATCAGCGGTGCGTGAAGTATTTCTCCTGGAGAGAAAGCGCCGCAGAAAACACTTCTTTTTGCTGGTTGCATTTACGATTTTGTTTGGCCATCATATTCTTTACAGCTGAGTGCTTTCAAGAGTCACACCTGAGTACACACAATCCAAAAGCCCGTAATGTCTGAGCTGCAACACCGACGCATAAATCTGTGGGATTTCAGGGGGAAAAAAATAACAACAATGTCTCAACTGTGAGTGAAACACAGACGGAGGTAGTTCTGTGAGCTCATCGCCATCGGAAATGGTCTAATTGGGAAAAAAAACCTTTAATCTAGACAAGTGCCATTGTTAGCGTGTTGGATTATTAATAGCATGGTTTAAGGCACATATTTGCTCAAAGTTATGAAAAAGTAGAAAATGTGCAGAAAGCAGTTCTAGCATGAACCATGCTAGAAACGTATTTTTGTACTTTTTCCTGTAATATTTCGGGAACAAACTCATGTATTAAACAAGTGATACTTTAAAAGGAGGAATTATGCAGAACTAATGAATGGAGTCTCTCAAAGTAAAAATACTAATTCAATTTCCAAACCCATTAAAGTGTCAGAGTGACTTTACGATTAAATAATTTGGGCATTCCATTAATCTAGGATTGGCCAAGATCAATAAACACAAAACCATTATGACATAAAAGCTTATGCGTACTTTTTCAGGAGTACTTGGAGCTGTAGTCATTTCCATCCTGTCTCTGAACTCTTAACCCTCCCACTGTCCTAATGGGAGTGACCCCGCGAGGAAAGCTGACCATTGAGCAGGGTTGATGGTTTATCCCTTGGGTCCACGTGGCAGGGGTGAGAAGTGAGCACCATCTCACCCCTGCCACGTGGACACCCATAAAGACAGTGGGAGGGTTATACATGCCTGCAGAAATGCTGTAGTACAAAAATATATATTAATGCACATTCTAATTAAATATAATATTCATTTTTTATCTGTATGCCTACAGGCACATGTGCATACTCCCATGATGTATGTTAGTACAAATTTTGATACATACTTTTTTACGTTTTCCTAACTTTAATCACAAGCTGAATCGTTTTCCTGTGTTTTGGGTTTCTTACATTTGCTTTTTCTGCCAAAAATAAATGTTTCCTAAATAACATTTTTTTTTTTTATTGAAGCATCATTTGTTGGATCTGTAGAAGCCAATTTGTTATGGGTTCATATTTAGAACATGTATTTCACATTTATGGAAAAGAAGATTATTACGGAAAAAATGAACAGCAAGAAATATTTTTGACTCATAAAATATTCAAATGTACGACTTTTTTTCCCTTTATTTGAATAAACTAATCTATCTCTGATTCGTATCTTTGACTTCTTTTCTCCAGACTATTTAAACAATAGCTGTAAAGTGTTATCCCACTGGGAAAACTCAGGGAGAGATTTTTTTTACTACACTGCACATTTTACTTAAAGGGGAAATATACTTTTTTAAACAAATTATAATATTTCTGTTGATATGAAACAAGTTCTTGGCTCTAAATCCCTATCACATAAAGCAATTTCAGCTGTGATTAATCCTGACATTTTTAGTAATGAGCTGTTTCTGGGCTCTATCACTTTAGAGAAACAAGTTGTTTCTGACCACGCCCACCTAACCCCTGATTGGCTGCTATTAGGGGAGGAGCGCTGATAAATGAGAAAGGTTAGGAGTAGACTCACTGCTCCTCCAGCGTTAACAAGTGAGGGAGGGTTCTATGCAAATTTTCCTGGCTGTGACATCACAAAAGGAGACATTTTGAAACAGCTTGTAGAAGCCAGTGATTCCTGAAACCAAGCACTGACTGAAAACGGATGGACATTTCTTTTACATTTGGAGAGTATATAGAGGCAGTAGAGACATGGCCTCACAAAAGGATGCCAAATCTTAGATTTGCATAATATGGCCCCTTTAATGAATTTGATTTTGACTTTAGTTCTTTCTTGTGTCCTGGTTTGATTATTTTAATTTATATTCATTAAAGACATAAATAAGGCTGTTCTTGTTTTCGTCCTCATGACTCGTAGATGAATGAATCACTGAAGAGAAAGTTTCTGGAGTCCGTCTCACACTCGTGTCCTATGGCTTCAACTCCCCGGGCCGCCAATTCATTAGTCCTATCCTCTAAGCTCCTTGGTGATTAATGGAGGAGCTTATACGCTATCCCACTGTAATTCCCATTTCAGTTTTCCCACTGGCCTCAAAAGCCATTTTCAGAGCCACCATTAGTTTTAATGGTTTAATCTGTCATTGCACAGGAATGTAGTAAGCTTTAGTGGGTAATGATCATTCTCACAGAGAAAAGGGGCAACGTGTAGCTTAATTTAAAGAAAATGTATAATTTAAATCTGTATTTTGTCAAAAACAAACAAAAAGTGTTTACTTTGGATGTAAACATCTTTTAATCGGTCTGGATCCATGTTTTTTATGAATTTCTTAAAATCTGTGTTTATTCTTTGTTGTTTAAGAAGAAATTTCTGATTTTTGTTGAATTAACAAAAACAACGTCACACGTTTTAATTGGCCCCTCATGAGGATTTGACCTTTAAAGGCCACCGTAAAAATGATCCTGACCTTTAGTTGGTTTATTCCTGATGAACTTCTACTGTATGACTGTACCCTTTAGTCTTTGTTCCATCTTTTCAAATCTGTACATTTCAGGTCAAATTTGAAGTCGTGATTGTTTGGGATGTCGGCGTGGAGCAGATTCTGCTCACGAGGTCCTTCTACCTTCACAGATGTTCATGCTCTTTGTTCTCAGCAGGACAAACATAAAAAAAAACTTCCCTCGTAAAAATGATGGTTAAAGTTTTGTGAAATCCATCAACTCCTCCCGCCTGTGGGTGTGATTTCATAAAAAAGTTGTCTAAATAAACGTGTGCTTTACCTAAAAGTCCTGGTTGCAGCATTTTAATTGAAGATCGTACCTGATAGTAGTGGAGGAGCATCTTGGACGCGAAGGATTGATGCTGATGAGACTTTAACAGCTTCAGACACCAGCCGTACAAAGGAAGACATCCGGATGACGACCAAGACCAGAGCAAAGCATATTTTTATTATTAGTCCAGCTTACATGTGGCTGATAAAAGGGGGTTATTTCCAAAAGGATCATCCATTATCCTTTGTTCTTGGAGCTTTCTCTTCTCTCTCTCCCATCACTCGGTTTCTGTCCCTCCGGGCGCAGAAAGAAGCTCGCTGAAGCTCCGTCAGGCACAGAAACCAGTAATTGTTTATCGATCTATATCAGTGAGCTCATTTGTGAGCAACAACTTATTTCAATAAAGCCAAACAAACAAAAGCACCAACGGGGTTGTTGATGACTACATTAGCAACACATGAACACGTGAACTTTCACAAGCAGACATGACTCCCACTGGTGGAAAGCAGAATTAATAAACACAGATGGAGAATAAAAAGAATAAAAGTGTTTTTTTATTTAGACTTTTATTCGTTTTATAATTGTTACCATTTTCTGCTCAAGCTAAATAAATTTAATCTCTTCACACTGACATGTTAGCATAGAGCAATCCTTAAGAATCAGGTTGATTTGAGTCATATTAATATAGCATCTGAGCTAATGGAAGCATTAAAAATCATTGACTTTGGCAGTTCTCTTGTCGCTCCCAGACCACTGACTAAATGACCGGCGTGAAGAAATACTCCGAAATGAGCCACTGGGGAGGGATTTTTAATCCATCTCAATGGGAACGCTCAAAGTTGTGTCTCATTATCTCCCCTTGAGTCCCCGTACATATGGACCGGACACGATGAGCGTGCCACATTACAGCTGACAAATGGTGCAAATGTGCAGGAAGTTGCTTATTGTGAACCTCTAGGATCAGAAAGTGGTGCGATGGTTTTTACTGGTCCTCTTATGGAAGCTACTGGTTTAATGCACTGATGTAAAATATTAAACATGAAGAAAAATTCTAATTCTGACAGGAAATGTTTCATCTGAAGTGTTTTTTTACCAGATTTATTTGCTAAATGTTACTTGCATCAAATTAAGAGCAATAAAATGAAAGACAGCAGGAGAATCATGTGATTGTTGTTTGCACTCACAAATAAAACATTCAAACAAACCTTGTCAACCTCCTCAAGACGAGCCGAGACTCTGTGGGTTAAAATGTTTCCAGGACAGGAAAGAGGCAGCGTGATATGGAGACGTGGTCATCTTCATGTGTCCCTCTGGGTCACCACATGCTGAGGGAGGAACTGTTGGTATACAGCATATAGATGCATTTGTTGCATTTATGCAAAGGGGGAAAAAGCACTATGAGAAAATAACCGACCTGAATCGTGCAGTGGGAGCGTGGCGTATGCAACACATTCACCAGGCAATGCAGAACTGACCGTGAAGTGAATGTGTACGAAACAACATTGTATGAAAAGAGATTAAAGCTGTTTTTAAAATCTGTTTTATATTTGCTGTTAGCTCATCCATCCTGAAAAATGAAAACTCAGCAGAACCAAACATATCGTCACAATCATCGACATATTTACTGGACAATTCATTTTCATAGACTCCAATAACACGTCGGGTCCTGGCTAAATTCAAACGTTTGTTTTGTTTTTCTCTAATAACATCCCGCCTACTTAGTGTTGCGATTGGCCCATGAAATCTATAGAGCTCCGGACCCCACGTGACTCTCAGTTAGTGGACGCCATTTTGGCATGCAAAAAAGGTAAACAAACACGGATGTAACCATGAACATGAACAGGATCCGCTTGGATTTTACTTCGTCGGAGTTTACTTCACACTTTAAAACCGAAGAAATCGTTTTATATAGTCAGAAATTAAATAGACTAAACATCTCCGACCCTTACCGTGCCCCTGGGATACTTTTTAAAAACGCCAGAAGCTGTCAGAGCGGACTTCTTACCGGCACAACACCGGACCTGACCGGGGAACCCCTTGGGATTTACCCGGAGGAGCTGGCTCCGGCGGCTGGGGAGAGGGAAGTCACGCTACTGCCCCCGAAACCCGACTCCGGATACGCGGATGAAAATGGATGGATGGATGGACAAATAACAGATTTACACGTAAGCAGTCTCGGTGTGTGATCTGACAATTTATCAACCATTGCTTAAAAATTAAATACAGCTTAGCCGGTTAATTGCTGTCATCATAAAACACGTAAACGGCAGCACTCAGAACTCACGAGGCAACGTTTTATGTGACGTTTACTTGTTGCTATGAGTAATAAGACAGAAAAAGCCACGCCAAAATAAGTTTAGGAAGCCCACTAAGAATCATAATAAAAGCATTTAAAATAAACACCATACACAGTTGAGGAAACGTTGGTTTAAGTACCTGATATGAAGCGGTCGCTGCATAAGTGAAAACCTTTACCCTCTAGATCCCACAGCTTCATTTTAGCCCGGTCTCTAGTGCGTTTTATTACAATGATCCAACGTTTGCGGCGCTCCGGATCTTGGGGAATCCTGTAGATGGCTCATTCCTTATGTCGTCCGCGTCTGTTCTGCATCCTGGGGCACAACAGGAATCTACCATATTTCCCGTTTGATTGAGTTTTCTGACAATAACAAATAGTCCAGCTGCCGGCTTCTGCCTGCCAATATGGCGCCGTTTCGATTTGAACTGTTGCATGCCGGGAAAAGTGACGTCAACTCCCGGAGCTCTATATAGCGCCATGATTGGACCCCTACAGAATGGCAACCATATTGATTTGTAGTTTACCTGGCTGATACCTGTGATTGGACCGTTTCGAGCGGCAGCCATGTTTGTTTGCAGGGACATCCCGCCTACCTTGCTAAAAGAGTGCTGTGATTGGCCCAAAAAGCCATTAAAGCACTGTGATTGGAACGTCGCGGGTGTCAGTCAACGGGGCAGTCCGCCATTACATAAAAAGTAAGTAAAACAGCGCGCCGGCACGAGACAAGCACAGAACAGCAGAGAGCACTGTTGTGGCTGCGTGATGGCAGACCGAAAAAGGAGCGCCGTTTGGCATTTTTTTACACAGCTTTATACATTTCAAATAGAAACAATCTTTAGCTTGTTAACCATTTTAAACCATTTTGAGTTTCCTAATGAAAACTTTGTTTGCCTGAAAATGTTCCCTGTATTTTATTGTCATCGTACACATGATTTATTAAAGGAAAAAAAACATAATAATTAAGTAATCCATAAAACTTGAGTTTTCAGACAAGATTCTCATATTGTTGATGAATACATCATCAATATGAGAATCTTGTCTGAAAACTCAAGTTTTATTGGTCCAATTAATCTTAATAAATCCCACAAAACTAGATGGTACTAGACTAGTAGTAAAAAGTATCGGTATGGGCAATACTAGCCCTTGTATTTACTTGGTATCGGATCGATACCAAATTTTGCAGTATCGTACAGCGCTACATCCAAGACCAGGGTTGGTGACCCCTGCTTTCTATATCAGTAACAACCAATAACATGACTACCTACTGGCTCAAAATTCCCAGTCAGAAGTTTGAGAACCAGAACATTCTAGTCAAAATTACTGAATGGAACAATTATTGTGTAACATAAAAAGAGCTGGTTTTGAACCTTTTTAAGGTCATTTCTGTTCTAGGATAGAAGGTAGGAAACAGTCCAGCCACCAGAGGTACGTGGATGACCTGTGAAAGGTTTCGATTTCAAAGGTTCCAACAAAAACCTGCAGCCGAGAGAACAAGAACCTAACCGCAGGGTTCCACCTCAGGTATGCACATTAGTACCCTAAAGCTACAGCTGGGTGTTTCTTACTGAGTAGAACAAATCTAAGAAGCTTTGGACTCTTTTTCTTTCTGTTTTGCACAGAAACACTTTTCAGAATGGCCAAAATACCAATCAAAAAATAATGTTTCTTTTCTTTAAAACAATTTTTACCATTTTTTAATCTCCAGAAATCCTTACAATAAATCTAAATGTACATTTGCAATGTCTTAAAAGCTAACACAAAGCTATCTAAGTCTGCTTCATCATTTTTCACATCACGTTACCATTATTCAAATAAATGTGATGCAATTTACACGATGACAGTAAAATATGAGCAGCTTTCATCTGTGTCAGGAGAAGAAGCTTATTTATGAGATTTTATCAGAGTGAAATGTCACACCAAAGGTCTCCCAACATGAAAGATTTATGTCTGTGTAGCAAAAAGGAAAAGTTTTATTTTAAAAACCTTTGGGTCAAGTAGGGGTGGAGGGAGAGAGAGAAAGGGTCAGGGTCTGAGGAATAAAAATAACTTTAATAATAAATAAAAATAAACGTTCTGTTTGAGGTGTTTATCACTGTTGATCCTGGATTATGTCTTCGTCCATTCAGGAAGATGTCCTGCTAATCCCAAACTGAGAAATGAATAGAAGGAAAACAAATTTTCACAAGAAAAAGCTTGTGTAATGATTTAAATTGCATGTTATCTAATAAGCCATAAGGCGTAGGATTCCATAGGAAATATGAAATCCACCTTATGGAACTGTGAGGTTATTTTAAACCAGAAGATTGGAACTTTTTAATGCAGGGATTAGATAACAGCTTTGTATTCACTCAGAGACAACAGAGGAGAGAGAGTCGAGTTTAAAAGTTTAAAGATTTATTACTAAACAATTAAAACTAGACTGACTTTAAAACTAAATGTATGGTGTAACTAAGGTGGATGAGACGGAGAATGGATGACGTGTGATGTTGATCAGAACCAGCAAATCTGAAGAAGCGATTAGTTCTGATGGGAACTGAAGGTGATGCCTTCGCGTTAAGCTTTGGTTAGGAGGTTCATAAGCACATTCAACGCCATTTTGTCAGCCTACATACCTGAGCGGAGGTCCCCGTTAGATCAGGAATGTCGAGGTCCAGCTTGACCTTTTCTGGAACCGAGCCAGTTGGAAAAGCAGCGGCTGCCGACCAGAACAGTCTGTGAGATACTCCCGGGTCACGACATTTTTGTTGGCGTCTGGTGAGACCCGAACCTGGGTCTTGATGGTTCAGCTTTTATTCTGAAAGGAACCGTTCCTCCTTGAACCGTCACCTTATCGTGGTGGAGGAGTTTGAGTGCCCTAATGATCCTAGGAGCTATGTTGTCTGGGGCACTTAGTGCCCCTGGTAGGGTCTCCCATGACAAATTGGTCTTAGGTGAAGGGTGAGACAAAGAACGGTTCGAAGGATCTTTCATGGCGATTAAAACGAAGAGTCGGAGTACCTGGCCCGGAGGGTTACCGGGGTCCCACCCTGGAGCTAGGCCTGGGGTTGGGGCCCGTGAGCGAGCGCCTGGTGGCCGGGCTTTCGCCCATGGGGCCCGGCCGGGCCCAGCCCGAACCGGATACATGGGCTCGTCCAACTGTGGACCCACCACCCGCAGGAGGAACATGAAGGGTCCGGTGCAATGCGAATCGGGTGGCAGACCAAGGCGGGAGCCTTGGCGGTCCAATCCCCGGACAAGAAAACTAGTTTTTGGGACATGGAACGTCACCTCGCTGGCGGGGAAGGAGCCGGAGCTTGTGGCAGAGGTTGAGCGGTACCGGCTAGATATAGTCGGACTCACCTTGACACATTGCATTGGCTCTGGAACCCGAGACCTGGAGAGGGGTTGGACACTCTACTTTGCTGGAGTTGCTCCGGGTGAGAGGCGGAGGGCTGGGGTTGGCTTTTTGTTAGCCCCGAGACTCTCTGCCTGTGTGTTGGGGTTTACCCCGGGGGACAAGAGGGTAGCTTCCTTGCGCCTTCGGGTCGGGGAACGGGTCCTGACTGTTGTTTATGCTTATGGGCCAAATATCAGTTCAGAGTACCCACCCTTTTTGGAGTCCCTGGGACGAGTGCTAGATAGTGCTCCATCAGGGGACTCCATTGTCCTGCTGGGGGACTTCAATGCTCACGTGGGCAATGACAGCTTGACCTGGAGGGGTGTGATTGGGAGGAACGGCCCACCTAATCTGAACTCGAGCGGTGTTTTGTTATTGGACTTCTGTGCAAGCCGCAGTTTGGCCATAACGAACACCATGTTCGAACATAAGGATGCCCACCGGTACACTTGGTACCAGGGCAGCCTAGGTCACAGGTCGATGATAGATTTTGTAGTCGTATCATCTGACCTGCGGCCGTATGTTTTGGACACCCGAGTGAAGAGAGGGGCGGAGCTGTCAACTGATCACCACCTGGTGGTGAGTTGGATCAGATGGCAAGGGAACATGCCGCGTAGACCTGGCAGACCCAAACGCATAGTGAGGGTCTGCTGGGAACGCCTGGCAGAAGAACCTGTCAAGACGGTCTTCAAATCCCACCTCCGGCAGAGCTTTGTCCACGTCCCGAGAGCAGTGGGGGACATTGAGTCCGAGTGGGCCTTGTTCCACTCTGCGATTGTCGAGGCGGCTGTTGCTAGCTGTGGTCGTAAGGTGGCCGGTGCCAGTCGTGGTGGCAACCCCCGTACCCGCTGGTGGACACCAGAGGTTCGGGGAGCCGTCAGGCTGAAGAAGGAGGCCTACAGGGCGTGGCTGGTCTGTGGGTCTCCGGAGGCAGCAGACAGGTACCGGATAGCCAAGCGGGGTGCAGCAGTGGCAGTTGCCGAGGCAAAATCTCGGGCGTGGGAGGAGTTTGGTGAGGCCATGGAGAAAGACTATCGATCGGCTCCAAAGAGGTTCTGGCAAACTGTCCGGCGCCTCAGGAGAGGAAGGCAGCAACTCGCTCACACTGTTTACAGTGGGGATGGGGAGCTGCTGACGTCAACTGAGGCTATAGTCGGACGGTGGAAGGAATACTTTGAGGAGCTCCTCAATCCCACCAATGCGCATTCCGAGGAGGAACCAGAGCTGGGAGGCCTGGGGATGGACTGTCCGATCTCGGGGGCAGAAGTTGCTGAGGTAGTCAAACAACTACACAGCGGCGGAGCCCCGGGGGCGGATGAGGTTCGTCCTGGGTATCTCAAGGCTATGGATGTTGTAGGGCTGTCATGGTTGACACGTCTCTACAACATTGCGTGGTCATCGGGGGCAGTTCCTAGGGAGTGGCAGACCGGGGTGGTGGTCCCCATCTTTAAGAAGGGTGACCTGAGGGTGTGTTCCAACTATAGGGGGATCACACTCCTCAGCCTCCCTGGAAAGGTCTACGCCAAGGTACTGGAGAGGAGGGTCCGATCGATAGTTGAATCTCAGATAGAGGAGGAGCAATGTGGTTTTCGTCCTGGCCGTGGAACTGTGGACCAGCTCTATACCCTTGCAAGGGTGATGGAGGGGGCATGGGAGTTTGCCCAACCAATCCACATGTGCTTTGTGGATTTGGAGAAGGCTTATGACCGTGTCCCCAGGGGCACCCTGTGGGGGACGCTCCAGGAGTATGGGGTGGGTGGCTTTCTGTTAAGGGCCATTCAGTCCCTTTACCAGAGGAGCGTGAGTTTGGTCCGCATAGCCGGTAGTAAGTCGGACCTGTTCCCAGTGAGGGTTGGACTCCGCCAGGGCTGCCCTTTGTCACCGGTTCTGTTCATCACTTTTATGGAAAGAATTTCTAGACGCAGCCGTGGTGTGGAGTGTGTCGAGTTTGGTGGCAGGAGAATCTCGTCTCTGCTTTTTGCGGATGATGTGGTCCTCCTAGCTTCATCCAGCTCTGACCTTCAGCTCTTGCTGGGTAGGTTCGTGGCCGAATGTGAAGCGGCTGGGATGAGGATCAGCACCTCCACTTCTGAGACCATGGTTCTCGACCGGAAAAGGGTGGCTTGCCACCTCCGGGTCGGGGGAGAGGTCCTACCTCAAGTGGAGTAGTTTAAGTATCTCGGGGTCTTGTTCACGAGTGAGGGTAGGAGGGATCGGGAGATCGACAGGCGGATTGGTTCGGCATCTGCAGTGATGCGGACGCTGAGCCGATCTGTCGTGGGGAAGAGGGAGCTGAGCCAGAAAGCCAGGCTCTCGATTTACCGGTCGATCTACGTCCCAATCCTCACCTATGGTCATGAGCTTTGGGTAATGACCGAAAGAACGAGATCGCGGATACAAGCGGCCGAAATGAGTTTCCTCCGTAGGGTGGCCGGGCTCAGCCTTAGAGATAGGGTGAGGAGCTCGGACATTCGGGAGGGACTCAGAGTAGAACCGCTGCTCCTCCGGATCGAAAGGAGCCAGTTGAGGTGGTTTGGGCATCTGGTCAGGATGCCTCCTGGACGCCTCCCCGGGGAGGTGTTTCGGGCATGTCCTGCAGGCAGAAGGCCCCCGGGTCGACCCAGGACACGTTGGAGAGGTTACATCTCCAATCTGGTCCGGGAACGCCTTGGGGTCCTGCCGGAGGAGCTGGTGGACAAGGCCGGGGAGAGGACGGCCTGGAGCTCCCTAATTGGGATGCTGCCCCCGCGACCCGGACCCGGATAAGCGGAGGAAGATGAAGACGAAGACCGTTGCAGCAGGTGGAACAGCAACAGATTTTATCCAGCTTGTCGTTGGTTCTTTCGGCTGAAGAGGAAAGTTACGGATTGGCCACTCCGACAACTTCTCTAGAACGCTTTGAACTGGCGTTAAAGATGATGTGGGCATAGTTTTATACTTCGGATGTTTTGGTTTATGGTCGAATGAAAAGTTGACAGATTTACCAAACACCACCAAAACCCCGCCTCCGTCAGATCTGGCAGATTCTGATTGGATCGGTGAAAGTAATGTGTCATGTCTTTTAACGCTACGTGAGATCCGTCCTAAGCCCTTTTCAGACAGACATTCTGGAACATTTGCGGACAATTCAATCCGTTTTTTAACCGGAACTGTATTTTCAGACACATCACTTTTGTACCGGAACTTGTCCTTTCGGCTGCGTTCACGCAGCAGGGAAAATTTCCAGATGTCTAACGGCGGCAGGGGGGGGGGGGGTTAGAATCGGACTTATGTTAAGAAGAAGAAGAAGAAAATATCATTTCTATAGCGCCTCTCAAGATAAAAATCACGAGGCGCTTAAGCATAATTCTGCACACACAAAGATGTATAAGAGACCTGGATGATGAAGCTCAATGGTTAAAGAAATCACTGAAGCGGTGTGAAGCGCTCCGTCGCGCGTCTAGGCGGTACCGTAGGAGGCGAGCTGAAAAGCAGAAAAGTTAACAGATTTTACCAAACACAATCAAAACCACGCCTCCGTCAGATCTGGCAGATTCTGATTGGATCAGTGAAAGCAATGTGTCATGTCTTTTAATCCTACGTGAGATCAGTCCTAGTGGAAACATTTAAAGTCATATTACTTTTATATTCTATAGGACTATAATAAAGTAATAAATATTTTGATTTCACAGATTGGTCACATCTTATTCATTGACTAACACTTTGCGTGATAAGCTTTATTAAAATAGAGTTCTTTGTTAATTAAAAGAAAAGAGTTCATTCTTCATTCTTCTGTTGAGCTGAAAATAAGCAGTTTAGAAGCAAATGCATGAGACCTTGAGACCATATCTCATGCATACTAGTTCTGTGCAGAGGAGGGGGAAAAACGGTCATTTAATTCCGTTACACTTGTATTATTGTACGTTTAAATGATTAAAAACTGTTTTTACAGAAACGTTCGTCTCAGTCACAGCGACTCAGCACAAGAGCAGAATTACTGTAAAAAACTCCTGAATCTTAGATCAGCTGAGGGTTCTGCAGCTCTTAGACCTCTTCTCAGTTATAGAGCTTTGAACCGACCAATCAGGAATCGTGCTTAAACCTGCTGGTGTGAAACAGTGTTTAGTACACACTCGTCTCGTTTAACAATTTTCTGTTGAGTAAAGGGAATGTGATTTACTAAATAGACGGAGGCAACAATGAAAAGTCTAATTATTTTATGTTTTAGTCTCTGCTCCATTTCAGCGGCAGAAAACATCAAACTTCTGATTTATCATCACTTCTTCTCTTCGTTTCATTTGGGGGAAAAAGAAGAGAAACTGAAAGAATAACTTTGTGTGTCAATATTAGAACATTTTAGAAAATCCTAGTAACTGTTATGCTGCATCTCTTTAGGTCACCGCTTGTGTGCCATCTCCCCCAGCATGCTGTCCCCAAACACAAAGACACATCTGTCTGCCTTTGGTGACCTGGTGCGTTTGTTTTTCCCCACCACTGGGGGAGGTGTGCTGTCAACGTTTGATGGTAGAAGCTCATGAAAACAGCAGAAAGCCCAGGAGTTGGAGGCTGCTGGGTAAAAGTGAGGATGTCCTGATGGATGTCAGTCTGCTGGTTGGTTCCCTCAGCAGTGTGCTGATAAAGGGCCGGCAGGTGAAATCCTGTCACTGTGACTTACACTGAGTCTAAAAGAATAACATGAAATTAAGGATATTTCAGGGATGTAGCGTCATGAATGGCCTCTAATTTGTGACAAAGGTCACATTTTCCCAGCTGGGTCGAGCTGTAACTTTGCCCCACAGATTACCCGCCAGGAGCCGTGATGTCTGCTGAACAACATCTTTATCTGCTGCTGTTCCGTCCCAAGATGTAGGACACTTCAAGATTTTACAATAATAATTTTAAATAATAATTTCAATAAACTCTTTGACTTTATTACTGTTATTACAATCATCATAAATAATCATCTTGGTTCAGTATAAATGTATTTAAATTACTGAAATGACTTATTATGCTTTGGGTATAATAATAATAACTATTATGATAATCAGTAATGTGTGTTCAGTAAAGCAGAAGGTCACTTGCATGTTAACCACCTCATGCAGAGGGTGAATCCAGGGTAAAGTTAACCACCTCACATGTCTTTACTAACAAGCTTTTTGACGCTGGGAGGGCGTGTTCTGAGGTTTTGTTAAAACCAATTCGCTGCAGCTGTAACTTCAGTTCTTGAACCCACCAGAAGACGAGGGACGGCCGCCCAAGTCTCTGCTAAGCATTCTGCCACGCCGATAGACTTGCTTCGAATAAACACAACTGTAACCAGCTGACGCAAAACTCCTTCAGAGTTAAGCCAGACGCAAGCTCAACACCCTTCGACAACTCTGGACCAGAGAGTCGGTTCCACTCGGGTCTTCTCTACCGGACCGAGTACCCTGAGGCTGACAACATCCTCCTTTGACCTCCGGATCCACACAGAGAGTTGTCTGATGGGTGAGGTAGCACACAGATTGTGTCTGATGCTGTTTTCTCTAAGAAACAACTGAGTTAGCTGCAAAACAACGTTTTCCACCCAGAACGCTTCTCTCTCTGAAAGAAACCTTCTGAGATTCATTCACGCATCCCAAACCTTGCATTCCACCTTAGTTTTCCATCCAGACATAGGTTTGTTTAATAACAAGTTTTAATATCAAGCTGTTTCAAATAGTCATTTTTAAAGTGTTTGTAATAAATTCTTAACATTTTAAAACCCTGACTCTTCTTTGAAATGAAACACAGCATGTGTGTATTTCTGGTTATTGAATGAGCAAATATTCCTTTAAACTTCTGATTCAATAAATAAACTTTTGCTATTAAATTTATCTTAAATTAAACATTAATCTTTGGATTCAAATGTAGACCAAGACAGTTAGTGTATGAACTTCTATCGATTGCATTAATATCCTAGATATTTGTGCATTATATAAGTTCACACGCTAATGTCCGATCTTTTCTCAGGATCTAACCAAACTGAAGCAAACAGTGTTAAATCCTAGTATGTAGTAACCACGCTACAGGGATGAGTTGTAGTTTAGGTTTAGAAATGAGTTTCTGGTGTGTTTTTGTTGCAGATGTTTGTGATGTTTGTGAAGCAGGTGGATTATTATGCAGCTAATTATTGAAAAAACATTCATGTGTGCTTTAGGCGTGATGATAAGCAGCAGCAAAGAGGCTTGTGTGGGCGTGCAACAGCTTTAAAAGCAGAACATTGAACGTTTGAGGAGTTTTTATCAGTTTCTAACAATAATTGTTTTTATCATCTTTGTTTTTGTTTTAATAAAAGTATATATTCTGAACCACTGGTTTATTATAGTCTTGTTCTTTTCACAATAAAAGCCTTTTTCCATTAAAGCCAGTCATGTGTAGAAGTTTTGAGAGTTTACTCGTCTAGCTGTCCTCATGCTACACACCTAATTTATTGTTACTGACACATTCTGTAACTTTTATAAATACTAGTTAATATGTAAAAAATGTGATCAGCATTTACTGATGTTACATAAAAATGTTTCACCATCCCAAAGTCAAAGAAAAGCAGCTTTCATTTTGAAATATGACAAAATACTAACAACAAATAAAGTGCTACGGTTGATAACTATGAAAATGACAAAACTTAATTTTTCTCAATGATACGATTTTATGAATTGTTTCATCAAACTAAATTTATGTATTTATTGATGTGATTTCTGGTATTTCATGAGGTTTAAAAAGAATACAGCTACACAATTTATATTTGTCAAATATTTTGGGGGTAAAATCAAACACAGTCAGAGGTTGGATCGTTTATTTTATTTATTTAGCCAGATGAGTCGATGGAGAACTCATTCTCATTAACAACGACGACCTAGCCAAGAGGCTGCAGCAACAGACACATAGTTAGGTAAAACAGACACGATAAAAACATACAATCGAGGAATATTGGCCTGATCCCGGAGCTCAGAGATAGTTTGCACCGCGCTGTGAATTCCCAGACTCACATAATTGTCGAGATGAATCGTAAGCTTGTAACTTTGGCCGAGTTTCATTCATTGGCACAAAGATGGATGTCATCAAGGAGAGAGTGGACGAATCAGCACGGATTGGGATAGTTTAATGTCCATTATTGGGATTTTGAGGGGTTGAGGACCAACAGACTGTAAGACAGAGAGGAAATTATCTCTGTCTGACCCCAAAACAAGTTCTAATCGGAATCTGGCGTCCTTGAGCCTGCAAGGCTCCAACGAAAACTCCCCCCTCAGAAGATTTGTGGAATGCATCAACATATAAATATTGGACAGTGGGTTTCCATAGGCTCCAATAACATGTTTTTGACGAAAAATGGGAGGTGGCCACCACCGCCATTTTGACCGTGTCACAGGTTCCATCAAGCCCAGACAATTCCACAAAAGGGAAGAGAGGTGGAGCTGAGGGTGGGGCTGTAAGGCTGGGATCAACTGGCGACACCCAGTCAAACTAGCTACAAGCTAACCTGAAGCTAACCCAAAGCTAACGCGGAGGTGGGAGCTCAGCTAACGGAGGTAGCAACCTAGCTACAACCGGAGTTAACTGTGCACAACACCAGAGCTTCTGAGTCAGAGATACGCCGGGCTGACCGCTGGGTAAAACTGGGTGGAACACAGAGGTCTCGGAGAGCTCCACAAGCCGGCAGCCGCACAGCAGACAAGAGCCGCTGCGATCTGAGATGCGCAGAGCTGCCGCTGGGGAGAACCGGGTGGAAAGGTTTCCATCCCAGAGCTCCACAAGGCGTCAGCCCGCACAGCAGACAGAAGCCACGATCAGACAGAGATGCGCCGAGCTGCAGGGAGGGGAGAACCGGGTGGAAAACATCGGTCTCCCGAGAGCTCCACAAGCCGATAGTCGGAACCCAGCTCCACCAACATGTTATATTTCAACCCATTTTCTAAAGTGCAGCATTATGTTAAATGCACTGGGTTTTACCCTATTACATTTAAATTTGATGGTTAAACAGTACATGTTAAAATCTAAGCTCAGCTCGGCAGTGACCTAAAATACATAAACATAATTTTACTTACCGAAAAAAATGAAGTGGAGACTCCTTGGACGCTCTATTAGTGCAATTAATGCCACAGCAAGTCATTTTGTCCAACAATTGCACAAAAAAAATCCAAAAAAGAATACACAAACACAGAGACTCAAAATCCCGGAGCAGTTTCCCAGCCAGACTGAGGCTCTACTGAGGCCTTTCCACGGAGCTAGCTCTGTGGTCACGTGGGTCTGATGCTCATTAATTATACAGAATTTTAGGCTTTTAATACACTTAAACAGAAGAGTGAGAAAAAAAATCACCCCCTCAGAGTTGTCATGAGTTTAAACTAGATCATTTAAACAAAAAACATGTTTTGGTACCAGGCTGTAAACATGTTTATTTCTGCTGTGAAATTGGGATTTTTAACATGGGAGCCAATGAGGATTTGCTCGCTTCTGACACCAGCCCCTAGTGGATGAGGGTGGAACTGCAATTTTTGTCACTTCCCTCGTTGGCCTCAATTTTTCACCCGCATTGTGTGGGCTTGGTGGAATGTGCCGTCGCCATGGCAACTCAACTCTGTCTCCTATCCCAGCCTGGGTGGGACTGCGGGAAGGCCGCTGAAACGTTCCAGGGTAACTGCAACCCCCCAACCCTCAATGCCCCCCCCATCCACACTGAGGTGACATGTGCGGCTTCATCGTGGCTGCAGGAACTGAAGTGGGGATAGTCCCAACCCACCACCCCACCTAGTGGACACTTATGTTGTGTAATGTCTGAAGTCTGTTGCATATCTGTTGAGGTGTTTTTGCAGAGCAAAGCTGCCCTCCCTATGGAGGGTAAATCTGAAGTGCCTTTTTTTCCCTCCACCTGAACCAATCCTCATGTAACCCTCTTATCTCTATTAAGGTAGCGCGACTCAGGGTTGCGAATGACCACAGTCACCAATTCTTGTCATGTGTCTATGTCTATGTATGTCTGATCTCTGAATTTTGTGTACTGAAACTCTAATTTCCCTCTGGGATTAATAAAGTATATTTGATTGATTGATTGATTGATTGATTGATTGATTGATTGATTGATTGATTGATTGATCGATTGATACAAGATAAAAATAAGAGTAAACTGTTACACATAAATACAAATGACTGTTCTCATGTGTACAAGCAATCAAAACAGACTTTAAACAACCTTTAAGTTCTCAAAAGAATAAGCAGAAGCAATTTTAGGGCAGTTTTTTGTATAAAAATAAATTTCTTTTAAAATAATGACTCCATAAAGTCTCGATTTCTTTTCCAGACGTCTGGGTTTGTAGAAATAACCTCCTCTAACCCAAGAGAAAAAAGAGCAACAGTGAAGGAAAGTGTGAAAAGAGAAATCTGTCAGATAGAGTGGAAAAGACAAATCAAATCAAATCAAACTTCATTTCTACAACACTTTTCATGCATAGGATGCAACACAAGGTGCTTAACAGATTATAATGGCCCATATAACCCACATTCACTCCCTTTCCCACACGTAAAACAATTGTGACAGTTTCACCCCCAATCCACAAACCATTCCCACACACACACACACACACACACACACACACACACACACACACACACACACACACACACACACACACACACACACTCGTCCACATAACACCTTGAAAGACCACAGTAAACACTGCTGAGCTCAGATTGTACAGGTAATGAAAGACACGCCATCAAGGGAGCCATCTGCCTCGACAGCAGCAGATCCACGGCACCAGCCAAGACACCAATCCAGGGCACCCTGGGAGGGAGGGTGGCCACCCCCACCACTACCTGGGCACGACCCTAGGAGCGCCCCAGCCGCCGCCCCCGACCACCGGTCCCGAGGCAGAGGGCTCCATCGAGGAAACACTGGAAGGATAAAATACGTGTGATACAGCCTACTCCCTGTCCTTCTCCTTATCCACCAATAGAGGACGTAACAACGTGTCATGTAAAATAACACGAGCTAATATGGAAAATATGGAAAATGTATGATGTAAAATATCCAAAAAAATGTGATTATACAAATAAAACAGCATAAATGCGGAGCACAACAGTAATTAAAAATGAATGAATAAGTACAACAAGCAATGCAATAAATAGTAATCAGTTAAAAGCTAAACTATAAAGGTGGGTCTTGAGCCTGATCTTAAAAACATGAACGTTCTCTGCGATCCTGAGATTCTCCGGCAGCCCGTTCCAGAGACGAGGGCCGTAATAACTAAAAGACACCTCGCCGTGAGTGTATGTCCTGACTTTAGGAATGACAAGGAGACGGCTGCCAGAGGAGCGCAGGGACTGCGAGGGTTCATATGGTGAAAGCAGTTGTGAGCGATAAGACGGGCCGAGACCATTAAGACACTTGAAAACCATTAAAAGTATCTCAAAATCGATCCTGAAACATACGGGGAGCCAAAGCAGTGATTCTGAAACCGGAGTGACAATTAACAAATGGCAGCTCCAGTATTAAAGTCAAATAAAAGCTAGATGATTATGTAAGATTAAGTATTTATAGTGAATTAAAGGTCCCAAAGGAAATAAGGAAATAATGATTGGCTGCTCCAGTTTAATCACTCCTTCATAGTCAGTGTAAGGTCAACGATACTAGAACGTCATTCAGACAAAAAGAGAGGAAGACGTTGTTGATGTGCGGGAGTAGGAGTGTCATGACTCGAGGAAGGCGTTCAACCCAAGACATGCAGAATCGACTCGACACCTCTGGGTAAGTTAAAGAAAAGTTCTTTATTTTAAAACGGGAACAAAAGTTGCACTGGGAAGTCCAGTGGAGGGTGTGCCATACGGCGTTTGTACATCTAGTAATCCGTGACATGCGAGGAAGGTGGGGAGCCAAGGTGAGCACCGGTGGAGGATCGGCTGGCCGAGGTGGGTGAGGCAGCGGAGAGAATCAAGGCAGGGGCAGTGGAGGAGGGTGGGACGTGGTTCAGGTGATCCGGGGTTCGAGTGGCGAGGATAATGAATGGAGTGGTTTTCCTGAACAGAGCAAACAAACAGGGGTTCAAAGGATAATCCAAAAACGTAATCCAAGACAGTCCGTAGTTCTAAATCCAATTAATCCACAAGCAAGTTCAAATGAGCAAACAAACACAAGTGGCTGGGGCTACCTTAACTGGAGCAATCATCCGGCGTAGAGTGGTGTCTCCATCCTCCCTTTATATCAGACCTCCTGATTGGAGATTCAGGCCCTGTCCACACGTAGATATTTGTCTACGTTTTGGCCTGTCATCCACACGAAAACGGAGTTTTTTCAAACGAAAACGGATCTTTTTAAAAACTCCGGCCAAAGTGAAGATCTGCGTTTTCTCCGTTTTGGGTGTCTGCGTGTGGACGGACAAAACCGGAGTTTTAAGGTCCGCAACGTCACTTTCCGCGACAAAAAAATGCTGACATCACGTGTGCGACCTGTGTTTACACTAGCCGACAGCATGGACGCCCTCAGAGCTGCGCTCGCTTTATCAATTGTCCAAGCGCTTTTTGCTTGTTTGTTTTTGCAAGAGGAATTACTGCTCCTTGCGGAAGACCACAGACGAAGGACGAGGTTAAGAACGGGGAAGTACTGCCACCTACAGGTCTGGCATGTCCTTAACAACGTATTCATCCGGGTACGTGTGGACAGAGTTTTTTTAAACGCGGTGGTGTGGATGCAAGTTTTTGGAGGGGCGGATATTTGTTTTTAAAAAACCAGGGTATCCGCGGGTCCTTAAAAAGTCTTAAAAAGTCTTAAATTAGCTTTTCCTAATTTAAGGCCTTAAATGTCCTTAAAAATGACAAATAATCCTTAAATCCAGTTTCCAAAGGTCTTAAATGACCAAAGACCCAATAAACAAGATTCTTTTATTTCTATAAAAATTTCGTGAATTTCTGGTTAGTGTTCAGCATTTTTTGTGTATGATGTTGCCGTAAGCAGAACCGTACGCAGTCAGTTGGTTGTGAAAGGGGGCTATTGTTTTAGATGAGCACATTTGCTGGTTAAGCTAGTGGGAGCTTGCGCCATGGGGAAGTGCAAGTTTAATGGTAACTGGATGGCTAATCCCACGTTCGCGACGTGGTTAGCACCGGTTCCAGGCAATAGCTGGAAATTATAGCTTAAATTTAATTTTTAAAATAGCTTAAATTTGGTCAAAGTGGCCTTAAAAAAGGTCTTAAAAAGTCTTAAATTTGGGTCCCTTAAATCTGCAGATACCCTGAAAAACCCCGGCTACGTGTGGACAGGGCCTCAGTGCAGCTGCTGCCCCCTCCACGCCTCACCTGTGGGAAATTGACTCAAAGGTGGTTAGTGGGAGAGGAGCACTCACCTCGGCTCGTGAACATGACAAGGAGATGTGTTGCTTTTGTGGAGAACAAGGACTCAAACCCTGAATCCTGCAGATCTGCCTAAAGTCACTCATTTGTTTTTAATGCTGATGCCTTTCTTGCATGGAGAGCACACTGAATATCCTCTGTGTGTGAAATGTGCCGCCTTGCTTTGCTTTCTAAGAAGAAGGCTCAGAATACCAGGGCTTACCTAGTTCGTGTTGGTTTTCTCAGATGAAAGTCATTATGGTGAGAAGTAGTTTGGTTTTTCTTGAATAAATAACACGCAGCAGCACCTAATTTGTTTGATCGATAGAGCCCTCACCCTACGGCACACAGTCGGTGTTTCATAACGATAAGGGTGATGAATGGACACATCGCTTCACCTTGTATAAGTGGTACAGCAACACAGAGACACAATCAGAACAGGCGTGCAGCACATTCATCAGCGACCTAATGATCAAAAACAATAGCGTGATTAACTGCAGCGAGTCCGCTTCAGCGACAGGCTGGAAAATCAGCTTAACGTTTCCACACCGGAGCACGAATGTGGTTCAGTTTATCTATAAATCAGCTCCTGCTGTCCTCTATTATACAACATCGCTTTAATGAGCAACGTTGAAATTTTAAAACATTGTAGCGTTAGGAAGTATGATGGTCTGCCCTTAACAGCTGCCCCTTCACACAGTAACACCGCCAAGGTCGGACGCTTGGTTCAGTATGTTTACATTCCAGGAGAAGAGACAGAAGAACAGAAGAAGAACGCTCTTCATTGATTAATCAAAGTACTTTATTTGTGATAAGCTAATCAAAGCATTTGTTGATCATTAATAATCAGGTGAATGATCTGTGAAATAAAGATGTCATGAGTTATGTGTTTAAATGAATAAATAGGGCTGCATCAGTCACACTGATATGCATTACCATGGAAACGCATGACACATTGTTTTCAACCAATCAGAACTTTCGTCTGTGGTAGGGCAGAATCTGGTTTGTTTATGAAAGTAGTCCAATCCGGTTTACTAAGATTCTTAAACAATTGGGAGATATAAAAAGAAGGCAACGCCATTTTAAGGCAGTTCCACGTTAAGTTCCACGTTGACATCAGCTCTGCTCGATCCGAGCTCCAAGGACTTACATCATACTCTCAACATTGTTTTCAACCAGCTCTCAATCCATCACCGCGAAGAGGAATACAGGCTGGCCATCTGTATTTCCTGTTTTAAGCTGAGAACTGTTAAGCTTGAGATTTCCGTCATTTGTACCAACGAGACAAAGTTCTTTCAAAATAAGAGTGAACTTGCTGACGCCTGCCAACCACTAACGGAGTTATCCTCAGACGGGCGTTGTGTGCTGTGACCGCTGTTTCAACCAGCTCCAGTACAACCGAGGTCTTAGGACCTGGCAATTCCTGATCTACACGGGAGACTCCATCTACGGTACGTGGTCATGGCAATATGGCTGCTCATGTCATCAGCTTCTGAAGCCTCGTGGTAGCCTAGTCATAACAAACCAGACTCGCTACGTCAGCCTAGAGATTCTAAACAAAACACACACACACACACACCAACACAAAACATCTAAATCCGTATGCATTCATCATTGAGATAGTCCTGGTAGATTGTAAGAATTTATAATTATAGAAATTAAAGATTCTTAAACGATCCCAACTCTCTCTCTCTCTTTCTTGTCTCAGTCAATACCTAGTGTTTAAGTAAACTCCCTGATGATAAAAACAACCTCTTTTGATTGATTTAATTACAGTGTATAAATATACAAAATCAGATAATTAAATTATCTAATTACAGTATATAACTATACCACTTCAATTCACAACAACATTAAAAATGAAACTTTTAGAGAATCTGCTCTGGCCTGTTCTCTCGTCTGTCTGTGTTTTAAACAACTCCTGCCCCGTACGAGCTTCTGGAAAGGTTCAGAAAATCATCACTTGATTAACATTTGAATAAATGACTGTGACCACAGGAAGCGTAACTGAGGAGCGGGTTATCTGCAGTGTGGGCATTTAATTAGTTTTGAAACCTGCGTGTGTGAAAGCAGGAAATGCGAAGCTCGTAGATGTGATACGAGGCTGAAGAGGCGAGTTTGTGGTTTTCATTAAACCCTCTGAGAGAACCGGCGCTGAGATTTATTCTCAGAAGGGCGGACGCTTTAATTGTCTGCAAAAATCATGGATGGATGTTCCTTTTAGTGTCACGAGCCTCATGAACAAAAAGACATGAAAAGAAAGAAAGAAGATAAACGGGCATCAGACTTTTCACATTGTGCTTCCCAACTTGTCCTCGTTGAAAGATAAAAAGACGCTGTTTACAAACCTTTACGTCCCGTCGGTTTCTCGCAGTTTTTAACTGATTTCTAGAGCTAACTGAAGTAAACTGGGGTTCCAGTACCCGTCAGAGAAGGGGTAGGCAACCCCCTTCCTCAAGGGTCGGCATCCTGCATGTTTTAGTTGTTTCCCCGCTTCAACACACCTGGTTTTAATCAGCAGGTTATTAACTCATTCACTGCCAGCGTTTCTCACCATTTTTACAGTTTTTTTAAGAGTCACAGAACGTTGCGTGCTAGGAGGATGTCGTCGCCAAAACAACCAAAGCAAACAATACAAAGCAGAGACTCACCTCTTACATCAGGAAAAATCAGCGCGTTTCGAGCGTTATCCGTTCTTTCATAATCTGTTGTTGAATTGTGATCGGCAGAAGCTTTTCCGGTTTGCGCCTCACTTTATTTTTTTTACAGCAGCGGCCCAAAACGATCTCCTAACACATGGATTTTCAGCTTACTGACCGCGTGACATGTGACGTATGCGGATGATGATCGGCTTTAGAGCTGAGATGTTTGATCTCACGGTGCGGGGGCTCGTCCGACGCCCACACAGCAAAAACACGCAAATTACGACTTTAGTCGTCCTTGGCAGTGAATGAGTTAACAGGCTTTTGCAGAGCCTGATGAGAGGTGAATTGACTTTGTTGGAGCAGGGAAACAACTAAAACATGCTACAAAGCAGCCTTTAGGAAAGGGAGTTATCCACCCCTGTTTCAGATCCACAGGCTGATGGCCTTCGAGTGTGTGTGTGTGTGTGTGTGTGTGTGTGTGTGTGTGTGTGTGTGTGTGTGTGTGTGTGTGTGTGTGTGTGTGTGTGTGTGTGTGTGTGTGTGTGCGTGCGTGCGTGTGTGTGTGTGTCTAGCCATCAGAGGAGCATTAAAAGGATTTAATGCTTGTGAGTGAGGACATTTTTCAAAGTGAAGACATTTAGGCTGGCCCTCACTTTGTTTTTGTTTGTTTGTTTGTTTTTTTTGGGGGGGGGTGAAGAAAGCAGGGATTGCCCTCATGAGCTGACGACAAATATGGTTAATGGGGGCATTTTTGTATGGCT
Source organism: Nothobranchius furzeri (assembly GCF_043380555.1). Lineage (NCBI taxonomy): Eukaryota > Metazoa > Chordata > Actinopteri > Cyprinodontiformes > Nothobranchiidae > Nothobranchius > Nothobranchius furzeri. The sequence continues at coordinate 39,652,618 of NC_091758.1, forward strand.
GTGGACAAACACGAGCACCTGGGTAAGCACAGGTGGGATTTATCAACCATTAATTGTGGAGGAAGGTGCGTACAAGTGGCCCCCGCATGTTTCATCAATCAGGATTTTAGTCGTTCTTACAAACCTTCTAAATTTCATTTGTTGGAGTAAAGGACAGCTCCTATGAACGTTTGATAAATGCAGGCCCTGGATTACAAACTGAAACACGACAAAGCAAAAGTCATCCAAGTCTTTTCATGAGGACAAAATCACTAAAACGTTTATTTCCTTTTCATCTAACCTTCATTTTACGAGGAAAAGTATCCATTGATATCCAAATCTCTTTTGCAATGGACTCTTAGCCAAGACAGCTGCTATAATGAATGTTCCGATGAAGGAAGGGAAATTATGAACCTGCACCTTTTGGTTAAATCACTTTGGTTCTGCACAAACTAAAAGAATCCAAACTGAGCATGTCATGATAACTACCAGCAAACAAACCCTGCGTCTTTATCACCGTCTCCTCTGTATCTCTAAAACTTTGCCCTCAAAGATCCTCCCTTTGTCTCCTTTACATCTTTGGGTTTCACCCACCGGTTGTTATTTTGTGACAGCCTCCATCTCTCATGCACTTGCCCCGCTTTGTCTGCCCTCCTGCCTCCTTCGCCGCAGGCATCAGTGGCGTTCTGGTGGGCGAAGAAACCCATGCTGTTTACTGCTGACAGCAGAAAGGGAAAAATGGGAATAAAAAGAGAGAGACAGGAGAAGAAAAGTGAGGGAAGTGGGGGGTTAAACTTGACATTTATGTAGCTGATAAAGAAAACTCAAGTCTCCTTATCTTTTTCTGTCATTTGTTCTTCTGATCTGTCTCACTCCTTCATTTTTTAATGCCTCCAGCATCGGACTTGTTCTGTCTCCTGTTCCCAGTGTTGGAATTTATCATGATTAGCATCAGACAGAAGACAAAATAAAAGCTTCACCAGGACTGATGTGTTAAATTAGTAAAAGCAAACAAAATAAAGCAGAGTGGAGATGTGAGTTGTTTTAATTTAGCTAGAAAAATAAATTTCTTTATTATGAGCCAAAATGTTGGAGAACATGATGAGTTTCGTGTTTATATCGTTGACTAATCAGTTTGTTTTGTAGGGATAATGTTTTTGTATCTGAGTGCTGATTGGTAAAATATCCCGTGACCCAGTAGACAAGCGGTGACAAACAAGTTTAAGGGAAATGATTGGTTGTTGTATTTGGATGTTGTCATTGGTGGTAGAAACCGCAAGCCAATGGAATTAATTACCATTTAGCTTACAACAATTATAATAATAACGATAATAATAATAATAATAATAACAACAATAATAATGATAATGATAATAACAATAACAACAACAATAATGATAATAATAATAATAATAATAATAACAATAATAATGATGATAATAATAATAATAATAATAATAATAATAATAATAATAATAATAATAATAATATATTTTGTATATTTGTATGCTTTCACTGAAGTGCTAGAATCAATCCATGCTTCTAAGGCAGTTTCAGGGTTAGTTTATGGAAAGATTACAATTATTATTATTATTATTATTTTAATTTTTATTGTGATTAAGATTATGATGTTTATTATTATTAATATTGTTATTATTATTATAATTATTATTATTATTGTTATTTCGATTATGATTATGATTATGATGTTTATTGTCACTGTTTGACGCCCACGGTCACACGGACATTATTCGACTATTTAACCTTCCCCTCACCCCAATCCTAACCTTAAGGTCACAGTTACTGACCTTAAGTAGTTCACAAGTCGTTCTAAAGTCGGTCTCACCACCGGCGTCAGATACCGACGCTCTGGGACGGTGCGTCATCAGTTTGTCCCTGATCGTCGTCTTCTGACGCGCTGGGGCGTCCCGAATCGTCATAGATTGACGCTTGGTCACACGCGTCATAATTTGATGCTTTAGGTGTGAGAATATGTTGGAAATGATAAGTTATAGATAACAACATTTTATTGTCCAGTTCCTTTCTTGAAGTTGAAACCATCCAATCATGGGCGTAATTTTCACTTTAGAAGTGTGTGTGTGTGTGTGTGTGTGTGTGGGGGGGGGGGGGGGCGGGGTCCTAGAGCTCAACCAGTGTCAATTTAATATAGCGCAATTTTGTTTTTGGATGGTAAAAAGTGCAGGGGTGAAAACTTGACTTTGGAAAAAGTGGGGGGGACATGTCCCCCCCTGCTGCCCCCCCAAAATTACGTCCAAGCATCCAATCAAAATTTTAATTGTGTGAAAAGTTCCTTCTGATTAAAGTTCTTGGCCAGTCAGTAAAATGAGCTAGAATATTGAATTTAATTTACTGTATCTAAACATTTGTTATCAGATTCATTTAACATCACAAAAAAGTATCCAGTTGCTTTGCTAAAATGTCTTTTATGGGAGACAGGATGATATTTCCCCAATTTACTCTAATTTCTCTCTGGGATTAATAAAGTATCATTGATTGATTGATTGATTGATTGATTGGTTGATTGATTGATTGATTGATTGATTGATTGATGATTGATTGATTGATTGATTGATGATTGATTGATTGATTATGCTTCTAACTCTGAACCAATAAGCAGCATTGTTATGTGTAAAAGACACTTTATTATCCTGTCTTGTACCTCAATTACTTCTTGTATAATATGATGTTGAAGTCACAGCAGACAAGTTTTACTCACAAACCTGTAAAAATTATTTCATTTCATCAGTTTTTTATGCTTTAGTAACAGAATTTTTGAATTCTAAATGTAATTATTGCTTCTGAGATTTTTTTTTTTTTTTGCCTGGAGGATTTTATTGAAGAGTAATCTCACAGTAAACGAATGTTTTCAGCAACCTAATTGGTCCAAATGCCAATCAGTTGTGCACAAGCGTGCTCACGATTGTTCCAGCAGAACACACCATATCATTTTATTTGTTAAGCCCTTCCAACACAGCCATGCGGCTGACCAAAGCGCTGCACAGTTTAAAACAATCAGCTGAATTATAAGTACAGTTAAAAAGGCAATACAATGAAAAGGAGAAACCCTTCAGACTCAGGCCTAGTCCACACGTAGCCGGGTTTTTTAAAAAACGAATATCCACCCCTCCAGAAACTTGCATCCACACCACCTCGTTTTAAAAAAAAAACTCTGTCCACACGTACCCGGATAAATACGTTGTTAAGGACATGCCAGACCTGTAGGCGGCAGTACTTCCCCCGTTCTTAACCTCGTCCTTCGTCTGTGGTCTTCCGCAAGGAGCAGTAATTCCTCTTGCAAAAACAAACAAGCAAAAAGCGCTTGGACAATTGATAAAGCGAGCGCAGCTCTGAGGGCATCCATGCTGTCGGCTAGTGTAAACACAGGTCGCACACGTGATGTCAGCATTTTTTTGTCGCGGAAAGTGACGTTGCGGACCTTAAAACTCCGGTTTTGTCTGTCCACACGCAGACACCCAAAACGGAGAAAACGCAGATCTTCACTTTGGCCGGAGTTTTTAAAAAGATCCGTTTTCGTGTGAAAAAACTCCGTTTTCGTGTGGATGACAGGCCAAAACGTAGAAAAATATCTACGTTTTGGCAGATCCCCGGCTACGTGTGGACAGGGCCTTAATAATGAAACCAGGTTAAGGACTAAAAAACATACTAATAAAAACCTTCAGTTATACAGAAGTAAAAATGAGCAATCAATGGGATGGAGTTAAACCTGCAGACTGAACCCAGATTTAGAAGTTAAAGGCCACAGCAGAGGTAGAGGAGGCGGTTGGTTTGAGAGAAATCAAAAACGGCTCTTAAGACAAAAATTGCTGAAGTTGAAATGCAGTTGTTAACATTTTCATTTATTTCTTCCATCTCTAATTCACGGAATAGTTTAAAAAAACACTAAAATAAAAATGTATTCAACCCTCCACGTATCACCTCTCCTCCTCACCAGGCTTTCCCACCTCCGACCCTCCTCATCAGACTCATCACCTCTCCTCCCCTTCAAGATTTTCCCTCAATTTTCTCTGCTCGTCCTTCCTTTACCTCCACTGACCCCTTTTTTCTTCATCTTTTCTGCACTTTAAAAGCCCTTTGGGTCATTTCTCTTCCATTTTACTGGACTGACCCTTAAATACTCCCTCATTCCATCTCATCTCAGGTTCTTTATCTATTCCTTTTCATTTCTGCTCTTTGCTTTCAGGTGTGCACCACTTTGCATCCTTTAACATTGTCCTAAAAGTCATTCTGTCAATACGTTCACCTGTTGTCTGGTTCCACCACTCTGAGGTAAGCATCACTTCACATCTCTTTCTCTCTTCTTGAGTATTTTCATCGTTCCTCTTCATTCGTTTGATTTATAATCATCAGAATGAAAGAAAAAATCAGTCTGTGCTTAATGAATTAATCTTTAATACAAGTTTCACTTTTTGAACAGAATTACTGAAAATAATCAACTTTGTCATGATGACCTGTGTGTGTGTGTGTGTGTGTGTGTGTGTGTGTGTGTGTGTACATGTGTGTGTGTGTGTGTGTGTGTACATATGTGTGTGTGTGTGTGTGTGTGTGTGTGTGTGTGTGTGTGTGTGTGTGTGTGTGTGTGTGTGTGTGTGTGTGTGTTCTGAAAGTGTACAGGACAGTTGATTATGGCAAATAAGGAAACGTATGACATAGATAAGGAATGTGTTGAAATGGAAAAATAAGCTAATAGTAGGTGTTTCTGCAGAAATGATGTGATACCTGCACACACACACACACACACACACACACGCACACACACACACACATACACACACACACACATGCGTGCCCTGCAAGTTATTACCTAGATGAACTATAATTTCACAGAAAGTCTAAAAATAGATCTTTGGTGTGTTCTTGCTGTTTAGTTTCAAATTCCATCTTTCAGTTCTTTTTAAAACACAGAAAAGGTTCAATTCCTGCAACGTTTCGTTTGCGGCTGCAAACATCATCAGGCTGACGCCGATGGTGGCGTCACTTCCTTCGGTTATCCGTGGGCAGCAGAGGACGTTGTCGCCCTCTGCTGCCCGCTCTCCCCTCTCCGGTCCAACGAGTAAACTCCATCGTCCCTGTTCATGGACCCACATCCACGTCTCCTTATCTCGACAGCTTCTTTCATCCATCTTTTGATGCAGGTTTTTTACAAACACACGTTTATCTGCTTGTCTCATCAATCTTGATCTGATTTGATGAGAAAAAGAAATTGATAGTAATGTAAATCAAAACTACTTTAATAATATCTCGCTATTTCTTACTGGCAATGGTGGGCCAAAGCCACAAATCAGATAGTAACACAACAATGAAAGCAATAAAACAAACTAATATTAAAACAACACAGACAGTCATGCACGTTTGCTTTCCTGAAGCACGATGCCAAAACCCAGGGTGTAAAAATAAATCTTTAATTGACATTTAAAAGACCGCAAAGACACAACTCCTCTGACAGCTGATGACAGACTTTTTCAAACTGTCAGAGCTATCAGTCCCTTTTTATTTTACGCATGGTCCAGGGAACATTTAGCAACACCTGTCCAACTGATACCAGTGTCCGAGGTGGAGTGGATCTGCTTAATAGGGCTGTCAGAACCGGAGGAGCGTTGCCATACAGAGTCATGCAGACGTGAGTTATCGTTTTAAACTTGGCCCGGTAACATACCGGCAGCCAGTGCAAGGCCGCCAGGACGGCAGAGACATGCTCCCATTTCTTTGTCTCCGATAAAAACCTCGCCACCAAAATCTGTGCGTCTTGCAGTCTTGCAATAGAAGACTGGGCTGGGCCACTTCAACATACAGAAAGTTACAGTAATCCAGCTTTGGTGTAACAAACAGTGTTGGGAGTAACGCGGTACAAAAGTAATTAATTACTGTAATGCGTTGCTTTTTGCTGTAATGTGGTAATGTAAGGCATTACAGGGAAAGAAAATGGTAATATTTACTCGGTACAACTGTCAGTAACGCGGTGATTACAATGCATTTTTAAACCCAGAATCAAGATGTGGGTTTCCTAAAAAGTTTAAATTGCGGGAAGCCTGAAAAAAGATCCAGTATCCACATAAATGACGTCATTTATGGACTCAGCTTTGCGGGCATTCTGTGAGCAGAGAGGATGCAGCGGTAACGGCTCAAATACTCCAGCTGCGTCCTGCGTGCGGCCGCTGTTATATTCACAAAATCGCTCCACCAAAACAAAGTAATTCGTTTGCGATCGTTTATATCAACTCATATTCTCTGGTACTTCATGCACTTTTCAGCTGAGTTCATAATCTGTGCCCCGGTGATTTCAACTCATTGCTGCTGGAGCGCAGCGCATATTAAGCTTTTTTTTTTTTTTGTTTGTTTGTTTGCGTTCGGTAGATCTCTTTGGCTGATTAGTTAGAAAGTAGGAAATTTAGGAAACAATTTTTCTGGAAGACGGAGAAAACATGCAGCATGCAGGAAGGTTAGAGAGAAAGGGCAGGAAGTTATTCACATAAAATCAAGAAAACAAAACAAAGTGCTTGAAAAGAAAAAAGTAGGTAGATTTATCCCCAATACACATTTTTACCAGTGAAAAGCAATAATATATAAGCATTTAATATTTATACGTGTGATAGAATCATATCACCCCAGAAGTCAGTCCCACATCCAGGGCCGTATCAAGGCATTTGGGGACCAAGGCAAAATAGGCTTGGAGCCCCCACCACCTCACTCCCTGCTCAGATGGCCCTATAAGATGGCAGCGTGCTGAGAGTACAGATTGTTGTTGCTTTTATTTAATAAACAATCATTTTAAAGCACTGTTATTATATCTGACTGTTTTTAACAGCAATCCTAGCTCAGACACCACATCACCTTCCACATATATGTCATGAGCTCACTGAGCGTCACATGACCAGATTCATACTGAAGTTGTTTTGGTGAAAGTAACTTAAAGTAATGCTAAAGTAGTATAATGCCTTACATTTTAAAATCAGTAACATTGTAATGTAATGAATTACTTTAAAAAGAGGGTAACAAGTAATAAATAATGCATTACAGTTTTGAAGTAACTTGCCCAACACTGGTAACAAAAGCACGGATTACTGTTCCTAAGCGCTCACGGGACAACTACTTAGAACGTCGACACAACTGGGAGAAGCGCGATGTAACAGCAGAATGTATCTGCTCAGAAAGTTTAAGAGCTGCCTCCAGCCTCACCCAAAGATCAGTAAAAGCAGGTTTCTCATCTGGATCTAGGATCTTTACAGATCTCAGCAGCGTTTTTCCTGGCTGGTGTCGGATTACAAATCCAGTCCTGGTTTGCATTGAAGCCCTCGCACCTTTACGAGCTCAAACATGGCTGGATCTGGAACTGGGACGTACGGAGGCAGGAAGAGACTGTTAATGAAGACCACGCCCCTCTTTGGCCTTTCTGAGAGAGAAACACTGGCAATCCCCCATCCGGCTGAGAAGGAAATCTGTTGTAATGTACCCTTCCTTCCAAAACGATTCAGACATTAGAACTTTGTGTAATGATTTCTTTGTAAAATCTTCTCTTACTGAAACTAAACTCATCAAATTATAAATGTATAGCTAAAAGTTGTAAAACGGTTGGTCTGGGTTTTCGTGTCTCTTGTCATCGTGTGCAGGGAGCTGAGAGTGAGCCTGCATGCAGCGTGGGAGGAATTTTGTGTGAAGGTGTTATTTAAATTCTGAGAACACACTATAGTGATTGAAGTATTTTATGAAGTTCCCCCATCTCCATTCCCTTCTGGACTTCTGGGGGGCTTGTCTCAAAACAACACTTTCGTAAAGGTGGAACAGGATTTTTTTCCCCCTCTACATGGCAGGAAGATGATCAGGGTGAAGAGATGTGCAGGAAAGCAGAGAAGAGATCCTGGAAGAAATGAGTTTCTTTACACAGGCAGGAACCTGCTGCATGGGGTGGGAATGTCATTTCATCACCAGCGCCGGGAGGGAGAGGACAGAATTCAGAGAGTGGTTGTGCCCCGGTGGCTGATAGCAAAGAGCAGCAAAGTCATCTTCAACGTTTAAAGTGATGCTCCTCGTTTAGCACAACCAAAGTTTGGGGATTTAACTCCAGCTGCCTTAGGAAGGTAAACAAGGTGAGGTGATACAGAATGCAGGTGCTTTGAAAGCTGCAGCACAAGTTTTCAGCTGAGTCATTAGGGAAGGCAGAGACAGGATGCTGCCTTTGACAGAGGATACAGGGAGACTCCTAGTCCTGGAAATAGGAAAAGGCTTTAACCGTGATGAAAGCTCTGCGTTGCAATAGACTGCTACAAGTCTCAGCTGAGAGTTGCTAGTCTGAGCAGGGTGTAGCCTGTGGTGCAGTCAGCCATGACAGAGGGGTTGTACGGGAGACAACATTTCCCAGGAAGGAACAATGTCTCACTTTTGTAAAGGCCAAGTTAAAGGAGAGGAAAAACTTCAGATGAATGTGTACAAGCTGATGTTTGGTGGTCGACGAGGAAACAAAGCTATTCAGAACACGTTTAGAATCAAACCAGCGGGTGTTTTCGTAAACATGCAAACATCCACTTACTTATCCAGTCATTTTTGAATTGTTAGTAATAAATTCTTAACTTTTTAAACCTGACTCTTCTATGAAATGAAACACAGAATGGTGTATATTTGGTTATTGAATAAGCAAAGATTCCACTAAGTCTTCTGTTTAGTAAATAAACTTTTCTATTAATTTAATTATCTTAAATTAAATATTAATCTTTGGATTAAATATAGACCAAGACAGTTGGCGTATGAACTTCTATCGATTGTATAAGTATTCTGGATATTTATGCATGACATAAATTCATATGCCAATTTGTCAGATCTTTCTCAGAATCTAACAAAGCTGATAGCAAACAGCGTTAATTCTAGTATGAAGATTATCTACGCTACATCATTGGCGAGCCAGCCAGGAGACCCTCTGTTGGATCCGAGATGTCAGGTGGAGATGATGTCCTCCGAGCACGAGGTTGGTAGAAGGACCTTGGTGCAACCAAATCGGTCCTGAGATGTCTCCGGGTCATGACTGATGAAACTAGTTGCGTCTCAAAATCAATAACTCTGAAGAAGTTTTGTGTCAGCTGGTTACAGGTGGCGTTTATTCAGAGAGATTCTATCGGCGTGACAGAACAGCAGGTGGAGGCTTCAGGTGGCCGACCTTATCCTCAGGATGACTCTTGTTGCCACGGAGAGTATCTGGTTGGTTCGAGAACTGAAGTTGAACTGAGGAGTTTTTGGTTTTAACAAAACCTCAGAACACACCCTCTCAGAGATAGAAAGCTTGTTGTCATGGAGCAAAGACATGTGAGGTGGTTTCCTTTACCCTGAATTCAGTTCTGAATGGTGTGTACACGTGCAAATGACCTTTTTCACACTGTTAAACATTACTGATTACCATAAATAATAATTATTATTAATCCAAAGAATAATAAGTCATTTCAGTAATTGATTGATGATTATTTATGATGAGTGTTATGAACCTTGTAATAAACAGGAAAAGGAGTTTATTAAAAATGATCATTTTAAATCTTGAAGTGTCCTTCATCTTGCGGTGGAACAGCAGACAGATAAAAGGCAGTCAGATTAAAGATGGTTCTAGCAGACTGTGCGTCTCCTGTGATGGATAATCTGTGGGACAGAAGTTCAGCTAGGACAGCGTGACCTAGCAGGGGAAGTGTGACCTTTGGGTCACAAAATGAGGCCATTCATGTCACTACACACGACATCGGTGCTGTGCAGAAAGGTCCCTTACGTGTTTAATGTAAAATACCATAACTCTGCAACAGTTTGTGCCATCAGAATAATATCTAAAAGAACAGAAGTTGCGCTTTCAAGTCAATATAGTGTTATTACGGTAAATCCTGTTCCACTGTTGCAGGAAGCGGGTGAATCTCTGTCTCACATTCACAAATGGAGCAGAGAGAAGAGCTGAAAATGGGCGACAGACGACCACTGTCATTAATAATATGGTCTGTAGTAGCACCCTGAGGAGAAGGCAAAACAATGTCATGCACAGCTCCGTCGGGTCACTTCGGCTTCAGCAAGCCCTCTGCCCCCTCCCAACCAATTCAATTCAGTTCAATTTTATTTACATAGCGCCAAATCACGACAAGAGTCGTCTCAAGGCACTTCACATAATAAACATTCCAATTCAGGTCAGTTCATTAAGCCAATCAGAAAATAATGTTTCCTGTATAAGGAACCCAGCAAATTGACGAGTGTCAGTGACTATACAGCAATCCTCATACTAAGCAAGCATATAGCGACAGTGGAGAGGAAAACTCCTTTTTAACAGGAAGAAACCTCCAGAGGATGCTGGCTCAGTATAAGCAGCCATCCTCCACGACACTGGGGATCGAGAAGACAGAGCCGACACACACACACACACACACACACACACACACACACACACACACACACACACACGCACACAAACAAAGCAATGTGTCTATGGTTCTATTGTGATTTCTTAGTAAATATTCTATTTGGTGAGAGATAAACTTTATTGTATTTATCCTAGTGGATCTATAATTAAATGGGTAAACTAGTAGTAGCACATCCAACGTCAAGGAAACAAAAAGTTATTATCAGGAGAGGGAGAATGTTTAAGTGGTTAGCAGCAGCGTGCTAGACGATGGCCCCCTCCAGGAGGCCACCACAGCTCAGCAGAACATTGTTGTTGCTTCTTCTGGGGAGAAAAACACTTAGAGAGAAAATAAAGTTAACAGCTGAAATAGCAGGAAATAATACAGTTAAAGAGCAGATTGTAGAAGAAAGCAGTAGAGTGTGAAAAGTGGCCAGTGTGTCCTCCAGCAGTCTAAGCCTATAGCAGCATAACTACAGAGATAACTCTGGATAACCTAGCCTTTTAGATGGAGGTATGTTGGAGGCAGGGCAAGGGAGAGCCGTCTTTACCGACTGTACACTCCACCTCCCTCTACTCCCCCACTTGTCCAGATCTAGGCTAACATCAGATTTTAACCATAGGCCCTATCAAATAACTCTGTAGCTCTTTTAAAACCGGGGAAACCTCGGATGTGCACTCACCCAACAAATACTTTAATATCGTCACATTTATTCCTTTTCCCAAAAGCAGTGAACATTTTCTCCCTTTTCACGTAAATTGTTCAACTGCTGCCTTACCGGGAGCTTGTTCAAACAGCAGCTAGCTCCAGACTGGTTTAGTGATGCCTGTTCCATTTACGGATTGCTTTCTTTGTCCGTTCCTTGCATCTTTCACCTCTTTTGACTGGATATTCATCATTGTCTGTTTCACAGATACTTAGCAACAATTTAACTTGGTAGCACATTCTGAGTGCTAACAGATTGTGTCTGACCATATCTAAGTATTCTGAACGGCTCTTCATTTAATGATGAGAACCGAATCCTTGTAATGAACTGTTCATTGTTTTCTTACCATCTTAGCGTCATCGAGGAGGCGGGTTTTTTGAGCAGCACTCACTTCTAATGATGGTTTTGCAACTGCCTGTGTGCAGTCTGCCTGAAATGGATTAGAAGAAGAAGAACGAGGAATGTAGGAGGACCGGACCTTATGGGGGTGAGGTAAGAAGAACAGTAAAAGGCGTTCAAAGGAGCCAGTCTTTTGAACGTCTCTGACTGCTGGTGTGCCCCAGGGTTCTGTCCTGGGGCCCCTTCTTTTCATCATTTACCTTCTTCCACTTGGTCACATTTTCCATAAACACAACATTCATTTTCATTGTTACGCGGATGATGCCCAGCTCTACCTCTCAACCAAACCCTCAACTTCACTTCCACTTTCCTCCCTTACCTTCTGTCTCCAAGAAATCCATTCTTGGTTCACTTCCAACTTCCTCAAACTGAACAGTTCTAAAACTGAAGTCCTCCTGGTGGGCACACCTCATATTCTCTCCAACAGTTTCCCCATCTCTATTGATAACTCAGCAGTTACCCCCTCCCCTCATTTTAAGAGTCTGGGTGTCATCCTCGACAGCACACTTTCTTTTCAGTCTCACATCAAAAATATTACCCGGTCTGCTTATTTTCACTTGCGTAACATCTCCCGCCTCCATCCATCACTTACTTCCTCCACCACTGGCAGCCTTGTCCACAGCCTCGTCACATCCAGGATCGATTATTGCAACTTGCTTATCTTTGGTCTCCCCAGCAAATCCCTCCATTAACTGCAGCTTCTCAGCACGTGTCATCACTAGGACTCCATCATCTCATCACATCACCCCCATCCTGCAACAACATCACTGGCTGCCCATTAAACAGAGAATCAGCTTCAAAATTCTGCTCATCACGTTCAAAGCTCTCCATAACCTGGCTTCATCCAACATTTCTGATCTCATTCACATCACCACTCCTGTCCGCGCTCTTCGTTCCTCTTCCACTCCTCAACTCTCGGCTCCCTTCGCTCGCCTTGTCACCATGGGGAGTAGAGCATCTAGCCGCTCTGCCCCCCACCTCTGGAATTCTCTGCCCCCGATCTACGCACCTCTCACTCTCTCTCACTTTTTAAGTCAGAACTCAAAACCCACCTCTTCACACAAGCTTTTATCACACACTTATTTTTTACATTTTGGCATCTTAGTGTTTTTTTACATTTTATGTACTGTGTTTATCTTGTTTTATCCCCCCCCCCCCCCCCCCCCCCATTGTTGTAAAGTGTTCTTGGGTGTCCTGAAAGGCGCTGTTAAATAAAATGTATTATTATTATTATTGTTGTTATTGGCTCGCGATTGAACGGATCCCTTCAGACAGCCGGATGTCCCACCACCTTGTCTAACGTTGGGGTTTCCTCATCATTTGTCACATAAGGTCATTCTAATGAGAGGCAGCAGGTGACGTCCACTCCTTGGAGGAATCAGGCTTTAGATGTTAGTAATGTTTTTGTCTGTTGGAATCCAGCAAACACAAATCTCTAAATTAGCACACGAGTGTTGTGATGATCCATCTGTCCTACTTCATCCCTGGTTCCGTCTCTTGCATCACACCCACCATCCATCACACATTCTTCTGCTTCACCACGCCTCTGCAGCTTGCTCCATCTATTTCATTCCTCCAGTCTCTCTTGGCTCCTCTTTTTACCTCCATCCATCTGTCACCCCACCTCTCCCAGTTCTTCAGCTCCTTCCCGAGCTGAGCTGAGCTGTCTTCACTGTGAGTGCTTTTACCTAAAAAAGGAGCATCTGTCTGTACATGCAGCTAGCGATGGGTACTGAATTCGGTACTTTTTAAGGTACCGACCGAATTCCATAGTGCCGACTGAGCACCGATTCACGTCATTTGAAATGGTGCCTCGTTTCGGTACCCGTTCTTCATAACGAGAACTTGCCTCGACAGCTGCGCATGCGCAAGAGCGTTATGTCGTCCGTCGCTGCGAGCCAGTTGTAAACAGAGCAGCATGGTAGAAAGAACGCACGCTAAAGCTTGGGTCCACTTCACTAAATGTGATGGGTAACTGGGTGATGATGAAACCAGCGACAACGATCTAAGTGAGACATCCTCATCTTAATCTGCTCTGGTAGGTTAATAAAATGTTTAAGATAACTTTAGCTTGATATGTTAGCTTCCGTTTCGCTAATGGTGCGTTGGCTTTCTCCTCGGAACTCCGAATTTCCGACTAGAACATGAACGCACTCTAAAGTTTGGCTTCACTTTACTAAATGCGACGGGTAATTGGGTGAAGATAAAACCAGTGACAACGATCTAAGTGTGAGGAATCATCGTTTTAGTCTTCTCCAGCAGCTAAATAAACTGTTTAAGATAACGTTATGTTATGTTATGATATGTTAGCTTCCATTGCCACCATTGTTATCAGCTAATGGTGCGTTCGCTTTCTCCTCGGAAATTCTAACTTCCCAGTAGGAAAAATCAAAAGAAAAAAGACGGTAAAAGGAATGAAGATACACAGTAAATTTAGTTCACAGTAAAGATGTTTGCTTCGGTTTAATTATCAGCTTATAAAACTACACGGACGATGTTAAAATACAAACAGTTGAATGTTATTTATCGTGATATTTATCAAATATGGTTATATATTGAGAAAAATATATATTTAATTATAAAAGAGAATTAAAATATTAAACGCTCAAAAGTATCTAAAATCGGTACCGTTAAGTACCGGTATCGATTCCTAGGTACCGGGAATTAGTACCGAATTGATTGACATGTCAAAGGTACCCATCCCTACATGCAGCCACTGGTCAGCTGTTCCCACAAGGAAGGAGGTTAATCCACCATTTTAGATCTGCACAATTCTTTAATGAACCTTAACCGCAATGGGGAGAGCTTCCAGAACATGTTCTGTACAACCTGAACTTGCATGTGCTGAGCTGTTTTTGCCAATAAGCCTTTCTTCGCCTTCATCGTGTTCGTCGTATAAGAATCTTATAGAGCCACTTGCATTTACAATGATTATAAATTGTATAAGACACATATTGCAACTTATTTTATTGCAAAATTCACACTTCTGGTTCTGCTAAATGGTTGTTTGTCGAAAAAAAGTTTTCTAAAGTGTCTCGGGTTGCAGAAAAAGCCTGATCAGGTTTAATAGATCTTCAGGGGATGAAAGAAACAGGTAAGTGTTCAGATTTCAGCTGAATCAAGACAAATGGCACAACCCTCAACACCACCCTGTGCTTCTTGCAGCACTTTGTGCATTTGTAATTATTCAGCTTTTACCAAACTGAGCTCTAATTTATTATCAGCCCCCTGTGGTGCTGCTATCAGCGCACACGCGCAAAGATCTTAGCAGCTCCAGATTGGATGAGGTGTTAATGTATTCTAAGAAAACTAATTTACCGGTCTGCTCTCACAAGTTATCTGTGAAGAGAAAAACGAGGTGGAAGCAGGGAGAACAGAGGAAAAGGGACTGGAAACGCAGCAAAGGAAAAAACTGGTGTGAGGTTATAAATTGTAAATGGGCTGCATTTATACGGCGCTTTCCTATTCTTGATTACCACTCAATGTGCTTTTACAGTATAAGTCCCATTTACACATTCTGAACTTACAGGCTGCTGGAGTTTTTTCTCAAACACAACGTACGGGCACATGAATGAACGCTCTGACCTGAAGCGAGGCTCGGTGTCACTTCAGCATGTGAGCCGTGGAGGTCAGGGATCAACTCACCCAGCCTTTGGCTGGCAGGGGCCGCTCATCAAGTGCTCTGTGGACTAAGAGGCGTTGCATTCTCTCATGCTTCTTTTCCAACTAACAAACAGTAGAAAGTGAATTATTTGGGTTATTTTTGTCCGTAATTAGACACTTCCACTCATGTCATAAATGATGACGGTGTGCCTTTTCACAAACTCTTAGGATTACGGGATTTCACCTAAACAATCATCAGAGATCAAGCTAGTCAGTGTGGGACTATAATGCGCCAGATATAGGTGTGTCTGCAGGGCCAGAAAACTGCTCGGTCTCCTCTCGTGTTTACAGTCAGTCCTCGAAAAGTAACAATGCCAGGTTTATGAAACTCTCACATCACAGCGTGGACTAGTTGTGCTAATTAAGGATATGTGTGTTGTAAATGTTAAACTCAATGAAGTTGGTAAAATCTTAGCATGAAAATCAAATTTGTCATATTTGAACGTACTGCCCGAACAGTTAAAATAAATTATGAATATTTTAGGTCAATTCTGTTGTTTTCTAGACATAATCTTAATGTTCATGATAACAGTAATAATAACAATTATGGTATTGATTAAATTTTGCTGTTTAAACTAAGATTCTTAACAAAAATAACAGCTGAGATAGTCCCATGTGTGTGTGTGTGTGTGTGTGTGTGTGTGTGTGTGTGTGTGTGTGTGTGTGTGTGTGTGTGTGTGTGTGTGTGTGTGTGTGTGTGTGTGTGTGTGTGTGTGTGTGTGTGTGTGTGTGTGTGTGTGTGTGTGTGTGTGTGGCCCGGGGGACAGAGGACAGGAGAACGTGCAGCTAATTAATTAAATAATTTGGTTCTGTACCTTTCTCTTCAGCACAGCCGACAAAGGTTTATGATGGGTCAGTCCTCCTGCATGCTCAGATCATTCCCTTCCCTTGCTTGAAAAATTGTTCCAAAATGAAAGTTGAACCCACATCTTTTTTATCCGTGAATTCAATGCCGTTCAGCGAGTCTCAAATAAAAATTTGGGCATCTTACTGTAAAAAAATATTCCATTAATGTAAAAAATAAACTCTAAATAAACTATGTTCACATCCAGAATCGAACCCCGGTCTTCTACATGAGCTTACAAGGTGAGCTACACACCAGTAACATTCACTGTATCTGTAACATTTATATCCTTGATGACAGCTGAAACAACATCAAAACAAAGAACGGTTTGGAGTGAAAATGGCTATTTTGTTGCTAATTTGCAGGAAATCTCTAGAAGAAAGTTCTACAGAAAGTAGCTAAGGGTCCTCAGAAATGTAGCTAGCTTTGTCACTAGGCGTTAGGAACAGCGACAAAGTGGCACTGCCTCTCTCTCTGCTGCTAAAGCTACGGATAGCAAATGCTACGGGCTATGCCTGAGCGTGAACGCGCATGAAGCAGCCTGCTCGACCCGAGCATCTCTCTTTTTCTGTGATTTTACAGAAAAACAGGCAATCACAGTAAAAATGCCAGGGCTCATTCTACAGGACCAGGGCATTGCAGGAGAACGTATGAAGAAGACATTTATTATTTCTATACATGTTTTGGCTGTCAAACTTCCATAATGTCCCTTTAATAATAATAATGATGATGATGATGATGATGATGATGATGATGATGATGATGATGATAATAATAATAATAATAATAATAATAATAATAATAATAATAATAATACATTAAACTTATATAGCGCTTTTTTAGGACACTCAAAGACAGTTTCATGCACTCTCACATTCGCACACTGCCGGTGATGGTAAGCTACTACGTGGACACAGCTGCCCTGGAGCGGTCTGACAGAGGCGAGGCTGCCATTTGGCGCCGTTGGCCCCTCTAACCACCACCAACACAGACAAGTTGGGGGAAGTGTCTTGCTCAGGGACACAACAGCAGAATACCTCTGGTGGAAGCTGGAATCAAACCCATGACCCTCCGATCATGGGGCAACCCGAGCTACCTCCTGAGCTACTGCTCAACCTACTGCTTAACGATCCAACCAATCTCGCCATCAGTGATGATGATGATGAACAGGAGGAAGATGATAATGAGGCAGATCCTCAAATATAAAATATTCTAAAATATTCGAACAATCTATATTTGATCAGAAATTGTATCTATTGTTCAATAACTTGAATTCGCAACCCTGAGTCGCGCTACCTTAATAGAGATAAGAGGGTTACATGAGGATTGGTTCAGGTGGAGGGAAAAAAAGGCACTTCAGAGTTACCCTCCACCAGGAGGGCAGCTTTGCTCTGCAAAAAAAAAAACCACCTCAAACATACATGCGACAGACTTCAGACAACACAACATAAGTGTCCACTAGGTGGGGTGGTGGGTTGGGACTATCCCTGCTTCAGTTCCTGCAGCCACGATAGAAGCAGCACATGTCACCTCAGTGTGGATAGGGGGAGGAGCATTGAGGGTTGGAGGGTTGCAGTGACCCTGGAACGTTTCAGCAGCGTTCCCGTAGTCCCGCCCAGGCTGGGGAAGGAGGCAGAGTTGAGTTGCCATAGCGACGGCACATTCCACATATCTTCTGAAGGGGGAGTTTTCGTTGTAGCCTTGCAGGCTCAAGGGCGCCAGATTCCGATTAGAAATTGTTTTGGGGCCAGACAGAGATAATTTCCTCTCTGTCTTACAGTTTGTTGGTCCTCAACCTCTCAAAATCCCAATAATGGACGTTAATCCATCCCAATCCGTGCTGATTCGTCCACTCTCTCCTTGATGGCATCCATCTTTTGTGTCAAAGAATGAATCTCCGCCAAAGTTCCAAGCTTATGATTCATCTCGACAATTGTGTGAGTCTGTGAATTCACAGCGCGGTGCAATCCATCTCTGAGCTCCTGGATCAGGTTAATATTCCTCAACAGCTCGTTAATTTTCCGGTAAGCCAGGTAGCCTCCAAGGCCGATCAGCAGGAAACCCGACACCAACACCACGAATATCCACACGTCTTCAGAGTCCTCCACAGATAGCTGAGAAAGACAGTTCAAGTTCCACTGTTTCCAGGAGTCCTTGATGGGTCCAACTGGGTCTGTCCCGGCGGGGCATCTGGGAGCCCCTTCTCCCGTTCTCATTGTTGAAAAAATGTTATCAATCGCGTTGAGTGACCAACTGACGAGGTCCATTTTAGTGAATTTCAGTTTCCAGAAAAATGCAGAAGCAGCCGTGCACCCAGCACACAGACAAAGGGCCTTGAGGATAAGATATGGAGGAGAGGAGGAAAAAAAGCATCTGCGCCCTCCAAGAGCCAGAAGAAGAAAGCTCCTTAAAGAAGCTTCTATGGTTAGGGAAGCACCTTTAAAAAGCCCCATGGTTGAGAAAGCTTGTTTAAAAGCCAATGTGAGTCTTTAAAAACAAGATAAATGCCCAGTTGCTTTAAAAAGAAACTAAATGGACATTAGAGGCCAAGATAGAGGGCTGCATAAACTATGTGAACCCATTTGAACAGATCACAAATCTATTACGTAACAGAAAGGTCGGGGATTTTAAAGCCATGAACCTTGATTGTCTTCATCTTTAAGCTGAGAATAGATTTTCACATCTCCTATATTCGCAGCAGACACCTCTGCAGTCTGCAAAGCAGAACAGCTGCAAAGGTGCAATCACATAGAAACAGTATGTGGTGAACCGTTTCATGTGTTCATGCAAGTTGATATGAAAGCAGCCCTCGAAGCTGCCGGTCAGGTACTTATGCAAAACGCAGCATTTGGGGCTAATAGAATATGATGGCTGTTTGTATGTGTGTGTAGCTGTGTGTAGCTGTGTGTAGCTGCGTGTAGTTGTGTGTAGCTGTGTGTAGCTGTGTGTAGTTGTGTGTAGTTGTGTGTAGCTGTGTGTAGCTGTGTGTAGCTGCATGTAGTTGTGTGTAGCTGTGTGTAGCTGTGTGATTGGTGCCCAGTGAATACAGAAAACCCAACAGGCTTGTGTACCAGCGCTCTGCTTAATGAATTTAAAATTAGACACATTTAGTTGTTGGGAACACAAATTAAGTTAAAATTGCATTCCTCCATGATAAATGAGCCTAAGCTGACATGACATTCCAACATGTTAATCATGACAGACGGTTAACCTCGAAACACCGTCTTTCATCTAAATTCACTCTGCTTTGGTTCAGCTTCACTTTTCATCTGATCCATAAGGATCTAAAGCTAGAACTGAAGAAAAAACATGATTTTGTTACATTTTAACTCATTCGCTGTCAGCCGTTTCCTGATCGCTAAAGCGCTTCGCTGCCAGCCGCTTCTCACAGTTTTTACAGGTTTTTTTAAGAGTGACAGAACGATGCGCGCTAGGATGATGTCCACGCCAAAACAACCAAAACAAAGCGGAGACTCACCTCTTACATCAGAAAGAATCCGCGTGTTTCGAGCGTTATCCGTTCTTTCATAATCCGTTGTTGAACTGTGATCGGCAGAAGCTTTTCCGGTTCGCACCTCACTTGTTTTTACAGGAACGGCCCAAAACGATCTCCTAACACATGGATTTTCTGCTTCCTGATCATGTGACGTGTGACGAATGTGGATGAAGATCGGCTTCAGAGCTGAGATGTTTGTTCTCTCGGCACGGGGGCTCGTCCGACACCCACACAGTAAAAAAAATGTAAATGACGACTTGAGTCGTCATTGGCAGTGAATGAGTTAACAGTTGTTTTTTTTTCCTTTTGATGCTTTCTCCTGAAATCTATTTTAAATCCTTCATCCTGTGTGTTTTGACCATGTTTATTTTCTTAATGTTGTTTGTTCCGAGTGGACATGTTGATTTTTCAAACGTAGACTGCGGTGAATTGAACTCATATTTGGGTGTTTCAGCAGTCAACCCTGGCGTGAAGATGGACAGTGCATTCTGCATGGATGCTCATGTGGGTGCTGTAGTATCATTCATGTTATCATTTAAGACGTTTGGCTAAAGTAAAGCCATTTTTATCTAGACGTGACCTCGAGACGGTTGTTCATGCTTTTATTACCTCACGACTCGACTACTGTAATTCCGTTTTATTTGGTGTAAGTGAGGGTACCGTAACCCGGCTGCAGCTTGTCCAGAATGCTGCAGCAAGATTCTTGTACAACAAAAGGAAGCATGAACACGTGGCACCAATGTTGGCTGCGCTCCACTGGTTGCCTGTTGATTTTAGAATTCGTTTTAAACTTCTTTTAATGGTGTTTCAGGCGCTGAATGGTGTGGCTCCAGCCTATTTGATGGAGTTGCTGCAGCCATATGTTCCGGCCCGGTCACTCCGCTCTGAGAACCAGCAGCTACTTGTGGCTCCTAAGGCCAGGTTGACGTTGAGAGGGGACAGGGCGTTCTCTGTTGCGGGTTCGAAACTGTGGAACGCACTGCCCCTAACCGTTAGGGGCTCTCCGTCGGTAGCGGTTGTTAAAAAAGAGACTGAAAACCTACTTTTATGATCTGGCTTTTAATTCTGTGGGTTAGCAATTGCTAATGTTTTATATTTTGTAATTCTTATTTGTGGTTTTAATCATGTCTGTGGTGTTATATGTTTTATTGTTTTATTCTTTAGTTGTACAGCACCTTGGTGGCATGCTCATGCCTGTAAGGTGCTTTATAAATAAAGGCTGATTGATTAATTGAAAAATAGTATATTAAATCTGAGAAGTTTGTTTTAGGGATCTCAAATATCATACACGTAGGAAAATTAGGACACCCGAGTGGCTACCTAAGACAAGCAAACAGGAAGTCCGCCATTTTCACTTGAACCTGGCTTTTAAACCCGTTTTTGGTTATTTCTAGACATTCAAGAAATGCAAGCATCAGTTTTATTAGTACTTAAACATGGGCAATCAAAAGTTATCAATAGCTCAGCGGACGAGTCATGTTGCTGTTAGCCAATCAGGGTAGAGATGTCTGACTATGAGGAGATAAGATTCCAATTCCTGTCGTGCTCTGCTCTGCTTTAACTCAGTTCTAGTTCCAGAAACCGGAGCGCCAGAGTTTATTTCCTCCACAGAGATCAACTCAGAAGTTATTCATGTATGCTAGAGACAACGGCAGATGTGTGAACTTGGTCTTTAACATGACTACACACCCCCTTTCTACCATGAGACCCCGCCCACTGAGAGCAGGAAGTCACGTGCTTTACTTGTAGACATCACACTCATGCCTGGTTGGCCATGATTTCAAACTTGGCCAAGCAAAAGAAAACCAGTTCATGTTACCCGCGAAAAAGTTCGATCAAGCAGCGGATGTCTGATCTGACTCTAATTCTACGAGTTGGGTAACGCGCTCACACGTTTTGTCAGGATGCTGGCCATTTTCAATGTTTTTTTACCATAAAGAATGTTGGGTTTTACAAACAAAAACATAAGAAAATAAACATGTTTTCTAAATGTAATCTGGTTCCTGTCATGGTCTGCGTCTGCTCCTTCCTTCATGTGCCTCCTGGTGTTTCTCCATCCTCTCTAGGTGCTCCTTTTGTGTCTTCTAGCGCCCTCATGTGTCATGTCTGCGTCTTCCTCATGTGTCTCCTGGTGTTCCTCATTTGCCCTCTAGGTTTCCCCCCTCAGACATCCCTTTCCCAGGTCCTGTGCTCTCTCGGCCCCCTCTTAGCCACGCCCCTGTTGGTTCTTTCTATAGTGTTTTCCTTTAGTGTCAGCTTCCCCTTAGTATATTAGTCATGGTTCATGCTTTCTGGTCTTTTGTTTTTCTCTTAGGTCATTTTCCTTTGTTACAGCCTTTCAGTATTTAGTGTGTTTTTCCCACCAGTGTTCTCTTCCTCCTCCCTGATTTAGTAATTGTGTTCACCTGGTCCCTCTCCCCACACACCTGCAATTATCTCCCTCTCATCTTCCCAGTCTATTTAAACCCTGTCTTGTCTCTGTGTTGTTGTCGGTCCATTGTATGTTTGTCAGCGTTGTTTCGTGCTCTAGTTGAGCTTATGTCTCCAGGTCTTGGTGCTCTCAGTGAGCTTTTGTCCTTGTTACCAGGGTTTTTGGACTTTTGGCTCACTGCCTTTGGATTTATTTTTGTTCGTCCTGCAAAATAAAGCATATTTACTTTACATCATCTCCAGCCACTTGTCATCCTGGCTAACTACATTTTTGGGTCCAAACATCCTCGAAACGTGACAGTTCCAAAGAAATTTTTGAAATGACTGATTTTAGTTTGAGCCCTGAGAGAAATGTGGGTGGAGATGCTTCTTTAGTTGCTGTGAAAGCAGCTGCTGAAAATAACTAGCAAGACTTTGCTAATTTATTTGAAAAAGAAACTCAAAAGACAAATGAAGCTGCAGTTTGGTGATTTTATTAGAAAACTTTTGGTACTTTTATAACCTAGAAGTTTGTTTGCATCTTATTCTCCTTGGAATGTTTTAGAGCGGGTATTTTAAAGTCCTACTTGTTACTGGAAACTCAGTCTGATTTAGTCACGCAGAGGGATTCGTGATCAGTGTTGGGCTAGTTACTTCAAAACTGTAATGCATTATTTATTACTTGTTACCCTCATTTTAATGTAATTGATTGCGTTACAATATTATTGATTTTAAAATGTAAGGCATTACACTACTTTTGCATTACTTTAAGTTACTTTTACCAAAACAATTTAAATATGAATTAGGTCATGTGATGCTCAGTGAACTCATGACACATCCAGAGGAAGGTGATGTGGTGTCTGAGCTAGGATTGCAGTTAAAAACAGTCAGATATAATAACAGTTCTTTATTAAATACATGCAACAACAATCTGTACTCTCAGCATGCTGCCATCTTAGATTAACTGAGCAGGGAGTGAGGTGGTGGGGGCTCCAAGCCTATATTTGCCTTGGTACTCAAATGCCTTGATACGGCCCTGGATGTAGGACGGACTTCTGGGGTGATCTGATTCTATCACATGTATAAATATTAAATGCTTATATATTATTGCTTTTCAATGGTAAAAATGTGTATTAGGGATAAATCTACCTACTTTTATTTTCTTTTCAAGCACTTTGTTTTGTTTTCTTGACTTTATTTGAATAATTTCCTGCCCTTTCTCTCTCTAACCTTTCTGCATGCTGCATGTTTTCTCCGTCTTCCAGAAAAACTGTTTCCTAGATTTCCTACTTTCTAACTTATCAGCCAAAAGGATCTACCGAACTCAAAAAATAAACAAATATGCGCGGCGCTCCAGCAGCAATGAGTTGAAATCACAGAGCGAGGGCACAGATTATGAACTCAGCTGAGGCAAAGCACGTCAGAAATGTACAGAAAGTACCAGAGAACATGGGCTGATATAAACGATCGCAAGTGAATGACTTTGTTTTGGTGGAGCGATTTTGTGAATATAACAGCGGCCGCGCGCAGGACGCAGCTGGAGTGTTTGAGCCGTTACCGCTGCGTCCTCTCTGCTCATAGAATGCCCGCAAAGCTGAGTCCATAAATGATGTCATGTATGCGGATACTGGATCTTTTTTCAGGCTTCCTGCAATTTGAATTTTTTAGGAAACCCACATCTTGATTCTGGGTTTAAAAAATGCATTGTAATTACCGCGTTGCTGACAATTGTACCGAGTAAATATTACCATTTTCTTTCCCTGTGATGCCTTACATTACCACATTACAGCAAAAAGCAATGCATTACGGTAATTAATTACTTTTGCACCACGTTACTCCCAACACTGTTCGTGAACATGAAACCCTCTAACAGATATTTAGTTGAAATCATCTTGAAATGTGGGTTCCATGGAACCAAATACAAAAAACCTGAAGGATGCGATTAGAATAAGAGGGGAAAAAAACAGAAGCTTATGATGTACAATAGTCTTTTAATAGATTTTAGACAGAGGGTAAAGAAAGGACAGAGCCCTCTCTAGAGGACATGCAGTGACAAATCTGTATTAAAGTACAAAACCGCCTGACGGCTGAAACACCAAAGGAGAGAGTGAATGATGTTGGTTCATTATTTCACTCCCAGAGAAAGAAGAAACATCCTTCTGTCTGGAAACCAAACAAAGGTTGTCAGTTTGACTGTCAGCCATTAAATAATCATTTTAATGTGATTTAAAAGTCCCACAGTGAGAAGGAGACAAAGGAAAAATGGAGATAAGGACCAAAAAGGAGCTAGAGCTGTTTCATTTACAGGAATAAAGAAGTGAGACAATGGGAGAATCAAAGCTTGATAAAACTTTAAAATGAGTCGTTAGTGTTTCACTAGTCCAGATTTAACACAAAGTTTCTACTCATTTAAATTAATTAGAAAAAGTGAAAAAGATAAAGCATTTAGTCTAAAATACGACGTTGTGACGGTCCAACATGGGTTTGAACCAAAACAAGATTGTTGGTTCCCAACGATCCAAGTAGACTGGTCAGACTGGTTCCTAAGGTCTGCTGAAGAACACCAGCAGCTCCAGATGGACTCCAGCAGCAGAAGACCACACGTCAGCTCCAAACAGGAACCTGAGGCTACAATTCCCACAGGATCGCCAGAACTGGACCAGAAGATACTGGAAAACCTTTCCTGGTCTGATGAGTCTGAATTTCAGACACATCCTACTCCTAACCATCTTCTAAAGCTACTTCCAGCAGGATCACTCACCATGTCACAAAGCTACGATCGTCTCGAACTGGTTTCTAGAACATGACCATGAGTTCGCTGGACTCCAACAGCCTCCACAGTCACCAGATCTCAGTCCACTCCAGAACCTTTGTGACTTGGTGGAGTGGGTAATGACCGAAAGGACGAGATCGCGGATACAAGCGGCCAAAATGAGTTTCCTCCGTAGGGTGGCCAGGCTCAGCCTTAGAGATAGGGTGAGGAGCTCGGACATTCAGGAGGGACTCGGAGTAGAACCGCTGCTCCTCCGGATCGAAAGGAGTCAGTTGAGGTGGTTTGGGCATCTGGTCAGGATGCCTCCTGGACGCCTCCCTGGGGAGGAGTTTCGGGCATGTCCTGCCGGCAGGAGGCCCCCGGGTCGACCCAGGACACGTTGGAGAGGTTACATCTCTAATCTGGTCCGGGAACGCCTTGGGGTCCTGCCGGAGGAGCTGGTGGAGGTGGCCGGGGAGAGGACGGTCTGGAGCTCCCTAGTTGGGGTGCTGCCCCCGCGACCCGGACCCGGATAAGCGGAGGAAGACGACAACGATTATATGTTGTTGAATACCTTTCATATTTCATTGACAGTTTGATATTTGTGACCACTTAAAAAACGTTACATCTTATGAATATAAAAGGTTGGAATAAATCTAGAAATAAGGTGATTTGAATCATTTTCATCCTTCAAGTCCTTGTTGAAGTTCAGATAACTCCTCGTGCACTCAACATACAAAACAAACTTCAGTCCTGCTGATGAATCAGTCGCTGACGTCTGTCTCCCAAAAGGAAGTGAGTCAAGATGCTTCAGACGTTCAGATCCAGAGAGGCTCAGTCCCGCTCCTCTTGTGTGGGTTTTCTTTGTCCCAGATCTCCTGAGCAGACTGATTCCCAGCATCAGACACCAGGGAGGAGACGGGAGCTAAAAACAGCACGATGCATTTGGTTTAGGTTTTCTTTTATGATTCTTTTAAACCCGTAAATCAGTTTCTTTTGCATCCGTGTGAATTTGTCCAGCGACATGCGCCCAGTAACTGAAACTCTGCAGACATCTTTATTTCTATCCGAGCAGCAAATTAACCTGGAAACTGAACGGGAAGTTGTTTTCAGGAAGACTCGAAGCAGACCTCTGGAGGATCCTTTGATTTTAGTGAGCAGCTTGTTTTTTTTATGGGCGAGTTTTGCTTTGTGGCCTCATTATGCCGCTCTCTGCTGGGGGCTGAATCATCCAGGATGACACAAACAATACGGATACATACACATAATCACGACCAATACGGCGAATGCAGAGCCTCGCTTCATCCCACATTCTCTTCAGGTCATTTAGGAAAATAAAATAAAAGCTTTTTAATGAGGGTTTGGAGTGTTTTCAAAGACCGGAGAATTCTCCGGACTCAGGGACTCAGTTTTTATGCTGTTTAATGTCCGAGTTAGATTTACGTTAGACAATTATTTATTTGTGCGTGGTTCTAGTTTCAGGTTATGATTTGTTTTTCATTCTTTAATTTAATTTAATTTAATTATCTATTTCTTTAAGTTTTGTTGATAGTGAGATGGTCTCGGCGCTTCAAACGTGTTTCATGTTGTGGCTTTTGTGTTTCATGTTGTTCGTTTTTTCCTTAATTCCCTGATTTTTCCTTCTGCAATCATAACATCTTCAGCCCGCCTCTCTGATGGTGTCCCTGCAGCACATCCTGGTTTATAGTTGAATCTTTTAGATTTTTGCATGTTTATCCGGAGCAGCTGCAGTCAGACTCGGTCATTCTGGTTAAGCTTGTGTCACCAACAGTCAGAAAAGTCACTTTAAATAGCGATGCAGGAGCCAGTGGCGTATCCAGATCTTTTAAAATGGGGTGGCCCAGGTGAGGCACAACTTTGTGCATGGGTGGCACCAATGGTTATGCTTTTCTTGTTTTACCCCCAAGCCTTTTATGGACAATGAAAAGCCTATTTAAAAGTAAATTAGTGTGTTGACACCTGGGGTGGCCAATCAGATTCCAAGGGTGGCATTTGCCACCCCAGGCCACTCCCTGGCCACGCCCCTGGCAGCAGCATGGCCCTGAAAAGCCCATTCCAGATTTATCAGTAAACCTGCTAGATTATTTATTTAATAATTACTATTATAATGATAATACCTGCAAAGTTTACTTTAAAACATGAACGTGTCGTAAAAAACAGAAAAGCGTAACTCTGAAAACGGTTTTTAAGGAGCGACAACTAAACTTTAACTTTTATTTGTGCAAAAGACAAACCTATTTATTTATTTATTCCTTTCATTGTTTAACTTTGTAGCAACAAAGTTGCATTAACATCTAAATCTAGAATTGTTCTGGTTTGGTTTCCTGAACGTAAAAGATAATATTGGATGAGGGAGATGGGAGCAGCGGAGGATAAGGAAGGATTTTTCTGATAAACGCAGGATTTCATGGAGGTGAGGATCTAAAAATGCAGAATACAGACAAGTAAACCTGGCTTTTTTTTTAATCTTTTATTTTCATTTATTGACATTAAAATAAAAATACAGTCAGAACTAAATTGCTGCAAGCCAAAATGAAAAAGGGGACAGAAAGAAGAAAAACTTATGTTGTCTGCCCCTTTTAACTAAAATAGCATTAATACAAATGAAATAATCATATGATTCTTAAAGAAATTGAACAATATAGTTCCTGGACCTGTTGGCTGACAAAATCTCAACCCATGAATTTGAGAAAAAAATAGAAAAAGAAAACAATTTACACAGAAAGAAGCATTAAGTTATAGATCTATATACATACATATATACACATACAAATACATACTAGGTAATTTTTTTTCTTTCATCCCCCCCACCCCTCCCCTCACACATTTATGTAACAGATCTATATAAGTTAATCGTTTTATTTTTTATCTCTTTGAATATTTCATTATAATAAAAAAAGGCTAAGGAAAATAAAGCTATAAGATAAAACAAACAGAAACACTAAATACTGAGAAACACACGGAAATAACCAGAAATACGGTAAAACTACGGGGGGCACAGGGCATGACAGTAAATAAAGAGTATTAATCCTTTGCAATTTTCTTTAATTTGTCATTTAATATGTCCCTGAGCATCATTATAAATATAAATGCATCATTATAGTCTCAGAAAAACTGGAGAAAGAAAGCAGAGCCAGGCTGTTTTGGTCTCTGTTGGGTTTGAACCAGAGCTGCAGAAACTTTGTTTCTGAAAGTTCTGGGAGATCGAAGCGTTCGTGCGCCATGTTGACTTTTTATTTCAGCTGCTTTGAACAAATACTCCAGTTTGAGAAGCATGACAAATACTCTGACAGCCACTGATTATGAGAGGTATGCTTGTGCTGACGGGGTAAATCATCTTTGGCTTTAAGCGTGGAGCGTGCGGTGCTCACCAAGCAAAGTGTGCTGCTGGTGCTGAACCGGTGCCGATACGGCTCCTGTTTACGCCGGACACAGACAGCCCGTCGGCACGCCAACAAACGCTGACAGAAGGGTGGAGAGGCAGAGCAGATGCAGCTCTCGCTGTGTCAACTGTTTGTCCACAGTCCACTCACGAGCTGCTCGGTCTGCTGTGAAGTTATGGCAAACCTTCAAGGTTCCCACTCTGTGGCCGGCCAGCTGCATCATGAGTCCTTCTGTTCAGCTTTGTGTCCGCAACAAACTCCCCCACACAAACTGTCTACATTTGCATCGGAGCAGCAACAAACCCATAAAAGTCCCGTTAACAGCGCGGCGCCACCAGCTGTCAAACGTTTGGAGGGAATTGGAAATGAAAACGTTCAAATGAACCCGTTTCATTTGGGTTTGATGTTTACAACATAAACACAAAGAGTTCTTGTTCTGGGTTGGTCTGGGCTGCAGCTCAGACAGATTTACGGTTTCATTTCCTCTGAAATGCTAATTAGTTGGTTTTACAGTTTGGTGATCTATTAGCTCACAGATGTTCCTGTAGGACCAAATTATCGGTTTCATTGAATGCTTCTTTTGAGGGTTCCTAAAGCGTTTGGTTTCTTCCAACAGGCCAGCTGACATTTCTGTCGGATTTGAGGGAAACTTTGTAATTCTGCGTCTGTCATGACTCAAGATTTGTTCTGTTCCTGCCATGCCCCGTTTCCACAACAACCCCAGTCAGCACCTCATCATCTTCATCCATCTCACCTGTTCCTGCCATCAGCTCATTATACACACCTGCTCCCCCTGCTATATATTCACTAACCCTAACCAGTTCCCTGCCAGATTATTGAACGCTAGTAAATTCTCCAGCCTTGTCACTCACCTTGCCGTCATAGATCCCGAACCTCGCCTCGTCCTTT
Organism: Nothobranchius furzeri; assembly: GCF_043380555.1. NCBI lineage: Eukaryota > Metazoa > Chordata > Actinopteri > Cyprinodontiformes > Nothobranchiidae > Nothobranchius > Nothobranchius furzeri. Next base: position 39,681,570 of record NC_091758.1, read on the forward strand.
GACCTCCCTTCTCGTTGTGTCTGCTTGGATTATCCTGCCTTCGTCCCCAACCTCGTCTTCGGATCTCCCTTACCGGCATTCTGCACCTCAGCTCCTCTGGCAACGACCCTGCTCCGCCCTCGACCTGGATTATCCTGGATTATTGGATTCCCCTATCGGACAGTTCCCACCTCAGTTCTTCTGGTAACAACCGCCTGTCTCCTGACTTCTCCCCCCTTTTAATAAAGATTCTTAAAACGTGTCATTCTGTGTTGGGTGTTTCTTACGGGTCCGCCAGTTAAACTCGTGACAGTTTGTCTCTTTTTTTGGATCTAAATACATTTCTGGTGCCCTTTTATCGTGTCCTGGTGATAAACATCAGCTGTAGCGCCACCTACAGCTTAGTATCAGACATTTTAGAAAAAAGGGAACAAAAACCAGGTGTCACGAGACTGCTATTGTTGAAAACTAGTTGGGCACAGAAACACATTTAAAGAAACAACAATATGAAACTCAATTTCCACCTCAAATCACTTGGTTTCAAATCTGGAAACCAGAATTTGGTCTCAAAGTTTCCTAACAACCAAGTTCTCTGAGAAATACTTTTTATTTATTATTATTAAAACACAATGGGTCACTCTGAGTGTTTCATGCAGGTTAAACATGAATAGTCTCCTACGCCTTTCTCCTGCATTAGCTTCCAATAGAAAATAGACGGTGTTGCTGGTTTAGCGTCCAGAAAAAAGCAGAGCACGTCTTGGCTAGAAGAAGCTAACCGTTAGCATTAGCAACTGTTAGCCAATCAGAGGTGAGGCATCCAGGCATCAGGAAATGAGACTCTAAATCCTGTCATCTGAAGCTCACCTCCATTTCTAACTTATAACTGCTATGGCTCTAAAATGCTGTTTCTTCTCATCTGTTAATGACAAAAATACCAACATGCATTTATCATCACAATGCAATGAAACAGCATCTCCTACAGCATTTGTCAGGTTTCTGTATTATACCAGATAACGACTGGGTCAATGACTATGTGCTTCCTATAGAAAGTAGGAAGATTTGGATTAACTGACTGGATTGTGCTGCTGTGCAGATAAAAAGGGCTTTTTGAACAGAGCCTTCCCCAGCGAGCTGCAGTATGAGATGTTTTAAAGGTCAAGGTGCAGCATTTAATCTGCAGGGGTTGAATCTGAGCCAGCGAGAAGGCCAAAGAGCTCATTCTATCTGTACCTGTGTGTTTCTTTGTCTGTACACACACACACACACACACACACACACACACACACACACACACACACACACACACACTTGGGTTCTCTCTTCTCTTTACCCCCAGAGAGAGATGCTGCAGAGGTGGACAGGCTGTTACCGGAGCCCTGATTTAATCTCAGCTTCATCTCTTTCCTTGATGCAGTCATTTTGTTTTCTAGATGTTTTATGTTCATGGAGGAACACAAAGCACCAAAGGAGAGAAAATAAACAAGACTAGAATTCAATAATTTTCCAGTAATTCTGATGATTAAGTAGGCCTATCGAGGACAGAGGATGGGAACAACTCTGAGAGAGAGAAAGGAATAATCTCTTTGTCTGATCAGCTTTTTCCTCGTTGAGCTCACGTGGAGCTGGTGATGTCCCCCGCTTTCATCAGGCGAGAGGTGAGGGACACCTGGAACAAAGTAGACGTTAACTGGGGGTAGGGTTAAGATTTGAGATCTTAAGCTGGGCGTACACTGTGCGACTTTTTCACTCGCAGCGTTCAGCTTCAGCTCAAACTGTACGACTTCCTCGCAGAGCAGATCTCACGAGCCAGGCGCTCACACTGTACGTCTGGTAGCAACACGTCGGCCCTAAAAATATGCTAAAAATAGCAGTTTTTACACAACACGTCAGACTTTTTTTGTCTTGTTTTGCCTGTTGTCCTTCGGGAGTGCTGCAGGAGGACACACAGGGATTTATGGGGGTTGGATGAGGAAAACGAAATAAAGAAAGTAAATCTGTGTTTTGTGATCAGTTTAATCTGACATGAACACGACAAACACGCTTTCTTGACAATCTTTGTGAGTAAAAAAAACATGTAGAAACAAAAACGAACAGCGTGTGTTATTAGAGAAATAGCGGGGAGCGGCGTTGATGCAGGAATGCGCATGCACCGTGAGCGGTTCTGATACTTTTTGGGTCGCAGCCGCTCGCAGCGCCGCTTCAACAGTGCGATACCCTCACGAGGGACGAGCGAAATTTTAAACACACCAGAAGTCCGTGCGACCTCACGACTGCTGATCGGCAGCTGGTCACGTGGTGTTAATCGCCTCTCGTAACCCCCTGTACACTACACGACCGCTCGGCGCAAAACTCGCCCCGATGTCGTGGATTCTCGCACGACTGGAAAATCGGCTCAAAAAAGTGAAAAAGTCGCACAGTGTACGCCCGGCTTTACTCGTGATAGTCAGATGTAACCCAGAAGCTAGAACCTTAATGAGGTATTAACTAATTGGCTTACTAATATGATCCATCCTCAATTTAGATAAAATATAAAATATAAATTAAGGAAATTAACAATACTAATTAATAGATATCTAATTAACTAATAGATAATTTCATAATGAATTATTGGAAGGGTGAATAACTAAAATAACGAGTTTAATATTAAACATCGGTTAAAACAAGAATCTTGAACATCACTAACAGAAACAGAAGAGGAAAGCTGTATACTATTGGTCCAGGTGGGAATCTGAAATTTCATTGGCTGAGAGAAATAAGTCCCGCCTCCGCGAAATAAAACCGTGCGACGCAGCTGAGCGAGAGGAGAGACAAACGGCTGTGCAGCACGCAGATACAGAAAGCAAAGACTGAGCGGTTAGAGAGAGAGAGAGAGAGAAAAAAAAACAACGGTCGAGGCCGTGAAGAACCCTGATTTGGGTGCCGCATAGATAGAGGGAGAGGCGGACTTGACTCCTTCTAATAAGAGCTAGGAACTTGGAACCAACGCGGTGAGTAAAGAAAAAAGAAGAGAAAAAGCTAACGATGCAACTTAAAAAAAAAGGAAACTTAAATAGCTTATCAAATTAATTCCATTCTTATAGATTTGTGTGGAGACGACAGAGTGAACCAATCCTCTGTAGGAGGGAACCGTTGGAGCGCGTTGGTGAGTGAATGAGATTAAATTCAGTAAATTATTAAATTCAAAAAGCTAATTACAGCAACCGAGGTGACAGCAGTGGGCTGCTAGACGTTAGATCCCAGGAGTTAACATCTCAAACTACCAGTTAACGGTGGTAGGGCATATAGGAGTTAACGGCTCAAACCGCCAGTTAACGGCGGTAGGGCATATGGGATTCCCAGGAGTTAACGGCTCAAACCGCCAGTTAATGGTGGTACGGCCTAGATGTACAAGGTCCTCAGGGGCGTTATAGCTAACGCCATAGAATTAGCAATGCGTCCCTTAACCAAACATTTAATAATAAAAAAAATAGATAAATAAAAATAAATAAAAGCTAACTGATTAGGGAGGAATTATTTTACAAAGGTGGACCAAAGGACCAGAATTTATATTTTGTTGAATTTTGTTATAGAACATTTTATTTATTTATTTATTTATTTATTTATTTATTTATTTATTTATTGTGTTACAGATATACAAGGTGTCACAATGCTGTATAGAAACACAACTAAATGTATCCTTGTTGTCATGAATGTATTTCTTGTTGAATAGTGTAGAGTAATAGAATCTAACTGAGCCTATTGAGCTGAACAATTGTTGTCATATGTAATTATATTTCCAGAGCTACTGAGAATTATTTTAATAGACAATCAAATTGATGTTATGTTAGTTGAACTGTGAACCCAAACATGATTGGCTATGCCAATAGAGTGAAGCATTTGTTTAAGTCTGTAAGACTTTATGCTGTGATGTGACGAGAAGGGTCGATGCCAACTCGCTAACAGTCCTGTTGTTTACAGGCTGGGTTTTTTTTTTTCCTTGGGTTTGATCCCGACTCCTATGATCACTCACTTGGAACGAGAACTGGATTTCTTCCTGACGAGGGAGATGGCGAGCCTTAACCACTGAACGAACCAGGACATCTCAAGTAACTGAAGAGCAGACTGCTCTCTTCTGTGAACAATCTCAACGGTGCGGTAGGAAAAAATCGCACCACCGGACTCTGACTTTCACCCCAAGCGTGGGGATTTGACTTGACGCCGGCTGACTTGTGACTCATATGATCAAATCTCATACCGAGCATTTTACTATTGTCGATTGTTTTCATCTGTTTTTGTGTGTTATCTTTATGTGTTATATTTCCCATTATTATTAAAATTTAGTATATAAACCGTTTCATGCTATACCCGTGACTCCAGTCATTCTTAAACAACCTCCAATTCTCCCCGAACCTAATTATTGGCCCATTTGTTTATTTTTTCTTTTAATTATCTTATTGTATCCTGTAATCCGGTTACATAAAACTTGGCGAGCCAGCCAGGAGAATTGTAGAGTTGTTACCTTAGCTAACCATTGACTGACATCATAAGAGTGCCTGGAGGTCACAGTGGTTTGCCATTTTGGCATTATTGGTACTTTTGAGTGTTTTAAAATGGAAGTTGTGAAAACAGAAAAGGTCAAAGTTTCAAATGCTGTTTTAATCAGTGGGTTAACTGATACAGACCTTGATAACGAAGTCTTTGGGTTTATGGAAGGATTCGGACTAGTTAACAGGTGCATTAAGTTACCAAACTGTGATCAGATTATTGTGGAGTTTCAACATGAAGCCACTGTTAAGGAATTAAAGAAACAATGTTTACCCTATGACAAACCTTGTACTAGGAACCCAGATGTTTTCTTTCATATTCAAGACCTAGCCAGCGCGTACAGTCTAGAAACTAGCACATCTGCCACTGATGCCTATCTGTCAGAGCTCAGGGACATAGCTGCGCGTAGCAATCAATCATTTAAAGACCTTCTAATGGAGGAACTGGCAAAAATTGGGGAATCTTTAGGAAGGGATACCCATGCATCTGAACCAGTCACTGAACCAGAGCCAATGCTCCATAGTGACCAAGTTACATATTCCCTGCCTTTAACACCAGAAGTTAACTATATGAACAACTCAAAGGACAATTGTCCACCTACAGAGACTGGAAAACAAAACCCTTGCATTCCACCAAATCTTTTAAACACACCTGAGGTTCAGCGAGTTATTGTGGAACACATTGTTAAAAGCAGTGAGGTTATCCCTCCGCCTACTTCACAATACAGACTAAAACCGTTCTCAGGGCGAGTTCCACACCCTTCTTTTGAAACTGACTATGATACTTGGCGTAGTAGTGTAGTGTTATGCATAAATGATCCTTCACTCACCAAGTCCCAAATTGTACGAAGAATCGTGGAGAGTCTGTCAGCCCCAGCAGCGAGCATCGTTAAAGCTCTTAGTCCAAAATCCGACCCGGAAACGTACCTTGAACATCTCGATTCAGCTTACGCAGCTGTCGAAGACGGCGACGAGCTCTTTGCTCGCTTCTTAAACACAAACCAGGACAGTGGTGAAAAACCTTCCGATTACTTTCAGAGGTTATACACCTTGTTAAACCTAGTTATTCAGAGGAATGGAATTTCCTCCAGTGACGCCGACCAGCAGCTGCTCAAGCAGTTTTGCAGAGGCTGTTGGGACAGCTCGCTGATTTCAAACCTGCAACTCGAACAAAAGAAAGACAACCCGCCTCATTTTACAGCACTTCTCCTCAAACTGCGCACTGAAGAAGACAAACAGGCTACTAAAGCAGCACGCATGAAACAACACTTAGGGACACAACGAACTAGAGTGTATTCAAATGTGCAAACAACATGCTCTCAGAGTAAAAACACTTGTGAACTGGAAATAGATGATAACTGTGATGACTTACGCAAACAAATCGCTGAGCTCAGGAGCCAAATTGCACAGCTTAAGGTTAACAACACAGATAAAAAGGCAAAGAAAACTCAAAAAGAGTCAAAACCCCGTGTGGGGACTAAAATTCCAGATGAGCCCAAACAGATTCAGCAGATAACAGCAGTGGTGCCCAGACCAAAGCCTGGATACTGTTTTAAGTGCGGAGAAGATGGGCACATAGCTTCTAGCTGTAGCAACGAGCCAAATCCAGCACTAGTTGCAACTAAAAGACTTGCTCTTAGACAGAAGCAGCGCGAGTGGGAGATGTCAAAGCCAATTGCTCAGTCTCCTCCTTTAAACCGGTAGAAGCTCCTATCGTGGGACAGATAGGTGCTAAAGTAGAACCAAGTCCCTCTAAGGAAAGGACAGAGAGACTTTTTTGCAAGCCAGTTCATGCTCATTCAGTGCCAAAACTTCCCAAAAGATTAGTGGGTGGGCGATGCACAGCTACAGTCTCAGTTAACAGTGTTGAATGTAATTGTTTACTGGATTCAGGGTCCCAGGTAACCACCATTGCCAATTCTTTTTACCAAGAACACTTACCTGACCTCTCAATTAAACCCATCAGTAATCTGTTAGAAGTCGAGGGCGCAAACGGTCAAGCAGTTCCTTATTTAGGATACATAGAGATAAGTGTCACATTTCCAAAAGAGCTCGATCAGTCTGGACTTGAGTTACCTACCCTTGCGTTAGTGGTTCCGGATATAAGCTCAAACTCTGATACACCACTACTCATTGGCACAAACACACTCGATCCTTTGTATGAGCAATTGTCTGCCAATAACTTACCTGATTCCAAGGCACTCTCTTATGGGTACCAACACGTGCTAAAAGCCTTAGCAGTCAGAAAAAAACAAAGCAAAGATGGACGAGTTGGTGTGGTGAAGCTTCGAGGGAGAACCCAAGAAGTTCTCCCTGCAAATAAAAAACTGTTACTAGAAGGGTTTATGCAACCCAGCCAAAACAAGCATGAGCCTTATGCACTCATTGAACAACCCACCAATGGTTCTCTACCAGGGGGTATAATTGTAGACTGTTGCCTCATTTCCTTACCTTCACATGGTCCATACAAAGTACCTGTTGTACTAAGAAACGAAACTAACCATGACATCACATTACCCACTAACTGTGTGATCGCTGAGTTAGTTAAAGCCGATCGTGTTATGCCATATCCAGAACCTGACAAAAGTGATCAGAAAGTACTTGCGGCGTGTAGTTCGCAGCAACAGACTTCACCTTCAAACCCTCCTCTCAGTTTTGACTTCGGTACTTCGCCCTTGTCCGAAGAATGGAAAGGGAGGATCACCAACAAACTTAACACTTACTCCGATGTGTTTTCGCACCACGATCTTGATTTTGGTCATACACAACAGATAAGACATCACATCAACTTAAAAGACGAGACCCCATTCAAACAGAAATCTCGGCCGATCCATCCACATGATTATGAAGCCGTGAGAAAACATTTGGAAGCCCTCTTGGAAACCGGTATAATAAGAGAGTCGGAGTCTCCATTTGCCTCACCAATAGTGGTAGTTCGGAAAAAGAATGGTGAGGTACGTCTATGTATAGACTATAGAAAGCTTAATCTGCAAACCATTCGCGACGCATATGCCCTGCCTAACTTGGAGGAGTCCTTTTCTGCTCTCGCTGGATCACAGTGGTTTTCTGTGATGGACCTCAAGTCAGGTTACTATCAAATAGAGATGTGTGAAAAGGATAAACCTAAAACTGCTTTTGTTTGCCCGTTTGGGTTTTATGAATTTAACCGTATGCCACAAGGAATAACAAATGCTCCAAGCACTTTCCAACGGGTTATGGAAAAGTGTATGAAGGACATTAATCTGAAGGAAGTGTTAGTTTTCCTAGACGACTTGATCGTCTTTTCCAACTCCTTGGAAGAACACGAAACCAGACTTTCTCACGTTCTTGAACGGCTTAGAGAATACGGACTCAAGCTATCACCAGATAAGTGTCGTTTTTTCCAGACATCTGTGCGTTATCTTGGACATATAGTATCTCGAGATGGCATAAAAACCGATCCAGATAAGGTGGAAGCACTCAAAACATGGCCGAAGCCTCAGACTTTGAAGGAACTCCAATCTTTCTTAGGATTTACCGGTTATTACCGACGCTTCGTTAAAGATTACTCAAATATTGTCAAGCCACTAACATCTCTCACGGCTGGTTATCCACCCAAACGGAAAAACTTTAAAACACCACCATGTAGATCAAAGTACTTGAACCCCAAAGAACCCTTTGGGAATCGTTGGAGCCAAGACTGTGAGAAGTCCTTTCAAACTATTATTGAAAAACTTACCACTTCGCCAGTTCTTGGCTACGCTGACGCAAAACTCCCATATCTAGTACACACAGATGCTAGTACGACCGGACTCGGTGCAGCGCTATACCAAGTGCAAAACGGTGTCACACAGGTAATCGCTTATGCAAGTCGCGGTTTAAGCTCTAGTGAAACTAGGTACCCTGCGCACAAGTTGGAGTTTCTAGCCTTAAAGTGGGCCATAACAGATAAGTTTCATGACTATTTGTATGGGAACACATTCACTGTCATTACTGATAATAATCCGTTAACTTACCTCTTAACAACGGCAAAACTCGATGCAACGAGCTATCGTTGGCTAGCTGCGTTGTCCACCTATAATTTTGACATCAGATACCGTGCAGGTACACAGAACGTTGACGCGGATGGCCTGTCTAGGAGGCTGCATGATAAACCTGAAGACAACTCAAAATTCACTGAGGAATGCCAACGACTAGATGAGTTCCGATCTCATCTTTTATCCTCTGTCAAAGAAGTCGAGCTTCAACTTCAAGCCGAAGCAGTGAAGGCAACATGCCAAAAGCACATGGTCTTGGATGAGACTGATTCTCCTTGTGGTTTAGTTCAGTCACTTGCCATGTCTGCAGCGGCCATTCCAGACCTATTCCAGTTGGAAGACAATAGTGACAGTTTCTTTGCTCTGCCCAAGTATAACCATGCTGACCTTGTCTCCTTGCAGAGGAAAGATCCAACCATTGGCCGAGTCATTCAGCTGCTTATGACTGACAATAAACCGCCAACTGATACTATTGCAGAACCCCCGGTGGTTCTTAACCTTTTGAGAGAGTGGAAACGGTTTGAGTTTCAAAATGATTTACTGTACCGGAGACGCCAATTAGGACCAGAGACATCATTGCAGTTAGTCTTGCCTGATTCATTACGTTCAACAGTCATGCAAAGCCTACATGATGATATGGGGCATCTTGGGGTTGAACGTACGACAGATCTCATTCGGTCCCATTTTTACTGGCCAAGAATGGCTAGTGATATCGAAATCAAAGTTAAAACTTGCGAAAGATGTATCCGTCGGAAGGCCCTCCCTGACAAAGCTGCTCCAATGGTGAGTATTACCACCACCAGACCTATGGAGTTAGTTTGCATGGATTTTCTCTCCATAGAACCAGACAGTAAGAACACTAAAGATGTCTTAGTGATTACAGACCATTTTACAAAGTATGCAGTGTCCATCCCAACCAAAGATCAGAAAGCCACCACCGTCGCGAATAACCTGTGGGAACATTTTTTAGTCCACTACGGGTTTCCTGAGCGTCTTCATAGTGATCAGGGACGGGATTTCGAATCACGTACAATCAAGGAACTTTGTTCTTTACTTGGTATCCGTAAAGTCAGAACGAGCCCTTATCACCCTCGTGGCAACCCCGTTGAACGGTACAATCGTACATTACTCAGCATGTTGGGAACTTTACAAGCCACTGAGAAACATCACTGGCGCGATTTTGTAAAACCACTTACTCACTCGTACAATTGTACAAAAAATGACGTGACGGGATACTCTCCCTACGAGCTAATGTTCGGTAGGCAGCCTCGGTTGCCTATAGATATTGCCTTTGGGTTACCGCATTTGAACAAGCCCTCTATAACTCATTCTCAGTATGTTAAAGAACTGAAGAGTCATCTGGAACAGAGTTATGACATTGTCATAAAAAACTCTCAAAAAACAGCGAGGAAGAACAAAGAACGGTTCGACAGAAACATTCGTGAGTCCACACTAGGTGTGGGAGATCGTGTTTTAGTCCGAAATCTTCGCTTAAGAGAAAAGCATAAATTAGCAGACAAATGGGAGCAAACAGTGTATATAGTTCTCAAACAGATGGAAAACTTGCCAGTATACACTGTAAAACCAGAGAACGGAGAAGGACCCAACAGAACACTCCACAGAGATCTTTTACTGCCTTGTGGTTTTCTCTCTTCATTAGAAAATGAAACAGAACGCGTTACGAAACCTAGCAGACCTCATACAAGACAGAGTTCAGCCTTAGAACCTGACCCAGATGAGCCACTTGACGAAGAGGTAGATGAGTTTTATTACTCTGATCTTCCACAAGTGCTAAACCGACCATCCTATCAAATAGCGGTCACCTTGCCAAATAGGGAACTCATAGCAGATTCAGGACCGGTAAATAATATTCAACAACAAAACACACTATCCTTACACACAGGGGATCGCAAGGAACCAACCTTAGCTGGTAATGAAAATGCTGAATTGTCCTTACTTGACAAAGGCATCAACACCGAAACATTCTTACCTGACAGAATGAGTGAAACTGCGACATTCTTACCTGAAAGAGTGAAAGAAGCAGCAACATACTTACCTGAAAAAACGAAAAAAAACGAAGTATACTTACCTGACGTAGAAACGGGGGATGAAACTAACACAAACCTACCTCAATTGGATGGTGTCCTAAAGTCGCAGCAACGTGATGTAAGTTTTGAACCCATCATACACGATCAGACACATACATCTGAAAAGACCAAAGTCTTAGAGAATAGCTCATCAGCTCTGTCGGAAACAGAGAGCTCACTTCGTCCTGTCTCAGTTGAGAATCAAACCGAAACGGATGAGCATGATACTGTGCAACCAGAGATGTATGTCAGGAGATCTGAACGAAGTAGTCAGCCTCCTCAAAGACTAACTTACTCTCAATTGGGCAATCCACTAGTGACCGTAGTTAGGTCCCTTTTCCAAGGACTTAATAAAGCTTTTATTGACTCTCTTACTCAAGAAGTTGTGTACCCCGTAGAAACAATGCACAGGGACGTGCATGATATTTAATGGGGGAGGATGTAACCCAGAAGCTAGAACCTTAATGAGGTATTAACTAATTGGCTTACTAATATGATCCATCCTCAATTTAGATAAAATATAAAATATAAATTAAGGAAATTAACAATACTAATTAATAGATATCTAATTAACTAATAGATAATTTCATAATGAATTATTGGAAGGGTGAATAACTAAAATAACGAGTTTAATATTAAACATCGGTTAAAACAAGAATCTTGAACATCACTAACAGAAACAGAAGAGGAAAGCTGTATACTATTGGTCCAGGTGGGAATCTGAAATTTCATTGGCTGAGAGAAATAAGTCCCGCCTCCGTGAAATAAAACCGTGCGACGCAGCTGAGCGAGAGGAGAGACAAACGGCTGTGCAGCACGCAGATACAGAAAGCAAAGACTGAGCGGTTAGAGAGAGAGAGAGAGAGAAAAAAAAACAACGGTCGAGGCCGTGAAGAACCCTGATTTGGGTGCCGCATAGATAGAGGGAGAGGCGGACTTGACTCCTTCTAATAAGAGCTAGGAACTTGGACCCAACGCGGTGAGTAAAGAAAAAAGAAGAGAAAAAGCTAACGATGCAACTTAAAAAAAAAGGAAACTTAAATAGCTTATCAAATTAATTCCATTCTTATAGATTTGTGTGGAGACGACAGAGTGAACCAATCCTCTGTAGGAGGGAACCGTTGGAGCGCGTTGGTGAGTGAATGAGATTAAATTCAGTAAATTATTAAATTCAAAAAGCTAATTACAGCAACCGAGGTGACAGCAGTGGGCTGCTAGACGTTAGATCCCAGGAGTTAACATCTCAAACTACCAGTTAACGGTGGTAGGGCATATAGGAGTTAACGGCTCAAACCGCCAGTTAACGGCGGTAGGGCATATGGGATTCCCAGGAGTTAACGGCTCAAACCGCCAGTTAATGGTGGTACGGCCTAGATGTACAAGGTCCTCAGGGGCGTTATAGCTAACGCCATAGAATTAGCAATGCGTCCCTTAACCAAACATTTAATAATAAAAAAAATAGATAAATAAAAATAAATAAAAGCTAACTGATTAGGGAGGAATTATTTTACAAAGGTGGACCAAAGGACCAGAATTTATATTTTGTTGAATTTTGTTATAGAACATTTTATTTATTTATTTATTTATTTATTTATTTATTTATTTATTTATTTATTTATTGTGTTACAGATATACAAGGTGTCACAATGCTGTATAGAAACACAACTAAATGTATCCTTGTTGTCATGAATGTATTTCTTGTTGAATAGTGTAGAGTAATAGAATCTAACTGAGCCTATTGAGCTGAACAATCGTTGTCATATGTAATTATATTTCCAGAGCTACTGAGAATTATTTTAATAGACAATCAAATTGATGTTATGTTAGTTGAACTGTGAACCCAAACATGATTGGCTATGCCAATAGAGTGAAGCATTTGTTTAAGTCTGTAAGACTTTATGCTGTGATGTGACGAGAAGGGTCGATGCCAACTCGCTAACAGTCCTGTTGTTTACAGGCTGGGTTTTTTTTTTTTCCTTGGGTTTGATCCCGACTCCTATGATCACTCACTTGGAACGAGAACTGGATTTCTTCCTGACGAGGGAGATGGCGAGCCTTAACCACTGAACGAACCAGGACATCTCAAGTAACTGAAGAGCAGACTGCTCTCTTCTGTGAACAATCTCAACGGTGCGGTAGGAAAAAATCGCACCACCGGACTCTGACTTTCACCCCAAGCGTGGGGATTTGACTTGACGCCGGCTGACTTGTGACTCATATGATCAAATCTCATACCGAGCATTTTACTATTGTCGATTGTTTTCATCTGTTTTTGTGTGTTATCTTTATGTGTTATATTTCCCATTATTATTAAAATTTAGTATATAAACCGTTTCATGCTATACCCGTGACTCCAGTCATTCTTAAACAACCTCCAATTCTCCCCGAACCTAATTATTGGCCCATTTGTTTATTTTTTCTTTTAATTATCTTATTGTATCCTGTAATCCGGTTACACAAACATCTCACCTCTGATTGGCTGACAACAAAGTGACTCTTCTGCTGACTTAATTTGTTCTCCTTTCTCGGGTGAAAATGCAGAAATGGTGTTTTACCTGCAGTAGCAAGAGCCGAAGCGTGTTCCACCATGTTTTGAAGGTGCTAATGCTGTTGGTCATGCTAATGCTAACTACAACTAGTCAATACACACTTTGCTCTCCCCTTCCCATGGGCATCCCAACATAAAGTGGGCAGGGCCACAAATGTGAATTTTATCTTGTTTTGTAGATTCACATGAATTCATGTTAAAAAGCAGATTTTGCATCTTAATCCAGGAAGAGACTGCAGTAAATCTACTCAAACATCCAGATTACAACATGAACAACAAACAGCTCAAGGTGTACTAATCAGAACCTTTTTGCACTTTAACACTGAGACAAAAACTCAGATTGTAACAGATGTTGGAACGGTAAAAATCCTCCAGCTGGTAGAGTTTAAATCTGCGTCCACTTGGAAGAACTAAATCATCGGCAGATGTGTCTTCCAATGAAATTATTCAGTCATTAGCAGCACTGTTCTGTATTCATTTGCATACCCGTTAATGTAATGAAGCATTTACATCATGTTAAGTACAGCCGAGTAGATTTTCTCTGAACATCATCGGCTCTCTAAGCGGTGCGGATGATGTTCAATCATCTGTGCCGCTTTGGAGTTTAGAGAGTCGCCACAGAGTTACTCGTCTGTTTATTTGTGGCTCATTTATGAAGATAGTAATGTTTGTTTATCTTTAAAAAGTCGTGTACGGACTATCTAAATCCGTTTAAGAAAGGAATCTAATCTGTTTGTATTTGCACGTTTTCTTCAGTATAAACTATTTAAATAAAGGCCGTGTGTCTTCATTTCTATCTACTGACCTTAGTTATGAATTTATTACAAGTAGAATTGGAAAAAAAAAAACAATAACACAAGAAAAATGTGCAGCTAATTTAGTTTGTGCTTTGAAGCCTTGAATGTTTCTGCTCTTGGGTTTAGCTTTCGGTGCAGCCGCTTAGATTTATTATCAGGTCCATTACGCTCACTCATCTGGCGGGGAAGGACATTTTTGTGCACAAAAGAATCACATAAAGCAAAATGCAACAATCTTCTGAGTCATTTAATCTATTTTCAGCCCAATTAATTAAACAGCAGTCCTATCCATCTGGAGTTGTAACTCTGACCAGTAACATGTGTCACAGGCAGAGCGGTACAGACCCAAACCTGCAGGCGTCAAGCAGGAAGCAGGATGATTAAGCCCTTAGTGTTCCGACACCCCGCCCAAGGGACACACCCCATTGTGTTCATTAAACCTGGAAATTTAAGGGGTTCAACTCAGTGAAGAGCGTTAATAACAAAAGGCTCTAAAGGAAGAAAGCAGCGAAACGAGGCTCTGGGTTATCCTGGAGTTTGATCCCGAAGGAGAAAAGAACAAGATGAATGAAATCATGAATAGAAACGGCTGGAATGAGGATAGTGTTTACGGCAGGGGCGGCGTTAGGCCCGGCTACTTGGGCTGAAGCCCTGGATGTTTTATGAAAAGCCCCGGATCTAAATCGCGGAAGTAACATGCAGTACCAAAGTCCAACAGAGAGGGAGCAGCTGGCAGTAGTTTGTATACAGCCTGCCTGAGCCTCTACCACTGAAGAAGCCCTTCAGCAGCCGGCTTCTTCTACACTCTCTGCCTGAAACGCGAGTGAAGATGGATGTAAGGACGTTTTTTAGACCAAAAGTACAACGACAGAACCCCAGCTTTGATGAGACTGGTGTTGACTCAGGTTTGTGAGTCCTTATTTGAAAATATTTGTTGTGCTGCTGGTTTGCCTAAAGTTAGCTTACTATCAGGTAAAGTTGTTGGAGAAAGAAAGGGAATATTTACTATCATCTCACACTAAACACTAACAGGAACAATACTCTGCCCTGAAAATGCTTAATATGTATCTTCAGATTAAAAATTATGTGGTGCAAGACATGTCTATATGATGTTGACTAGTGCGTGTCACGTGTGTGTGCGCGCGTGTGTGTTAAGCCCTGGATCTTCTTCAGTCCTAAATCCGCCCCTGGATTACGGCGAAAACAGAAGAACTTTAAACAAAATGCTGCTGATGCCAGGAGAACGGTGCTCCGCTCACCTCGCCTCATTCCTCAGACCGCACAAATCCTGCAGTTCCAGCCTCGTTTCACACAGTTACAGATTTTCTGCGTTACATGTGTGCAAAAATGAACTGCTATCACTATTTTGTTTGCGTAAAGAAACTATTAATTACTGTAAAGCAGTAAATTATAAAATAAACAAAACTAGAAAATGCTCCGGATTTTACCAGATTTTGTTTCACTTCCATAATCCCAGGATGAGATTTCCATCTTACAACTTTGAAGTCTGCAGCTTAATTAGAAGTGTTTTTATTTAGTTTGTTTAAAAAAGGAACGAATAGGAGACACGTGAGATAGGAGGACGACAGACTGAGACCGGCTGCAGCATCACCCAGGAAAGGGAAAGAACCGATGAGCGTCTTTATTAGGATGTTTCCTTTGTGCTCTGGAAGGAAGGAAGGAAGGAAGGAAGGAAGGAAGGAAGGAAGGAAGGAAGGAAGGAAGGAAGGAAGGAAGGAAGGAAGGAAGGAAGGAAGGAAGGAAGGAAGGAAGGAAGGAAGGAAGGAAGGAAGGAAGGAAGGAAACTATTAGCAAGACAGAATTTGTGCCAATCTGTTGTTCTGACTTGGACCACAGCTCTGTCCGGGAGGGGGGGTTAACAATCTGTCTGCTCCTTTTTTGTTATTCGCCACTTCCTGTCTTTCTAAGAGTCTTAACAAGGAGCAGAGAGATTTCTGTGAAGGTTCTCAGTCATCCAGGTCATTGTAGTCTAAGGAGCTTTGAAAGAAAAGTGTCTGGACTTCTTTGAGTTGCTTGAAGACGTTTCACCTCTCATCCGAGAGGCTTCTTCAGTTCTAAGGTCAAATGGTGGAGAGTCCCAGATTTAAACCCCAGTGGGAGTTTCCCCCCGAGGAGGGAACAAAAGACCCCCTGATGATCTTCTACATAAACACACGAGCCAAGCTGTGAAGGTGGGTGTGGGTCCTATTCAGCCAGAGTTTCGGGTGAGCTCATTGTGAAGCCTGGCCCCACCCTATCATGTGAATTCCTGAGGTCAGATGGCCCAGGATATGCGTGGGCGTTGAGGCATCTGGGAAGGGATCTCAAAACTGGATTATAGATGGCAGACAGTTGGTGTCGTAAACCACCACCTCTGTTCAAAGATGGTTGCTCACAGTGGACATAAATGGCTTCCTTTACTCCTCTTTCAAACCATCTGTCCTCTCTGTCCAAAATGTGAACACTGGCATCCTCAAAAGAGTGACCTTTGTCCTTTAGATGCAAATGAACTGCTGAGTCCTGTCCCGTGGAGGTGGCTCTTCTATGTTGTGCCATGCGCTTGTGAAGTGGCTGTTTGGTTTCTCCGATGTAGAGGTCTGGGCATTCCTCGCTGGGTCTGAAGTACACTGGTATGTTGTGTTTGGAGAAAACCCTCCTGAGTTTCTCTGATACACCGGCAGAGAGATGTGCGCAAGAGACGGGGCTGGAGACCGGCGAGGAAAGCATGAAACAAGATGAAACACAAGTCACCTTAGAAAAGTCTGACTGGGTTCGAATTTCAATCAAACTTGAGTTTCATGTTAAAACTGCTAAGATGTTTACAAACGTAGAGAAATGAGATCTGGAGTCATGTTTGCTCCTCGTGCTTTCGTTTAGCTCGTTTTGTTGTTCCATCACAACACTGAGCAGATGTTTAGTCAGCCTTTCTTCTTCCCTCAGACTAAACAGTTTAACCCTCCCACTGTCACCATCAGTCCTGCTCATTGGTCAGCTTTCCTCGCCGGGTCACGCATTAGGACAGTGGGAGGGATAAAGCAACTTTAAAATGTCACTTTTTGAACAATTTTCTAAATAAATCAGAGCAGCATAGTTACAAGGTGCATTTTTAAGACGTGATTCTGGTGACTGACACTAAGAGACCACTCACCCGCTCTTTCCACCGGACGTGAAAGCATCGTGAAATGTGCTGCTCTGTGTCATGTTCTGTGTCCCTTTGTTTCCCAACCCCTCCAGTTCCCACTCCAGGTTATCCTCTTGTGTCCCATTATTATCTCCTGCCCTCTGTAGACTTCCCTCAGGTGTCCTTCTAATCATTCCCCATCCCTAATCAATCTTTATTTAGTCCTCCTCATCGGTCTAGTTATTAGTTGTTTGTTTTTGGCCCTCAGGCTTTAGGTTTAGTTTTGTGTTTTATGGGTTAATGTTTATCTGCCCTCTGGTCAAGCTCCTTCCCTTCCCATTTTGTTAATTGATCCTAGGGATGGGTACCTTTGACATTTGAATCGATTCGGTACTAATTCCCGGTGCCTAGGAATCGTTACCGGTACTTAACGGTACCAATTTTCGATACTTTTGAGTGTTTATTATTTTAATTCTCTTTTATAATTAAATATATATTTTTCTCAATATATAACCATATTTGATAAATATCACGATAAATAACATACACATGTTTGTATTTTAACATCGTCCTTGTAGTTTTATAAGCTGATAATTAAACCGAAGCAAACATCTTTACTGTGAACTAAATTTACTATGTATCTTCATTCCTTTAGCCGTCCTTTTTTCATTTGATTTTTCCTACTGGGAAGTTAGAATTTCCGAGGAGAAAGCGAACGCACCATTAGCTGATAACAATGGTGGCAATGGAAGCTAACATATCAAGCTAACGTTATCTTAAACAGTTTATTTAGCCGCTGGAGCAGATTAAACCGATGATGCCTCACACTTAGATCGTTGTCGCTGGTTTCATCTTCACCCAATCACCCGTCGCATTTAGTAAAGTGAAGCCAAACTTTAGAGCACGTTCATGTTCTAGTCGGAGTTCCGAGGAGAAAGCGAACGCACCATTAGCGGAACGGAAGCTAACATATAAAGCTAACGTTATCTTAAACATTTTATTTACCTACCGGAGCAGATTAAGATGAGGATGCCTCACTTAGATCGTTGTCGCTGGTTTCATCTTCACCCAGTTACCCATCACATTTAGTGAAGTGGACCCAAGCTTTAGCGTGCGTTCTTTCTACCATGCTGCTCTGTTTACAACTCGCTCGCAGCGACCAACGACATAACGCTCTTGCGCATGCGCAACTGTCTAGGCGAGTTCTCGTTATGAAGGACGGGTACCGAAACGAGGCACCGTTTGAAATGACGTGAATCGGTACTCAGTCGGCACTATGGAATTCGGTCGGTGCCTTAAAAAGTACTGAATTAGTGTCTCCTCAGCTCACACTCCTCACACCTGTCACCTGTTTCCCTGATTACCTCCCTCCTGTTTATAAGCCTTGTCGTGTCACTTTGTGTTTGTCGGTCCATTGTTGCTGTCAGTGTGTTTGTTGTTTTTATGTCAGCGTTTTCTGATGCTCTGTTTGAGCTTCATCACTCGTCCCAGTTCTGTGCTCTACGTGAGCTTTTGTTCTTCTGGACTTTTGGATTTTTGGCTCGCCGCCATTTGGATTTATTTTTGTTCTTCCTCCAAATAAAGGATTTTTACTTTTCATATCAACTCCTGCCTCGGGTCATCCTGGGTTCTGCAATTTGGGTTCTACCCTCCAAAACGTGACGCTCTGTAATTAGCTGCTGTTGTAGTGGATGAGTTTTTCCCACTGGCAGAAAAGTGAAACGTTTTGGACGCAGCCCAGAAGTGATGGGATACTATTGTTACGTTCCAAGTCTATTTTTTACACGCTACTCTTCCTAAACATGCGAAAATCCACAGTTTAGAGCAGGCTAGACAGGTCAAACACAAAAGCAGTGTCGACTTCTGAAAGCACGCAATTCTGCTCTGATTTTGTGTCTTCACACGATCAGCTGTGTGAAACACTTTTGGTCCCGTTTCCTGTCTGAAATGATCCCGGTTGGGAACGAGCTTGCAGATAAAATGCCACTATTACGTTATGCACCGCTTTCACGTCCGTTGGAAGAAGGGGTCGAGTTACAGTTTTGACAGCATTTACATAAACAAATGTTTATGTTTATTTATTTGGCAGACGCTTTTATCCAAAGCGACTTACAATTTATAGCCTATAGGGCATGTTGTGATCTGTGGGGGAAACCGGAGTACCCGGAGGAAACCCACGCATGCATGGGGAGAACACGCAACTCCACACAGAAAGGCCGCAGCCGAGTTTCGAACCTGCAACCTTCGTGCTGCGAGGCAACAGTGCTAACCACTGCGCCACCATGCAGCTCAAATAAGGAACCAGATCAAGTAGACACTTTTTAGACCAGTCACACATCCAGAGGTCACAAATGAAAAGGCTCCAACCTTTGACCCAGACCAAACCCTAAAGCCACCTCAGGGGTCTGCTGATGACGTGTCAGACTAGGATGAAGCCGCATCTCCATGCAGAGCCTGAAGAGTCCAGAAAGAACCAGAAGCCAAAGCCGATCAGCACAGATTCAGCATGCAGGCGCCTGGAGGGAGGACCTAGTCAGAAAGCTTCGGAGCTGCACTTTTGACAAGCTGCCGGGGATCTGCCAAAACGTTGATATTTTTCTACGTTTTGGCCTGTCATCCACACGAAAACGGAGTTTTTTCACACGAAAACGGATCTTTTTAAAAACTCCGGCCAAAGTGAAGATCTGCGTTTTCTCAGTTTTGGGTGTCTGCGTGTGGACGGACAAAACCAGAGTTTTAAGGTCCGCAACGTCACTTTCCGCGACAAAAAAATGCTGACATCACGTGTGCGACCTGTGTTTACACTAGCCGACAGCATCGATGCCCTCAGAGCTGCGGTCTGTCACTACCCGATCCATCAATTGTCCAAGCGCTTTCTGCTTGTTTGTTTTTGCAAGCGGAATTACTGCTCCTTGCGGAAGACCACAGACGAAGGACGAGGTTAAGAACGGGGGAAGTACTGCCGCCTACAGGTCTGGCATGTCCTTAACAACGTATTTATCCGGGTACGTGTGGACAGAGTTTTTTTTAAAACGCGGTGGTGTGGATGCAAGGTTTTGGAGGGGCGGATGTTCGTTTTTAAAAAACCCGGCTACGTGTGGACTAGGCCTGAGACAAGCCTAATATAGAAACACAGAAACTCATCTGACATTTTAATTCATGAGAGGAAAAACGTAGAAAAGTTGATGTTTCATTAGAGTTTCTGACGAGAAAGCAGATCTCATAACCCATCGCATCATCAACTAAAAGAAGTAATATAATTAAAAAAATAAGTAATTATGGGAAACTATTAAATCTCTAAATGTGACAATGCATTATTAAAAATCCAGTTATGGCATTCAATAAAAGATGCTGCATTAAAACGTGTTTCTGGTCAGGATTGTGTTTCTTCATTCAGCTCACCTCCACGCCTGTGTGTTAAAACCTCGTTTTATCTTCCACGTTTGAAACTTTTTAGATGGGAAATTGAAGCAAAAGTGGAGAAATAATTGAGTTATAAGAACAAAAAGTGTTTTATCACATTGTCCCACTCAAACAGCTGGCACTGAGGAGATATTAGAGAACGGATGAGGTGCTGCCAGCCGGCCGACACGCGCACTCACTCCGCTGACTGAGCGTGGAGGACGGTCCTGCATACTAACGTCATTTAGTGCTGCAACAATAAATCCGTGTTTGTTTTTGTTTGATGACTTCAGAAACTTTGTGATGCTGCTTGAAATGACTCGCTTGACCTTTAGGGACACTTTGAAGTTTTCCAAGTTAACTTAGATGTGTTTTTATTTATTTGTTTCAGCTTTATAAGATCCATGCATTTAAGAAGCATTACAGTTGATGTTATTTTTTCTTCTATTACAGATTTTTCTTTCCCAATCAAGAATTACGACACAAGCTTAAGCCTAAAGTTGCCCGGACACCCTGCTTCTTATAAAATGCAAAACAGGAAGAGATTTTCTTTTATTTCCAGCGGATTACAATCCTGCTCAGACTGATTTTTACTTCAAGGTTTTAAAGAAACTGACATTATTTTATTATCAATGAAACACAGAGAAACTTAACAGCATAATTAAGACGAAGTTTTGGGAATAAAATACAAAAAAGACCAGCAGAGTCGAGCATTTGTGACAAGTGCTTTTCCTGATTTCAGTTGTTTACACGTGTTTTCAGCTGTGAATGACAATAAAGCCAAACAATAATCCTGCCCTTGTGGTTTGTGCAATTCCTATTAATGACGTGTCACCAGGTCCGGGAATGCTGATAAATCCTCCCGTCTGTGGGGTGTGTGAACACGTGCACGTGTGCAGTCCATGTGAAAACATTTGTTTGAGTGTGTCTGAGGGCCCCAAGACTTTAATTAGTTCTCCCGCAGTACTCACTCCGTGCTGCTCTCATTACCATTCCCGTTGTCACAGCAACGCTGCCGGGTACCGACATCCCAGTCCTAGTGGAAGATGTTCAGCTGGCTTGTTTGAACCTTTCAACTTCAGCTATAATTTGTCTGTGTTACCAGGACCGTTAGGAAAACACCTGTTCAGTCATTTCAGGTAAATTTGGTATCGAGCAATAGCGCCAACAAAAAAAAAACTGTAAAGGAGTTCAGGTTATCCCAGCTTATTCAGATGGAAGTAAACACTTGATGGACCATTCCTGGGTGTAAAGTATCACTTATATCAGGGGTAGGCCATCTTGTTCCTCGAGTGCTGCTATCCAGCATGTTTTAATTGTTTCCCTGCTCCACCACACCAATCTTAATTAATGGATGATTAACAGGCATCTGCAGAGCAAGGGGAACAGATCAAACCATTGAATTAGGTGTGTCAAAGCAGGGAAACAATTAACATGCTAAACAGCAGCTTGCCTACCCCTGGCTTATATAGTTTGGTGGAGCAGTTGGAAGCTCTGTTGCAGCAAGAAGGTTGCTGGTTTGGATCCTGCCTCCGGAGTCTTTCAGCATGGAGTTAGCACGTTCTCTCCCAGCGTGCGTAGGTGTGTGTGTGCCTGCGGCTTCCTTCTACAGACTCAAACCATGCATGCTAGGTTCACTGGAGAACCTTAATAGTCTGTAGGTGTGAGTGAGGGTCTAACCATCGACTATAAATATTGGACAATGGATTTCCTTAAGCTCCAATAACACGTTTTTGTGCCAAAATGGGAGGTGGCCACCACCGCCATTTTGACCGTGTCACAGGTTCCGTCAAGCCCAGACAATTCCACAAAAGGGAAGAGAGGTGGAGCTGAGGGTGGGGCTGTAAGGCTGGGATCAACTGACCACACCCGGTCGAATTAGCTACAAGCTAACCTGAAGCTAACCCAAAGCTAAAGCGGAGATGGGAGCTAAGCTAACGGAGGTAGCAACCTCGCTACAACCGGAGTTAACTGTGCACAACACCAGAGCTTCTGAGTCAGAGATACGCCGGGCTGACCGCTGGGTAAAACCGGGTGGAACACAGAGGTCTCCGAGAGCTCCACAAGCCGGCAACCGCTCAGCAGACAAGTGCCGCTGCGATCTGAGATGCGCAGAGCTGCCGCTGGGGAGAACCGGGTGGAAAGGTTTCCATCCCAGAGCTCCACAAGCCGGCAGCCCGCGATCAGACAGAGATAGACCGGGCTGCGGGGAGGGGATAAGGGTGGAAAACGTCGGTCTCCTGAGAGCTCCACAAGCCGATAGTGGGAACCCAGCTCCACCAACATGTTATATTTCAACCCATTTTCTAAAGTGCAGCATTATGTTAAATGCACTGGGCTTTACCCTATTACATTTAAATTTCATGGTTAAACAGTACATGTTAAAATCTAAGCTCAGCTCGGCAGTAACCTAAAATACATAAATATAAATTTACTTACCGAAAAAAATCAAGTGGAGACTCCTTGGACGCTCTGTTGGTGCAATTAATGCCACAGCAAGTCATTTTGTCCAACAATTGCACAATAATATCCAAAAAAGACATTTCTTCTTCTTCAACAGTTTTATGTGTGTCCCGTGCAGGGGGGCTGCCAGAGATTTTGGGCCCCATGAAAAAATATCAAGTTGGGCCCCCTGGGGGCTTGTCCATAGCTGGAGCTGGGGTTCCGCCCTCCCAGATTCGAAGGGAGAAAAAATATAATATATATACTTTATATTAGTGTTTCAGTTTTGCTTAATTATGTACGTCTACATGCATTCTTACTTATTTACATATAATTTTCACCAATTGTCTCTCATTAAACGGTGAATTTCCTTCAACAGAATTAGCAATATCACTGCTGGAAAAAGCAGGAAATGCACATGATGAAAGATGTTAATCTCATTTTCCCTATTACTCTCTTAAAATGTGTGTATTTATTCTATGGTTTTATTTGATGATAAAATTCAAATTTGGATATCTAATTAAATGTCCATGATGTGTCAAAGATTTACATAACTACATTTTCAGCTGTCTTTCCTCTTGAAATCAAGTATTTCTGCATGACTGACAAAATTAAGGATTCACTACTCACAAGGTGACTTCTTTGGTTTTGAACCCAGTCATTAAAATTAATGCACAACAGGGAAAATGTAGCACAGACTCCTGCAGGATGTTAGCTGTAGTTTTCCCTCATCAATACTAGATTTCATATTTTATTGTGTTCAATGTTATATTAAGTTTATTTATTACAATTATTAATAGCTTTTGTTTTATTTTTGCTCTCTGATGAATTATTTGGAAATTACTGATTTTTGGTTTGTGTTCTAAAAGCTACATAAACAAATTACATCTTGTAAAACCTCCCATAATTCAGTCAGATTTGAAACATTTCATTTCAAGGTGTTTAGTAGATGAAGAGGTTTTTTTTTCTTGTATGGTGCCTTCAAAACAGGTGCTTCACAGTAATAATCTCACAGTAATTTGTGTTACATTAACAGACTAAATAACAATGCTTCAACCTGCCCAGCATCCAAAACAATCTAGACATTTTTACTGATTAATATATATAATTATCACTATGTGGAAAAACAATGTGTTTATCACCAAAAATAGCCTTTTTATATTCCTTTGTAATAGTACTGATAAGAGAGCCTTTAGTGATTTCCACAGACCCCCTTAAATGAGGCTGCTAGTTAACATGCTACATTGCTCACCTTCTTGAGGTTCATTGGGTTGTGAGGGGACACCTGCTGACATATCATCAGCTGCTGATTCTGGTAGGGACAAGGACAACAACCCATTTACCATAATTAGATGAAACATAGTTCCTCTCACTGTGGATATTAGGGCTAGCAAACAGGTTGAATTTAACCACTCACTAACTAAACCCACCTTTCTTTGAGAAAAACTGTGTGACATAATGACGCCCTCTCTTCTGCCTGTCCTTTCTCCATTCTTTCTTTCCTTTTCTGTGACCCAGACTTTGTTTTTGCAGACATATTTACTGCAGCCTTGACGCATTCTGCTGTCTGACAGCTAGCCTGCTACGCGCTCCTCGGCCAGGTGGACTGTACCATTTTATGCCGTTGGGGGGGGGGGGGGGGGGGGGGTTACTTAATTAGTCAAAATAAAGTAGGGGCCTCTGAATAAATATACATTTCATAAAGACTAAAAGATTGTCTATTTAATTGTCACGTTGCGGCTGTGGAGATGATGGACCATGTGTGTTTGAGCAGATCAGGAGGTAAAGATGCAGGCTTCAGATAAAGTAAAATGGTTTTAATGGTGGAACGGGAGTGAGCAGCACAAGACAACGATGACAAACAACTACAATGATTGACAAAGACTGATACAAGGAGGGAGGTATAAATACACAGGGCAAATGAGGAACACATGGGCAGGTAAACAAGGGGCAGGTGAAAACAATAAGGACTAATCAAGGGCAGGAGAGAGACACAGTCAGGGAGGCAGGGGCAGACCGTGACATTAATGTCTTAAATGAGAAAAAATACTGCAAAGTAAAGTAGTTGTGGTTTTTAAACTTAATTTTTTTTCTTCGACTTTGAAACTTTTTTGGGCCCCTGACAGCTGTGGGCCCTTAGAATCTTCCTAATCTTTCACCGCTTTATGGCGCCCCTGGCCCCGTGTGTGAGGGACTGGAGACCTGTCCAGGGTGTCCCTTGTCTCCCACCCAATGAAAAAAGGCACTAGCTTTTGAAACCCTCCTGAAGATGAAGAGGTTCAGACCATGAATGGATGGTGTTACAGCTGCCGCCTGTGTGCTCCGGTTGCCGCTGTTTTCTCCTGCTTTCAATCAAGAAAAGCACTGAGCTTCCGGACGTTGAACAGCTCCTCAGGATGTGCCCAGTGCAACAAAAGAAAATCAGCACCTTGGACAGCGCTATGCTGGATGACGCCTGCACAGTAAACAGAAACCCTCATTTTCAGATTTTTTAAGTCTAAACAATCTAACAAAACAGTTTGTGTCTTGAGTTTTTATAAACTGAGAATATTAATCCTTTGATGCATAATGGTCACTACAGTGGACAGGTACTCAAAATAGTTGTTTATTTGTTTTTGCTATTAAGCACAGCTGTTGAAGACTTTATTGCATTTGAGCCCCTCCATTTGGATTTCAGCATGTCAAGCCAACATATTTCATGTTCAGAATGCATGCTGTCCACTGAGGTGGATGTTTAATACATTAGTTGTAAATTATAAAATTAAAAAAATATATATTTGTTGAAATTTGTTTCATTCACACCTAAAGATGAATGAAAAAAATTGTTAAAAAATCCTGGTTGAAGATTTCATAATTCATGCATCAAAGGGTTAAAAGAAGTAGGGCTGCAACAAACGATAATTTGGTTTATCGAGGAATTGGATGGGGTCTCGACTCGATTACTTGATTAATCGGATTAAACGATAAAACTTAAAACAAATCAAACTTTATTTATAAAGCACTTTTCATACAAAAAAGTAACTCAAAGTGCTTTACTTACTTTGTTTTAAAAAGACCCCACATATCTCACAAATGTCATTAACTAAATTACTTGATTAAAAACTGCTAGGAAAAATTATTTCTCGACTTCCTTTATTTTATTTAACAACAAAACATGATTAGAAAACATCTCAATAGCTTGCAAAACAACAAGCTATCATCTAGATATATCTATAATTAAACTATGATCAGTAAAACTTTATGTATTTCATTAACATGTTCAGTAGCTACTGGTAATGCTAATAACATTTAATTTCTACTGCTGAAAATTTTATGGTGACATGTTTATTATGTACAGTTTGGCAACAATCCACTTTAAGTCATGTACACAAACAGACTCATTGTGAATTACGTGTTACAGTGGCTTGCCATAATAGGAGTTTCAGAGGAGGTATTCGTCACCAAAAAAGGCACTTCATTCACAACTCAACTCCTAACTGCTATATCTGCTTGACAACTGGTCTTCACAATAAAAGCATGTACTTCTATTTTCTTTGGTAGTAGAATATGTCCTTCTTGTGTGAGATTAAAACATCAACCAAACACCACACCATAGTCCTTTTGCTGTGCTTAGCCGAGCAGACTCGACAGCAGCAGTTCTGCTCTGTAGCGCTGTAGTCAGCTAAGAATCAACAGGATGGTGAGGACTTTTCTTCAACCAAACACCACACAGGCCCCCCAGAACACAGAAGGGCAGTAAAATACAGAAAACCCCCATTTAATAAAAGTGAAGCAAACATCAGCCATAACAAAGGGGCAAATTAATGGGGCGGCCACCTCTAATGGTCTTAGTTTGATGGACAGAATCCATCTCGGACTGTAAAACCCTCTGTGGGTGACTGAGCAGGCCAGTAGGAAGAGGGTTTGGTGGTCAACCATGACAAGGTGGCACAGCCAACTCTCCAGGCACGTTGGGCAAGAAATGGGCTGGCTTAAGACGGTCTATCGAAACCTCCCGACCGCCGGCCGACTCAATGAGAAAGTCCTTGGGGTCTGCCTCACAGACCTGAAACGGGCCGTCGTGAGGCGGCTGCAAGGGGGAACGATGAGAGTCATGGCGGATGAACATGTACTCAGCTGCCATAAGGTCTTTAGGAATGTATACATGTGGCATAGAGTGGTGGGATGGAAAAACCTGCCCGTCAAACAGTATTTGGAAACATGGTTGCCACCGCACATGCGTCCGAACCTTCTGCTATGAACTCACCAGGGACCGTAAGGGGCTGACCCAAAACAAGCTCAGCAGGGGAAGACTTTAGGGCTTCCTTCGAGGCAGATCGTGAGCCCAAAAGGACCCGTGGCAACCGGTCCACCCAGTTTGCTCCAACGAGAGAGGCTTTAAGGGCTGCCTTCATCGTACGATGACATTTCTCGCAAAGACCTTTGGCCTGTGGGTGGTAAGCTGCAGTGCGGTGAAGTTTGACTCCTAAGTTGTTAGCAACCTCCGTCCACAGTTCTGAAGTGAACTGGGGGCCACTGTCTGAGGTGAGGTCAAGGGGAGACACCTAAGTTGAGATGAAGGCGAAATGCACTGCCAACGCATTTCTTCATCGACTTTTAGCGATTTTATCAAGTCGTTGTTGCAGCCTTAAAAAGAAGATAAACTGCGGTGGGACACCAGAGGAAAAATGTGTTTTTACCTTCTCATCAATAGATAATAGCACGGGGAAAGGACAGGGACACAAATACAGCTGTGACGCAAATTTTGGGGGGTTTGGAATATTTAATACTTGATCAGTTAATTGATTTGTTTGATTATCTCATGTTAGATACTGGATTTTAACACTGAGCAGTGCACAAAATGATGGTTAACGGTTGGTTGAATTCAGTGTTCAAAAACTGATTCTGCTTCAGAAACACATTAACTGATGTTATTAGTGACATTTTAGCATGAAAACAAGGTGGGAATGTTCTAGATGTTAGCCACGAAAATCGATCAGAAAGACTGGCAGCACAACTCGGCCATCGGCTGACTGTGACCTCTACACATCGGCAACAGAAAAAACCGTATTGATCGACCTCTACTGCCGATCATTGGAAACTTTTTCTCTCGGCTGATTAGAAACAGACGGGGACATCTTTAAGGTTCTGACTGTTCTTGTGAAACGTGCGCCATCATGTAAATAGGTTTCAGTAGCCCCGGCTTTCCACAGCAGCCGTCAGCAGCACGTTACTGCAGCAGCACGTCATAGCTGCTGATAGGAACCGCTGTGGTCAACAGAACCTTTTCCACTGGAGCCGTCAGCAGCCGTCAGCAGTGCGAGTCGGCCGCGTCTCAGGAGCAGCATGTCGCGGTCTTTACACGCCGGTTCTATTTTCTACGCGCGACGCCTCTGAAACGGGTCAAGTTCGACATTTTTGGGGAAGGAAAGACAGGAAATCGGACGCGGAAATGGAGATAAGCTCCCGAGATTTTCAGAATAAAGAACGTACTGCCTTCCGGTTGCTTTACTTTTAAAAGAAGTTACTAACTGTGCGTCCCCGTGAGAAGTTAACACCTAGCTAGCGGTCTCCTTTGTTTTTCAGGTCCGTATTGGCGATTATAAAACGGACAGAACATAAAACACAAACCATGTTGTAGTTTTCTCCTGCTTGTTGTTGTGTTTACTGACAAAGTCACTCGTGTGACTTCGTGCTCTGTCGGTGACAGCTGCTCCCCTGCTGCTTCGCGTCTCGTGGGAAGGGCCAAGCAGCAGCTTACGCGAGCAAGACGTGCTGCTGCAGTAACGTGCTGCTGGCGGCTCCCGTGGAAACCAGGGGTAAGATTCTTCCCTGCTCAAGTTAATAAATCCTGACCACTTTTTACTACTCACTATCATAAATACCACGTATACCTCCGTTTTTAGATGTCTCCTGAAATGCACCTCCTCTAATAGCAGCCATGTTTGCCTCCAATCGCCCTAAACACATTGGTACCATGTTCTGCATCGGCTGATGCCACATTAGGTCCCAGTCGTTGGCTGTTGGAGCTTCATCACTCCTGCAACACTGATACACAAATAAGTGATAATTAGTTAATATTGAATCTATCAGCTCTAATATAAACTAAAGTCATTCATGTTAACTGTGTCCATTTGTTATTCAGATAAGAGACACCAGTAGAGTAGAACTTTAAAAAAGATGATAAACTTCTTCTTCTTCCTGCGTAAAGTTCTCCTTCCTGCAGACATTAAAAGTAATTTTTGAAATCCCGACAAATAAAAACCACAACAAAGGGAATAAAGAGAAAGACAACTTGCCCTGGTTTCCTCCGAGTTCAAATTGTGTTTGCCAGCATCATTAGCTGCATTATGAAACCAGCGTGTTCTACTTTCTTCAGAGTCTTGGAAGCCGCTGATGGATGCTCCAACTGAACGCAGCAGAGTTCTTGATTTAGTAAAAACTTCCCTGCGTCCTTTGTGTGACACGTTTCATTCATCATCTAAAAATATCCTCCAAACAGCTGAAAACACGAAGGTGCTGCGTGATCCCGTCCCTAAAGGAAACACCTGAGCCCAGTTCACTGGTGCATCCACGTTTTTTTATCGCAGAAGGTGACAGTGGTGTTGTTTGTTATGTGGCATAGCAACAAGGAGAAGCTAAATCAGGAAGACTAAAATAAAACAAGATGAAAACCAAACATCATATCATGTTGGCAGGTTATGCTTCTTAATGGAAAATATTTTAAAAAATAGCATAAAAACTGTGATAGGAACGATGTTATATTTTAAAAATGGACGTTTTTAATTGCCGAAACATATTTTGCTTGAATCTGCACATGAAGAGAATATCCACCTACACATCAAGCTTTACATCTTGATTTACTGCCAATGTTTCTGTCAGGTCCCACTCCTCTTCCACTAAAAGGATCGGAGCACAATGTCAGCTTCTGCTTTACAAAAAAACACATTGTTGTGGTCATTCCTTCTTACATCTCGTGTGTTGTTAGGACGGCTTCGGTGCACTCCTTTAAAGAATGCACATTCAGAAGTGGAAATTCTCCAGTTCACTGATAAATATCAAAGATGCAAACTGTGACGAGTGAAAGTAGCACTGGGCCCCTGTGTACCCTCATATGAAAGAGGAGAAATAAAAGGCTCACAGTGGCTCTGCAGAAGTTCAACAGAAGTGTAATGAAGTCAAAGTAGAATCACCGCAAAAGACAACACACACATCCATAAATGTATTTTATCTTAGAACAAGAAGAAATAGCTGTTTCCTGCGGTTTAGCTGAACTGGAGAAATGCAGGCTGATGTAAACAGCACAGACACACAGCGAATAACGAGATCGCCCTCATTTTTCACCCAGACACAGAGAAATAGATTTTTGATGTTAATTAATGATTTTAAACCATAACGAAGTGTACAATTTTGATAAAACGTGGCTGGCTCGCCATTCTATAATGAAGTCAATAAGAGGGTAAATTGGATTAAATAAATTGCTTAACTCATTCGCTGCCAGCATTTCTCACCGTTTTTACTGTTTTTTTTAGAGTCACAGAACGTTGCACGCTAGCATGATGTCGATGCCAAAGCAACCAAAACAAAGAGGAGACTCACCTCTTACATCAGGAAGAATCCGTGTGTTTCGAGCGTTATCCGTTCTTTCATAATCCGTTGTTGAATTGTGATCGGCAGACACTTTTCCGGTTCGCGCCTCACTTTTTTTACAGGAACGGCCCAAAACGATCTCCTAACACTTGGATGGTCTGCTTCCTGATCATGTGACGTGTGACGTATGCGGATGAAGATCGGCTTCAGGGCTGAGATGTTTGTTCTCTCAGCGCGGGGGCTCGTTCCGATGCTCAAACAGTAAAAAAATGCAAATGACGACTTTAGTCGTCAATGGCAGTGAATGAGTTAAGAGCTATTTATTTCAATTCTCATTACTTTGTGACCGATAGCTGTAATACTCTATTATTAGAGAATGTCACCTTGCTTGGTCTTAGGATGATTAATAAGAGGATTCTTTTAATTATTACGGGATCGTCACACTTCGCTTTGATTCAAGAACCAGTCAGTGTTTGCAAACAAATAATTATTTATTTTTACAAACAATTTTAATCCTTGACAAATGGTTTCAACTATTATTTACTGTGAGTGTATGCAAACTAAGAGATGGGTGTCTGAAACTAGGTGTGAATATAGTATTTCGTGTGTGTGTGTGTATGTGTGTGTGTGTGTGTGTGTGTGTGTGTGTGTGTGTTACTAGTGGTTAGCTTATCAATCCAGTCAGAATAAACTCTTCTTTTAAATTAATCTCAACAAGTGAGATTTCAAAGTTTCCACAGAATCTCACATTCGATGATCCAGACTCCCTTTCAGCTGTAGAGATGGTGATGCTGAATTCAGGTTTTCTCCACAAATGACCAAATAGTTCAAGCTTGGTTTCAGATCAGAGGGTTTTCCCCTTGTTACCTGAAAGCTGTCCTGGAGCCTTATCGGTAATTCCCAGGAGCTGCTTGTTCAGGTGGAATGAGTTTAGTCCGGAAACGCGGCCCTAAAGCTCTGCAGCAGCAGTTATCCTTCTCCCAACTCAAGAAGGAACTCTGGATTTAAACCGAGGTGATTAGTTGGTCAGTTTGAATCTCTTGTAAGAACACGAAACCAGGAGGAGAACTTGGTGAAGGTGTCAGAAATACAAATGTGGCGTTCCTGTTTTAATGTCAGGAATCATACAGCCCATTATGCTGAAACGTCTCAGACACAGGACTCCCACACCCAAATGTGTCTCATAAGATCTGAGATCAGAGTTTAGCTTTTTAATAAGGTGCTTTAAAAAAAAACTTAATAACGAGGCAAAAAGAAACTTTGATAATTGCACCATGTTGTTCTGTAGCTCGCCAGCTCAGCTGGTTCCTTTAGAACAGGCTGTTCGTGTGTGTGTGTGTGTGTGTGTGTGTGTGTGTGTGTGTGTGTGTGTGTGTGTGTGTGTGTGTGTGTGTGTGTGTGTGTGTGTGTGTGTGTGTGTGTGTGTGTGTGTGTGTGTGTGTGTGTGTGTGTGTGTGTGTGTGTGTGTGTGTGTGTGTGTGTGTGTGTGTGCGCCGTAGATCCCGCTATGCACTCAGAGGCTGGTAATTGGGGATATACAGCAAGTCTGCTGACACATGACTTGTTCTAGCTGGGAGGGCTGGATCCTGCTTTTCTTCCATTCCTTTATTTCATTCATGTCCACTGGGCAGAGGAGCACAGACCAGAGAACAAAAGCTGTTAAATCACACAGCTCCAATTTTAGCTGCTCCCACTTAACCAGCCTCGGATCAAACCAGCTTTCATTTCTGTCGGCTCTGAAAACAGAAAAGGCAGAACTCACATAAAGATGAGGCTTTTATTCCTGTTCTTTCTTCGCTGCTGATGAGAAGATGCGTAATGGAATAAAATCCCTTTGTCTGCAGTTTTATTGAAAACTGTCCTTTCAGAGCTGTTTTCTGTTGAAGTAGTTCTGTTGTGCAAAGATTTTTCTTTGTTATTTAAATAAGTTTATGCTTTGCAGTAATCAAACATGACGCACCTCCGGTAAAAACACGACTATCTTAAGAACCATCATTCAATAACAGGTTCTGATTGTCTTTAAACCCAGATTCCCTGAATCTGTTGTTTCATCCCTTAAGAACTAAAATAAATCACATAACTTTATCATTATTATCACTTTCCAGGAAAAAAGAAAAACACACCAGAGCTTCCTTGTTATTTTATTTAAAACTGTAAATCTAAGAAGCTCCAACGGAGCGACTGGGGCTTCAGCAGCCGGCTCTGAATCCCACCCCCTTTGTCTTTTAAGGAGGTGATCAGGCGACTGGGTGCAGGTAGTCACTGTAGCAGGAGGAGGGGCAGGAGCCCATATTTGGCATGTCTCTGTCCTTAAGCCTGATGTCAACGTCTCCGTCAGCTCCACAAGGGAGAGACACGCACGCACGGATGGATGGAGATGTTTTGCTCTTGGACTTCTCCGTCTCCTGGGGAGTGCTGCAAAGCAATTCCCCGCCAGGACAACAGAGGGTGTAGCGCTGTTCTGGGGTATCCTGTCATGTATCTGTTCCAAACTAGTGCATTTACTATTGTGGTTTGTGTGTGAGGGTAGGGGGGATCGGGAGACCGACAGGCAGATCGGTTTCAAATGACGTGAATCGGTGCTCAGTCGGTACTATGGAATTCGGTCGGTACCTTAAAAAGTACCGAATTCGCAGTGGCGGCTGGCCAGTAGAGGGCGATAGGGCGCCGCCCTCCCAGTTTCCCCTGTGTTTTTAATTTTTATTTTAAAAAATAAATAAATAAAATTAACAATAATCACATATTCTAAGTTAATTGTGTGTTTTGTAACAAAAATAAATCATATATGTATACATATCTATATTGGTCTCTGCCGATCTCTGCCGGTCTCTGCCGAGCGGTGGAGGCTGTGTGCTGTTTTTCAATCACCCAAACAGGACGGGACCAGTTGTCCAATTGCTGACAAGAAAATCAAAGGGTAGGAATGGGAATGTATCCAATCAGCGTCGACGTTGTTTCAGAACGTTTCAGAAGCATGATGGGCGATAGAGCTACCGCCAAGGCTTTCGTTGATGTTCAGTAGAACTCGGAGAGTCTCGACTCCAGCACGTTTTGACGGTCATGACGCAGACGTAGACAGTGCGCCTACAACCAGGATACCGGATCTCAGCAGCCACTGAATTCAGTTCGGTCTTCTCCAGTATCCGTTCGAGAGGAGAACTATGGTGGAAAAACTTAATGTCAAAGAGCTTGGACCAGATCAGCCCGACGTAAAGATAAGCCAGCAGGACAAGGAGAAGGGTAAACTGTATACACGATGCTTCTCCCAAAATTGGTACACCAGGAAGCAGTGGCTAGCTGGATGCAATCACGCTAATGCGTTATTTTGCTTTCTGTGTTTGTTATTCAAAACGGCTGGGATCCACAGAAGGTGGATGTGGAACTTGTGTCTCATTGGGGACTCCGTTCATTCTCTGACTGAGGAATGCAGCGCATCAGTGCAGCAGCCAACAAAGAAACGGAGGACGTTTGGACAGGGAGAACAGCAGCTGGGTGCAGAGGTAAGCTGTACATTACATTTCTGTAAACAAGACAATCAGAATCAGAAATCCTTGGTTGTCCCACAAACCGGGACATTTGTTTAATAACATGTTTAATGTGCAATAACTGTAAAAACTGATTTCAACACACATACCTATTATACATATTTAATCATGTAAATGTGTATTTCAAGTAAATTTGTACATACATCAATCTGATTCCATTTTACTTGTTACACTTCTGCTGCAGCAAACAAATTTCCCAGCTTGGGACAATAAAACATTTCTGATTTGTCCCCAAAAGTGGGAAATATGACATTTGTAAGAGGATACTGATGACATTATTTCCTATGAAAGTGTTTCCACTTTCCATAAGTCCTAACAGTGTAAATTTCTGGCATTTTGTCTAAGTAGTGTTTACTACCATTACTGTAACAGTGACCTGCTCATAATTTTTCGTGTTCACTCAAATGTTGAAATTAAACAAAATGTTTTTGTTACTTGCCTCTTGCATTGCCTATTTACCATTTATGGTCGTGTTATTTTATGTGCAATTTAATGCAGTACTTTTGAACCTTGGTCCGCAAGGCAGTTTGCCAATAGTCAGACACACCTGGATTAATCAGTTTGTCCAATAATGTAAGACAGGAAATAAAAGAGCTGTGCTTAATTCAGGAAATAGTGAAGTTGTGCACAAAGCTCAGAAAGCACAAGTTTTTTTAAAAAAAATAGCACAGCCCCACCAAAAATATTTTTCACCAGCCGCCACTGCGAATTCGGTACCCATCCCTAGAGGCATCATCGTTTTAATCTGCTCCAGCAGCTAAATAAACTGTTTAAGATAACGTTAGCTTGATAAGTTAGCTTCCATTGCTACCATTGTTATCAGCTAATGGTGCGTTCGCTTTCTCCTCTGAAATTCTAACTTCCCAGTAGGAAAAATCAAATGAAAAAGGACGGCAAAAGGAATGAAGATACACAGTAAATTTAGTTCACAGTAAAGATGTTTGCTTCAGTTTAATTATCAGCTCATAAAACTACAAGGACGATGTTAAAATACAAACAGTTGTATGTTATTTATCGTGATAATTATCAAATATGGTTATATATTTGAGAAAAATATATATTTTATTACAAAAGAGAATAAAAATAATAAACACTCAAAAGTATCTAAAATTGGTACCGTTAAGTACCGGTATCGATTCCTAGGTACCGGGAATTAGTACCAAATCGATTAAAATGTCAAAGGTACCCATCCCTAGCGTCGGCACAACGGCTCTCCGACGGGCTCCCAGGGCGTGACAGAGACATGCCCAAAATATTTAACATCCATTGAAAGTGACAGAGACCGCAAGCTTGTGATTGGTCAGGACACAGCCCCCTGTAAAATAGTCACCAGCACCGCTGTTGCCCCAATAAAGGTAAAAAGATATGCAGCGGCAGACCCAGAACAGATTAAAGAACACATCACAGAAAAAGTCCAAAAATATGAACATTTATTCACCCATGAGTGAAAGACTACAAAATACGGAGCAAACGTGAATAGAAACGATGGGAAACATGGGTTTAGAGGTGGCGGAAAATGAAGGACAAATTTATCCTTCAACACACCCCCACGAAAGGAGGAATGCTGACAGATGCTGTGTCCCGACCTTCCCCGCCTGCCTTCAGATTGTGACTTCTGCTGAGGTCAGCGACCTGCGGGAAACTCAATGTGCTCTCTGTTCCTTATCTCTCCCTCCCACCTGTTGGTCTGCAGCTGGTCGATGCGCCGCACTGGCACCTCCCATTGGAGGCTTCAGGATCCCACCCAACCCCGCCTCCCCATCGGACTCTGTTTTGTATCTGTGCTGTTTGTGCTTCTATGTTGAGGAGTTTTTTTTTTTTTTTGTATAATAGAGTTACTCCCCGCTGGGTCTAACTCTGCTATGCCTTTTTTTTACCTTACCCCCAATTATCCTCATATAACACCCTTTTCATCTATCTATTAAGGTAGCGCGACTCATGTTGCGAATGACCGCAGTCACCAATTCTTGTCATGTGTCTTACCCATGTATGTCTGATCTTTGAATTGTGTGCACTGAAACTCAATTTCGTTTCTTTGTATGTCCTGCACATGTGGTAGAAATGACAATAAAATGACTTTGACTTTGATCAGTAAATACACTATCGTGGCCTGGAGACGTGTGTTATGGTGGCAGGATACCGCAGAAAAATGCTACACCCTCTGTTGTCCTGGTGGGGAATTGCTTTGCGACACTCTGCTGCCTGAACCGAAGTTCGTATGTGAAAACCTTTCTGACACTCCGAGAACTTTCGCTCCGTTTTGGAGCTCATGGAGGAGTATAAACCAGACTTTAGGCTTTAATGAGGACTGCAGGAAGTGTGACTATGGCGCTGACCGTGGTGCTGAACTCCTGCATTCAGGGCAGAGAGGCACCAGCTTGAATAAATAATTTCAGCCTGTTTTATTACAGGTATGTATACTCAGGTAGACCA
The DNA here is from genome assembly GCF_043380555.1 of Nothobranchius furzeri. Classification (NCBI taxonomy): domain Eukaryota; kingdom Metazoa; phylum Chordata; class Actinopteri; order Cyprinodontiformes; family Nothobranchiidae; genus Nothobranchius; species Nothobranchius furzeri. The sequence continues at coordinate 39,718,032 of NC_091758.1, forward strand.
TTTGTTTTGTCCAGAGTAGATTGGACTAAAATGCACTTTACCACTGCGACTGGCCTTCTGGGTGAATTGTAGCTTAGTCTAGAGGCTGGAACCCATTGAATTCTACAAATGAATCCACACAAGATCCTCTTCTGTCATCAGAGTTGTTGTAAGCTGTTCTGAGTGCAACAATCGTAACCTTGGATGAACTGAACATGTTGTGTGAGACGTGTTGTTTCATGTCTCAGTAAAACTCAGAAACTCTTTTTGTGTTTAGAGTCGGCCAAAGTTAGAGGAGGGCTGCAGATATTTTTCATCACTGTCTCAGAATGAGTCATCATTCAGGCTGCAGATATTCCACAGTCTGCCAGGAGTCTCGTTGCAGTGACTTAAACACGTGTCACCACCTCCACCACCTGCCTTCCCGGTCTTGTTTTAGTCCCCACCACCACCACCCCAACCATTAAGAGCTCTTCTCTTCCCATCAAGCACATCAGATGATCACTTCCTCGATGATCCTGCAGCCTCCGTCTTTCTGTTAGGTGTCTTTGCACATTATGATCCTCTTACTGAAAGAATGCTAACAATGAGCTCTACCGTCTAGAAGGATTTTTTTTCTGTTCTCATTTGTCATATCAATCAATCAATCAATCAATCAATACTTTATTAATCCCAGAGGGAAATTAGAGTTTCAGTACACACAATTCAGAGATCAGACTTACATGGGCAAGACACACGACAAGAATTGGTGACTGTGGTCATTCGCAACTCGAGTTGCGCTACCTTAATAGAGATAAGAGGGTAACATGAGGATTGGTTCAGGTGGAGGGAAAAAGCCACTTCAGATTTACCCTCCCACCAGGATCCTGTTTCCCCCAGGGAGAGTAGCCATCTACGGAGCTCAGCCACTGTACAGTCACAGTTGGGAGGGAGCTCTTGGGAGAAGCGCAGAGCACATTGACTCCTGCAGGTTGATGACCTCGCCAGGCTGAAGTCCAAGGCGGGGGGAGTAGGTCGGGTTTTAACAGCATCTGTCTGCACTCCTTCTTGGGGGTTTTAGTTGCTTGCAGCCCAAGGCTTCCAGGGTGTCGGATTCAGATAACAAGAATTTGTTTGGGTCAGGCTGAGATAATTTCCTCTCTGACTTCAGTCTTTAAACTGATCATTTGCAGTCCTTCTGTGAAGCCAATTTTGGGGTTTTAAACTTGTCCACACCGTCCGGTGACTCTCTCTGAGATGACATCCATTTTGCGCACTAATACCGGTATCGCAGCTAGAACATTGTCCAGCTTGCGATTCACCTCGAGTAACGTCCCAGTCTGAGAAGTCTCCACATGGACGGTGCTTTCCGTGGGTGCGGGTCGCCCTCCAATCACTCCCGTGTTCCCAAATTTCCAGAAAACCAGATATCCTCCCACTCCAATCAGGAGAAATCCAGTGATCATCAGGCCGAATATCCACACGTCTTCGATATCCTCAATGGACAGCTGGGAGAGGCATATGATCTTCCATTCCCTCCAGGAATCCAGCATATATCCCACCGGGTGTGTCCCCTGTGGACATGTGGGAGCCCCCTGCTCCGTTCTCATTGCTGAAAAAATCTTATCGATCGCGTTGAATGACCAGTTTATCAAATCCATGGTTAGTAAAAATAGAGTTTTTCAGAAGAAATGCAGAGAAGCGCTCTGTGGGCAGACAAGACAAAGAGCCGTGGGAAAAAAAGATAAGGGAGCGAAAAGAGAAGTGTCTGTACTCCGCGAGTGCCTTGAAGACATGTTATTATAATTAATTAATTAATTTTATTACTTAATTACAATTATATTTTAGCTCCTCTAGGATTATTCAGTCATGTTTTTGTCTGTCTCTGTCCACGCTCAGTAATCTTAGCTTCCCCTTTAATTGGTCTTTTTTTCATTAAATGTCTTCTAGCATAGCATAGCATAGCATAGTTTATTTATATAGCACGTTTAAAATGCAGCATGGGAGCTGCCCAAAGTGCTGCACAGGCTAAAACAAAACACAACCATTACAAGGAGCTAAAACAAAGGATAAAAATCTCAATCAAAGGCAGGTAAAACATGATGAATACTAAGAGCACATTAAAACAATGATACAATAAAACACTAAAACGAGTCACTGTCTAAAAGCCAAAGTGTAAAAGTGGGTCTTTAAACGAGATTTAAAAAACCGCCAGAGACAGAGCCTGCCGAACTCCAATGGGCAAAGAGTTCCAAAGCTTTGGGGCAGCATGCACAAATGTTCGATCCCCCAGCGATTTTAGTCGCACAGTGGAAACATCTTCATAAAGAGTTTGTAAAGACAAGTCTTCCAGATTAAAGCAACACGGAAGAGTTTTAAAGCCTTAAGCTATTGCTTTGAAAAAGGTTTCAGTGGTTCTTTAGCTAGACATTTGAGGAACTGCATATCGTACAGCACTCTGTAGCCCTCTGCTGACCTGGAACTGCACTTAACAGTAGTAGTAATAGTTTAGCTAGGAACATTAGTGGGAGGTCCTCTGCTGCCCACAGATAGACGAAAGTGATGCCATCAACATCGACAGCTGTTCGGACAAAAGGGGCAGTAGACGTCAAAACATGTCAGCAAAGATAAAAAAAAAACTCTTTTTGGTCCGTATATTCGGAAGGACCACAAAAGATTAAATCGGATTAAAAAAAAAACATCATAGAACGAGTGTAACATACGATTGGTGGGATGTCTCTACCTGCTTTATGGCAACAGCTGTTAGCTGTGACTGTAGCTAATTTAAAGGCTAGCCGTTAGCTTTTTTAGTATGCTTGCTGTCAGGAAAAAGCACAAGAAGAATCATTTTACTTTTTTGTTAGCATCATGGCAGAAGTAGAAGAAAAGCTAAAACCAAAGAGCTAAACCCAGAGTGAACATCAACACGGCCCACACTAGTTTGAGGGAGCTGAAGGAGACTACAAAACCAAGGACTGATTGTGATCTGGCTTTGTTGCTACGGGACTTGTAAGTAATATTTTTTTGTCCAACATTGTGGGTCTTTTTACTTTGTGGCTAATTTAGTGCCCGTTGGCTAGTTGCAGCATTAGCTCATTTTTAGCTACATAGGCTGCATCAGATTTGTTTATAACAGTTGTAATTCCATATTCAACCACTAGGAGGAAGAAGCAGAAAACATAGTTAATGTCGCTTTAAGTTGATTAGTTTTTGTTCAGGATTCCCGCTACTTCTTTCAGGTGGACTCTTTTGTGGGATTTGAGGAGAAGGTGACTTTTATCCTTGCAGGAGGTTAAAAAATCAAAAGGTTATGATTTGAACACCTTGTTGAAGTAAATGAGAACCAGTGATGCTTGGTAAGCTTTTGTGTCTGCCTACACAAACAACAAGACAAACAACTCGATCAATAATGGCCGAGGCTGTAATTGTTTCACAAGTCTGAAGGGAGGAAGGTGACTTTTCGCCGATGAAAATCTGGATGAATTCACGTGAAAACATGTGGTTTAACATTTGCGTTAAATGTCACACATAAATATTTAATGATGAAATGTTATGTTGCTTTTGTACTTTGGTGTTCCACACAAACGATTAGCTCCCGTGGAACTAAATGAGACCCGGGAGGGATTATCCCCTTTTCTATTGGTTTTATCCTTGAAATGACTTTACAAGCAACTTCCTGTTGGGAGGAATCTGACCTGAAGTCCTTATTGAGCCAAATTCTGAAAACAACGAGTTTAGGTTTATTTTAACATATTTTAGTTGCAAATTTAAAACCTTTTTGTTGAATGTGAATCTGAATTTAAACTGTTTTACTTGAATTAAAAAGCAGATTCTGTAGATGGGGGTTGCAGCCATGAGCACCGAGCTTTGCAGGTACCAACCGGTGTGCTATTAGATCATTTTGGTCATGATGGGGTCATAGCAAAGATAAATCAAATCAAATCAAATCAAGTCTTCTTTTAAAGGAAGACTGAAAACACATCTGTTCTCGCTGGCTTTTGGACTTTGAAGTTGGGGGAAGTAGGCCGGATATGGACTGTGAACTGGCACTCAGGTTTTTGTACTGTATTTTAAAATGGATTTCTTATTGTATTTTCATAGGATTTATTACGGTATTTTACAGGGATTTCTTAGTGTATTTTAATGGATTTATTAATGTATTTTAATGGTCATATCTCTGTTCGATTGTGTTGCATTGCGCTTTGTTTGTCCATTTTGGCCATGTGAAAGCGCTCTATAAATAAAGTTGATTTGATTTGATTTGAAAGATAAAGGCCAGATTCTGGATAATCAGGCAACACCGCTGCACACACAACCTGCATCATGGATACGCTGCCACTGTGCCCCTCTAGGTTTGACCTTTCTGCAAATTAAACCACTAAATCCTTTATTACTGTCTGCCAGGAAAGGCTTGTGATATCTTATTACTGCATGTATTTCAGTTCATGTTGTGAGATTTAACCTTCTGTGTTGTCACATAGAAATGGGAGCAGACATCATAGACTAAATTACTTTAAAGAATAATTATTTTTCTGGGTTCCAACATTTGCAGATCCCCTGCTGTATTGGTTGTGCGCCCAGGGATTGAGTCAGGTTACTTATTTAAGACTTGTTGTGAATTTGGGATTATTTTAGACAACACGATGGTGTTTTAATCTAAAATGCACAACTATTCCTGGAGTACCTGAGAAAATAGCAAAGCCTCAGAAGAAGAGTCAAAAGGACTTTTTAGACACATTAAAAGCTCAAACTTCCACTTACGTGAGTGCTGAGACTATATTTGCACCAGAATTATGAATACTCACACACACTCCTGTGTCGCGTTTGGTGGCGGGAGAATCTCGTCTCTGCTTTTTGCGGATGATGTGTTCCTCCTAGCTTCATCCAGCTCTGACTTTCAGCTCTTGCTGGGTAGGTTCGCGGCCGAGTGTGAAGTGGCTGGGATGAGGATCAGCACCTCCAAATCTGAGACCATGGTTCTCGACCGGAAAAGGGTGGCTTGCCAACTCTGGGTCGGGAGAGAGGTCCTACCTCAAGTGGAGGAGTTTAAGTATCTCGGGGTCTTGTTCACGAGTGAGGGTAGGAGGGATCGGGAGATCGACAGGCGGATCGGTTCGGCGTCTGCAGTGATGCGGACGCTGAACCGATCTGTCGTGGTGAAGAGGGAGCTGAGCCAGAAAGCCAGGCTCTCGATTTACCGGTCGATCTACGTCCCAATCCTCACCTATGGTCATGAGCTTTGGGTAATGACCGAAAGGACGAGATCGCGGATACAAGCGGCCGAAATGAGTTTCCTCCGTAGGGTGGCCGGGCTCAGCCTTAGAGATAGGGTGAGGAGCTCGGACATTCGGGAGGGACTCGGAGTAGAACCGCTGCTCCTCCGGATCGAAAGGAGTCAGTTGAGGTGGTTTGGGCATCTGGTCAGGATGCCTCCTGGACGCCTCCCCGGGGAGGTGTTTCGGGCATGTCCTGCCGGCAGGAGGCCCCCGGGTCGACCCAGGACACGTTGGAGAGGTTACATCTCCAATCTGGTCCGGGAACGCCTTGGGGTCCTGCCGGTGGAGCTGGTGGAGGTGGCCAGGGAGAGGACGGTCTGGAGCTCCCTAGTTGGGATGCTGATCCCGCGACCCGGACCCGGATAAGCGGAGGAAGACAACGACGAATTATGAATAGCACTAGTCTCAGTGGCACTGCTATTTCTGGATACTGCGCCTACTGTCCAAATCTAAGCTTAGCTTAATCAATTTCCCTCTGGGATTAATAAAGTAATTTTGAATTGAATTGAATTGAATTAACCCAGGTCTCCGCCTCCATCACGATGAACCACGACTTCACAATGAACTGGTTCAGCATTCTCTAAGCTATTGTGGATACATCACAGAAATCTGATCCGCTGCTCCTCCACACTGAGAGGAGCCAGTCGAGGTGGCTTGGGCATCTGATTAGGATGCCTCCCTGAGGAGGCTTCCCAGGCAGGTCCAACTAGGTGGAGACCTAAAGGAAGACCCAGGCCATGCAGGAGGCTGGCCAGGGAATGCCATGGGATTCCCCCGGAAGAGGTGGTGGGTGGATGGACAGACAGACGAGAAATATTTGATCAGCAAGTTTTACTTTATAAATATTATTCTTTGTCCTTTTTTATGAGTGCTTTCTTTTCAAACCTCCTCTCATGACAAAACATCAGTTTGGAAATGGGAAAGCCTCACAAAGAGGAAGTTTCCTCTGATGAGAGATGAACTCAGGCTGACAGGTGTGTGTGTGTGTGTGCCATCAGACAAGCACACACACACTCGGTTCCTCACCGGCGAGGCTGAGACACGGAGCATCTTCTTCGGAAAGTAAATAGTTCCTCTACTTTTAAGCACACAGAGCCAAACAGCTGACGGCGGACATTAATCACACAGATGAGACTCAAAGGTTCTGAATTACTCATCTTGTTTCATCTCGCCTCAGACTCTTTATTTGATAAATCTCCTCCTGTTTCACTGTCACACGCACACAGTGGAAAACCACGTGGGCCCGATTTTAAATCTCTTTAAAAATTCATTTATTTAAAGGTTAGGAACTGATGTCAAGATACGACGTCCGTTAGCTGTCTCTGAGCTAGCTAGCAGCCTGCTTTAGTCACCAGGTCCTGCTTAGAGCTCCTGCAGCACTCGTGATGTTTTCTGTGTGCATCGTTGCAGCTTGAGAGTTTAGATTATGGCGGCTTTAGTTTTACAGTCCCACTGTTCCAAGTAGGACTTTCCTTCATTGATGCGTCCCAAGAGAGCACTTTGCAATCCCCACGCAGCACAGGGGCTGTAATACTTCCACATTTAAAACCTCATGACTGCCGCGAGCAGACATCCATGAAGATGCAGGAGCCTGTTCGTCTTTGTTTTATAACCTCCTGAAAAATAAAACGAGTGCGAGGTATTAAAATCACATTACGGTACGGAGGAGAGGAAGCCCGTGTCTGCCAGTGACATTGTCCTTGTGTTCCGGTTCAGTCGCTTCGCTTTTGCCATTCCTCTTCATTTCCTTGTTGCATTAATAAGATTTAATCCACAGAGCTGGAAACCAGTCAGTCAGAGGTTTCAGATTAGCAATGATTTTCAGTCTCAGACAAGGCTGACCTGAGATAGTTTAAAGTTTAACAAACCTACTAACTAGTCATAAAACCCTTGGAGACAGCTGGACCCAACGTAACTGGTAACGACGCTCATCACTGAGGAGTTTTGTCCCACTCTGAATTCAGCCACGTTGGAGGGTTGTCCAGAAGGAATGGCCTGTTTAAGGTCAAAGGTCAGACATTCTTCAATTTAAATATTTGTTATATTTTGCACAGAAAAAGCTCAAATTTTGATTTTAGTTACCTAAAATGGTTTAGCTTCTCTTTTTTTAACAAAAGCGACCTCACATTTATTGTTTTTGGTTATGTCTGCATTGGAAATTAAGAGAATTTATCTGTAAAGATATTGTCATGGTCTGCGTCTGCCCCTTCCTTCATGTGCCTCCTGGTGTTTCTCCATCCTCTCTAGGTGCTCCTTTTGTGTCTTCTAGCGCCCTCATGTGTCATGTCTGCGTCTTCCTCATGTGTCTCCTGGTGTTCCTCATTTGCCCTCTAGGTTTCCCCCCTCAGACATCCCTTTCCCAGGTCCTGTGCTCTCTCAGCCCCCTCTTAGCCACGCCCCTGTTGGTTCTTTCTACAGTGTTTTCCTTTAGTGTCAGCTTCCCCTTAGTATATTAGTCATGGTTCATGTTTTCTGGTCTTTTGTTTTTCTCTTAGGTCATTTTCCTTTGTTACAGCCTTTCAGTATTTAGTGTGTTTTTCCCACCAGTGTTTTCTTCCTCCTCCCTGATTTAGTCATTGTATTCACCTGGTCCTCCTCCCTCTCCCCACACCCCGCACACCTGCAATTATCTCCCTCTCATCTTCCCAGTCTATTTAAGCCCTGTCTTGTCTCTGTGTTGTTGTCGGTCCATTGTATGTTGGTCAGCGTTGTTTCGTGCTCTAGTTGAGCTTATGTCTCCAGGTTTTGGTGCTCTCAGTGAGCTTTTGTTTTTGTAACCAGGGTTTTTGGATTTTTGGACTTTTGGCTCGCTGCCTTTGGATTTATTTTTGTTCATCCTGCAAAATAAAGCATAACATCATCTCCAGCCTCATGTCATCCTGGGTTTCTGCATTTTGGGTCCTCCAGCACCGCAACGTGACAGATATCTCTACATTTAACCCTCAGAAAAATCCCCCTACACACACACTCTCACTCTCATATCTCACACACACACACACACACACACACACACGGAATGGTTTAACTTTCACTCCTGTAAATCCAGCAGTCTGGAATCCCTGTCCTCCATGGGGTTGTTTTGTTAAAATCTCCCAGGAGGTCTCGGGGGAAACAGAATCAGTGTGAATCAGAAGCGTGAAGCTCAAGATTTCTCTACATCTTTCTCCCTTTTCTCCTCTTTAAGGAGTTCTGACTTGTTCTCACTTAGCTTCTCATCCGAGGAATTTTGTCAGTTCTGACTGGAATGTGGGAGAGTCGAGCTTAACAGCTGTAGCTGTCTGTTGCGTAACAAGCAGAAACTACTTATGAATACCCCTCCTCTCTACCTCCTGATGAGTTGTTGATGTTATTAGTTGTTAGTTGTGTGTACCTACAATGCAGCTGTAATTTTAAATCCAAAACTGTTTCAGTCCAGGTCACGCCCTCCTGCATCATCAAGGTCTTGCGAGGTAGCACAGACCAGCTGTTCGGGGTTTCAGAGTCTCTTATCCTGAGTAAGGAGAAGATCCAAGGAAATGAAATCAAGTAGATGAACAAAAAAAGCGGATTCAAAAGGAAAGGATGTCATCTAAATATTCCATATACAAAGAAAAAAGATAGGAAATAACAAAAATTAAATGTTTAACAGACAAAAAAGGATCATTTTAAAGCCTTGAACTTTTTTGCTTTTTATGTTTATGTTTATTTATTTATTTTGCAGATGCTTTTATCCGAAGCAAAGTACAATTTATAACATATAGGGCGTGTTGTGATCTGTGGGGGAACCGGAGTACCCGGAGGAAACCCACGCATGCACGGGGAGAACACGCAACTCCACGCTGAAATGCTGCAGCCGAGTTTCAAACCTGCAACCTTCGTGCTGCGAGGCAACAGTGCTAACCACTGCACCACCATGCCGATTTTTCATTTTAATGTATTACAGAAAACTATTGGAAAAATCTGCAAGACAAATCAACACGTCTCCACATAAAAATGTGATGTTAAATTCAGAAACGGTGCCGTTAAACGCCCTTCGGGCAATCAGACACAGCTGCATCAAGAAATAAAGAATGCAAACAAACTAGTTTAACTTTATCTTTAGCAGCTCCTAATACTACTCCTACTACTACTACGTATTACTACTACTACTATTACTACTTATTACTACGACGACTACTAGAAAATGTGAGCTTTGTTTGTTACAAGTACTTTCTAAACTGATTTTATTGCTTGTCTGTGCAGTTAGTGGGACGTTTCTGCAGTAAGATAAGGAGTGGTGTGTGTGTGTGTGTGTGTGTGTGTGTGTGTGTGTGTGTGTGTGTGTGTGTGTGTGTGTGTGTGTGTGTGTGTGTGTGTGTGTGTGTGTGTGTGTGTGTGTGTGTGTGTGTGTGTGTGTGTGTGTGGGCAGGCAGATCTATAACACAATCAATACAACAGGAAGGAGTTGTAAACCGTGGGGAAGGAGGTGTTTTCATGAGTAATTGTGGAGCACGAGGCTTTAACAAACATTTGATTTTTCATCACAGTAGAGTTGTTGTTTGTTTTCGTGAATAAATCCGTCTGCAAAATATTACAGTTTTGTGTGAATATCGATGAACAGGAGGAGCAAACCAGCAGATGGAATGTTTACTTTAATCCGGCATCCTGAGCAGGCTAAGCCTAGGAATCTGGACCGTCTGTTGCTGAAGCAAAACGATTTTGTTCAGCACACATGGATCTTCACCACTATACACCATTATTCACATCTGAAGGGTGCCTTTCCCAGCTAGAGCAGGGTAGCAGCAGAGAAAACAATCATTCTGTTTTACTGGGAAGAACCAGCAGGACCAGTTCAGGCAGCCAGGGTCATTGACTGTATACACATGGACAACCTCTCCGAGCATCACCCGTAGGTTTCTAAAGAGCTGAATAGAAGCCCAGTGGGCCCTTCACACCACCACCATCTTGGCCACATCCTGCGTCTCTCGTAACCCCTGGAATAAAACAAAAATGGAGTGATGAGAGTGGAGCTTTGAGGGTGGGGCCAGATGTAAGATGATGTAACTACGAGCTATTATAGCTAACCGAAGCTAACAGAGGTTGGACAGTGCTTTTAGCCAGAAAACTTCAGCTGAGTGACTCTGCTACCCTTTGCCTTCTAGACTTTAGCGCAGGTGTTTCCAGCCCCGGTTCTCGACGGTTACCATCCTGCACAGGTTATCTATTCCTTTGGTCCTACACACCTGATTGAATGAAGAATTAGCAGGCCTGTGCAGAGTTAATTGTGGTAAGAAGAGGAGTAGGTTTCTCCATTCAGGTGTGGTGGAGCAGGCAGCCCTCGGGGACTAGAGTTGGTGACACCAGCTTTAGCACTTTTAGCGTGAGGCCAAGGCTGAGGCCTTCCCTGGAGCAAGCAGGAGACAAACTGCTGGCGCTACCGCGGACGGCTCATCTGAAACTCGTCAATATAAAGGACACACCCCCTAATTATTTATATTTACGAGCTTTAATTACATCTAAACAGCTGAAAAGTCACCCCATCAGAGGTGACATGACAGTAAATTTGACCTATTAAAGTGGTTTTTGTACCGGGTTTGATTCAGCTGAGAAGTTGATGTTTTTTAAATGAGAGTCAAAGGAAACTTAATTCTTTCTGGTGCCCACCCGTAGTGGATGATTGGGGAACTGCAAGTTTGGTCACTTCCACGTTGACTTCACTTATGCATAAAAGATTCAGTTATTGGAATGATTAAAAATGCTAATATTTTATGCAACATGCATGTAAAACAATCAAAGAAAGAATTGTTCAGGTAAGAATTGGTGGAAAGTTTTCCTCAGTATCTGTAAAGCTGACGTTCCTTTCACCCTCTCTGTGATTACAAGTGTTGGTTATCCGTGTCAGCCACCTTGGTTTCGACTGAGTCCAAATGTGGTTCAGTTGGAGGCGTAAATCTGATGGTTATTTTCTCAGAATTTCTTAAAATGTTGTCTTGTTTTGCTAACAAACACACACAAACCATAGATTTTAAAATCCGTAAATAAATTAGTCATATAGTTGCATCTAATTTTTCCCTCAAACTTTTTCTTCTACAAACTTTTCTCAATGTATTCCATCTCTGGTGGACGTTGTATGTATAATTCCTCCAGTTTGCTGCCATCTCTTCAACCAAACTCCAAAAAACAATTCCTGCTTGTTCTTCTGGAACATCTAGCTTCACAAGTGAGCTGAGACAATAGGTATAGAGTTTAAAATCAGCTAATTCAATGTTTCATAATTCATGTTTAGTTTCAGCTTTGTTGCAGATTCACAGCACAAATATACCTTTCTTTGACCCTGAAGGTAAGAGGTCAGCTGTCAAGCGTTTGATCCTAAATTAACTAGAAATTTACAGCTAAGACAAGTAAATACAGATTTCTAATTACTTCTCACTGCTAAGTAAAAGTGCATCAATGCAGAAGTCTTAAACTCTCTTATGTGACACAATACGGGTTTAGCATTTGAGGTAGAGCGCTTAGAATGATGATTAAAAAAGATGAAAACAGGAGGAGGGCTCATTTAAAGCTGGGAGAATCCTTCGTGTTGCTTTAGCAGAAAAACAGAAAAGAGCTAAATAAGAGAGAGCAGGGGACTTCATCCGAACCCAAACACCGACATCTAAAAGAATACATCACATATTCACTTTATGCAACGATACACACGCTTCTGGAGACAGAAAGGGACATTTGAGAAGGTACTGGGAGCCATGGTATCACCACTTGTTCATCACATAAGCCTTTGTGTGTGTGTGTGTGTGTGTGTGTGTGTGTGTGTGTGTGTGTGTGTGTGTGTGTGTGTGTGTGTGTGTGTGTGTGTGTGTGTGTGTGTCTGTGTGTCTGTGTGTCTGTGTGTGTGTGTGTGTGTGTGTGTGTGTGTGTCTGTGTGTCTGTGTGTCTGTGTGTGTGTACGTGCACTGAGCTGCCACATCAAAACATACAAACAACAGAAAGTCAGCATTAGACGTAGAAATTCAGGGCCAGCATGCGGTCAGCTGTCAGGTGGCTCTGATCTAACACACACCGAATTACAAAACCTGGAATAGGTTCTCACACACACACACACACACACACACACACACACACACACACACACACACACACACAATAATGAGCACAACACAGACACGTGATAGGACTTCAACTTAGGCTACAAACAAAGAGAAGTGAAAAGATATGCATGCACACACACACACACACACACACACACACACACACACACATCCATACATGCATACACACATACATCTTCCCACTCAGAAAAAACAGACACCAGTCACCTACGTTTACTTAGAGCTTCAGAAATTACAGAGTGACTCTCCTTCTACAAGAGTCGTTAAGGTGCTGAAGCTCATTTAGTCTCGGTGGCGTAAAGCTGCTGGTTTTTTGACTTGGATGAATTTAGAGTTCTGTTCTTTCAATCTGAGACCTGATTGTTCCTGAAACTTTGTATGTAACCAGAGCAAGAACGACACATTCTGAAGGTTTATTAAAAGTGTTTTTCATTCTGAAAATCTGGAAGCTCTTGACAGAGACCTGCAGCCTTCAGTAAAAGCAGGGGTGAGAGGACACAACCTTGTGGGACACCTGTGTTAAAAAATAATACAACTGGACATCTGCCATCCGTAAATGTTTGCTAAATTCTATTTGTTTATGAAAAATAGTTTAAAGCAACAAAAAAGTCTGACGTAGTAAATTTTCTTTCAAAATAGTCAGTTAATGCAAGATGTGTGGAATGTTGCCTAATTTAGATTTCACAAATCAGAAACAGCTATAATATGAAAACGCCTGATAGGATTGGCAACCCAATGGCTAATAAAACGAATGAACCTCAAGCAGACGTTGGCACAGTTGTCTTGATTGTTTTTTTCATGTATCTTCTCATCCCAACTTACAGGCGCAGTGGTCATTTTTGGAAAATATTTTTCCAGGATTGTTTTTCAGAGGTTATTATAATTATGCATTTTTTCCCAAACATTAAATTTACCAGTTGCCATCGGCATGTGAAGACATTTCCAAGTAATATGGCAAACAATGTTCCAGAAAATAAATTCTCATACAGTTCCTTCAAAACCTACATATTTCTTGCGATACTGTGTCTTTAATCAATTGTAAGAACCGAATCCCAACGTCCAGCTTTCATTTCTAAATTTACCTCAATGGTATCTGGATTATTGTGGGGAAAATCAATCTCTATGGGCTGGCACCTTCTTGTAGTGGAGGTGCTTGAGTGTCCCAATGATCTTGGGAGATAAGTTGTCTTTATGCCTCTGGTAGGCTCACCCATGGCAAACAGGTCCTAGGTGAGGGATCAAAGTGCAGCCCAAAGACCGCCTGGTTGCAGGTCACCGGGACTCCTTTCTGGACCCAAGTCTGGAGGTGGGGCACATTGGTGAGTGCTTGGTGGTCAGACGATGTTTCTCAGCTGGCCAGGGACCACTTTAGGATTTCCCCGGAGGAGCTGGCCCAAGTGTCAGAGTGAGGGAAGTCTGGGCCTCGCTGCTTGGGCTGCTGACCCCATGACCTGACCCTGGACAAGCAGGAGGAAAATGCACGGATGGATGGTTTGAAAAATAGAACCATCTATGAAAATGTAATCAGTTTAGGAAATATTCTAAAGAAAAACAACAATCTGGCTCATGTTGGGAGACAACACAATGACCTGTTTTATTTTATAATTACTTTGAAATCTTCAGTCAATTAACAACTAATGAGTCTGTAAATGTATGCCTGAATATCCCACCTTCACCAGAGATGCTGCATGCATGTACACACACACACACACACACACACACACACACACACACACACACACACACACACACACACACACACACACAAACTGGAACTTTTCCTCATTATAATGAACCAAAGAGTCCTTCGGTTTATCTGTCTGTTGTGGCGTAAACACTAAACACACAAAGACAGCAGGAGCAAAAACACACACGATACACACATGGCACACACATACACACATGCAGCCTGTGCATTCATCTCTGGCAGTGTTGCATGACTGTCTACCAGCTTTTATTGATGAATTCATTAAAGGGAGAGACACGTGGGGGAGCGTTAATGAGAGGAGGGATAAACTGAATAACACAAAGACCCACACAGTGTGAGAAGCACCGGGCTGCATTAAATATGTAGAAATGTGATTTTTTTTTATTTTTCTGGACCAGAAAGTTGGAATGTTTCCATTCGGCTAAAGCATGACTCAGCAAAATGCTAAGAAGTTTGATTGATTTATTCCACTGACTTTATAAAGTTATTTTCTGCTGCTAGACCCGACTGAACTCTATTCTTGTTCTGCTTTGGGGGTTTGAATCTTGGCTGACTTTGATTTATGATCAGCCAAACGTTCCCCAGCAACACACACACACACACACACACACACACACACTGATACAGAAGGAGTGATGTAGAAATGAATGGCTGTTTCGTAACAGACTAAAGTTCAAATGGGGGATCTAAAAACACATACTAGGTCTGTAAAGCAGCTGAAAAGTAAAACACACAAACGGGCTGGAAGGTTGTTATTTTATCTTGTTTTACTAAAGCGGAAGAAGGACGTAGGCCCAATCCCAACACTCGCGCTTGCACCTTCGCGCCCTTCAATTGTGCGTTCCCAGCCAGGGGTGCGAGTGCGTAGGGTGTCCCGATTCTCAAGTGCGGAAGTTGGCCACGCCCCCATTGCACCCTTAATCTGCACTTCACCCAAGTCCGCAGTGATACGGACCTCGGGCAAGGGTATTACCCACAAGTCATTGCTATGGGAGAAATGGCTCCAGTTCCTTTTCTGAAAATATGTATTTTCTAATTGAATTACCTCCTTTTAGGACAATTAGTTTATGCTCTGAATGTTTTAGACAAAGCAGCAATGGGGTTACATTTATTTAAAAAAATTGCTTTGCTGTTTGTTTGAATGTTGTCAAAAAATGTTTTAGAAAAAGTGTCACAGCGACCAGCATCCCGGCATGCGATGCGATCGATGACGCAAAGCTCCCTGTCTCAATTTGGCAGTTATTTGCACGCTTGTGTACTACGTACTGGAACCCTACTGCGCACTTTCTCCAAGTGCACTTTGCTGAAGACCGCAGGTGCGAGTATTGAGATTGGGCCATAGTCTTTGTTTACAATCTGTCCTGCCTCCTTACTTCCTGGTTCCAGAGCCAATCATATTTGAGTCTGCAGGGTTGCCAAGTCTGCGTTGGCATTTTCTGTTGACACCGGCCGGCAAAGAGCAGCAAAGTTTTTTTAAAGGACTGAACCAGTAAACAGGAGCGACCCAGAAGTTATTTCTTGTACCCCCAAGAAGCCACAGCATCTTTTTGTTTTACTCTGATATCAGATTAAGAACGCTATAGGCTACTGTTGGGCTAACAATGCTAATGTTGAATTAGGAACAAATAGCCAGCTCTTAAAATATCTGAAACTACTTTTTCAATTACCAACAACTCACTGTTGCAGTGAAATGTGTTTATCTACTTATCAACTTGCTGTGAATGCCGTCTTCGCTCTTCATCTAGAATCATCTGGTGCTGATCCGTAGCTCGTAGCGCAGCAGCTTCATTTGGAAAATGGGCTGCAGTACCAAAGTATGACCACAGATGTCCTTCTTACGTAATGTGCCTTTAAGGTTACTAAATATTCACATAAAATGTTTTTATGTAAATGAGATCCTACTAAAATAGCCTTAAAAATAAAAATGATTGGCTCCTGGGTTATAGTTCAGTTTTTCCTACATCATTGGTCAATTTTAAGGAAGAAAAATAACTTTTTAAAATTTAATGACAGTATTGATTATTGCTGATTAACGTAGTTGAGCCATCTCCTTACAGATTTACATTTGTTGTTAAAATGTCGACGAAACAAGAAAAATAGACAATAGGATGAAAATTGGGGCAGCAGTAGCTCAGGTGGTAGAGCGGGTTGCCTCATGATCGGAGGGTCATGGGTTCGATTCCAGCTCCTGCCAGGGGTATCCTGCTGTTGTGTCCTTGGGCAAGACACTTCACCCAACTTGCCTGTGTTAGTGGTGGTCAGAGGGGCCGATGGCGCCAAATGGCAGCCTCACCTCTGTCAGACCTCCCCAGGGCGGCTGTGGCTACAAGTAGCTTACCATCACTAGCAGTGTGTGAATGTGAGAGTGTGTGAAAGCGTCTTTGGGTGTCTAGAAAAGTGCTATATAAGTTCAATGCATTATTATTATTATTATTATTATTAAAATAAAACTAAAAAATAGAGGTTCCCCTTAGAAAATTTGAAACGATAATATCAAGGACGTGAATGCAGATGAGAGGAAGTATAATCCTCATAGCATTACTGAACAAAATTTTTCTAAGCAGCATAAAATTATTGGGTTTGATTGATTTATTTATTTTGACTTTTGGGTAAAAAAAATCAAACCTGTATGACCGGTGTCATACAGTCCACATTGCCGGCAGTAAGTCGGGCTCGTTCCCAGTGAGAATCGGACTCCGCCAAGGCTGCCCTTTGTCACCGATTCTGTTCATAACCTTTATGGACAGGATTTCTAGGCACAGCCTCAAGGTGTAGATGGCATCCGTTTCGGTGACCTGAGGATCGGGTATCGTAGATGATGTGGTTCTGTTGGCTTCATCAGAATGTGATCTTCAGCTTTCGCTGGAGCGGTTTTCAGCCGAGTGTGAAGCAGCTGGGATGAGAATCAGCTCCTCTAAATCTGAGACCATGGTCTTGATTTGGAAAAGGGTATAATGCCTTCTCCGGGTCAGGGATGAGGTCCTGCCCCAAGTGGAGGAGTTTAAGTACCTCGGGGTCTTGTTCACGAGTGAGGGAAAGATGGAGAGCAAGATCAACAAGAGGATTGGTGCTGCATCTGCAGTGATGCGGGCGTTGTACCGATCTGTCTGGGTGAAGAAAGAGCTGAGCCAGAAGGCACAGCTCTTGATTTACCGGTCGATACGTTCCTACCCTCACCTACGGTCACGAGCTTTGGGTAGTGACCGAAAGAATGAGATCGTGGATTCAAGCGGCCAAAATGAGTTTTCTCCACAGGGTGGCTGGGCTCTCCCTTAGAGATAGGGTGAGAAGTTCAGTCATCCAGGAGGGGCTTGGAGTAGACCCGCTGCTCCTCCACATCGAGATGAGCCAATTGAGGTGGCTCGGGCATCTGATTAGGATGCCTCCTGAACGCCTCCCTGGTGAGGTTTTCCGGGCACGTCCAATCAGGAGGAAACCTAAAGGGAGACTCAGGATACGTTGGAGAGACACCTCGAAAATTCACAAATATCATCCTCCTAAGGTGTTTCAGACACTTTCAGTTAAATATCTCAATCCAAATGATTCCCTATCTCTGGCTCCTTCAAAGGCAGTTCCAAATTTGGGTGTTGTGATTGATGACCAGCTGATCTTTAATCATCAAAAGCATCAAATTCTAATTGCTAACACTAGCATACAAAGTCCTGGATGTTACAGCTCCCATCTACCTGAATCCTCTTGCAAAGGCTTACATCATGGTTCAGCTGCTGCGGTCATCAAAGGATCGTTGGCTAGCAGTGCCCACACCACGCTCAGGACAATCCAGACTCTTTTCATGTGTTCATAGATGTGGAATGACCTTACAAGCACTATCAGAACAGGGGCTTTCTTGTTGATTTTCAAGAAACTCCTGAAGACCCTGCTCTTCAGAGAGCATCTTCTAAACCAGCACCCATCCCCTGTTCATTATGCTGCCTCAGGATTGACTGAATAGTGTTCGTTGTTAGCCTCAAGAGCAACCTGGTGGCTTCATTATCACCTGTAAGTCGCTGTGGACATAAGTGTCTGCTAACTACATAAACATAACCCTTTAGGCCCTAGGCCTTTTTTCTTTGGGCCCTGGCGCCTCCCAATCGGGGGCCTTTGGAGTTTCATGCCCCACGTGTCAGTGATGGTTTGCATTCCCCGAGCGCAGCTACAGCTACAATTATAACAGTTCAGATTGTAAACAAAGCAATTTTTGGTTTTTAATACTTGAACTTTATTTCAGAAGAGCTGCCCTGTGTGAACGTGCTGACAGGATGGAGGTTGCGAGTTCAAATTCCATTTATGGAAATTTAGTCAGTTGTTTTAATTATTCCAGGGGTCCTCAACTACATTTGTTCCAGCAGACACCAGAGAAGATCATCTCAAATAAAGTTCAAATATCATTGTATCTTAATTTATTACAATTTAAAAAGGCCTTGTTTCCCACCTGGGCTGTCTGGTTGTGGTTTTAGTTGTGTTTGGAGAATGTGGGCAGTTGTAGATGTTTGGGACGCAAAACTGTAGAGGCCCCCAGTCGGGGGGTGTTAGGGTTGAACAGGATAAACATAAATGTTGCACTGAGGCCTAGTCCACACGTAGCCGGGTTTTTTAAAAACGAATATCCGCCCCTCCAAAAACTTGCATCCACACCACCTCGTTTTAAAAAAAACTCTGTCCACACGTACCCGGATAAATACGTTGTTAAGGACATGCCAGACCTGTAGGCGGCAGTACTTCCCCCGTTCTTAACCTCGTCCTTCGTCTGTGGTCTTCCGCAAGGAGCAGTAATTCCGCTTGCAAAAACAAACAAACAAAAAGCGCTTGGACAATTGATGGATCGGGTAGGGACAGAGCGCAGCTCTGAGGGCATCCATGCTGTCGGCTAGTGTAAACACAGGTCGCACACGTGATGTCAGCATTTTTCGTCACGGAAAGTGACGTTGCGGACCTTAAAACTCCGGTTTTGTCTGTCCACACGCAGACACCCAAAACGGAGAAAACGCAGATCTTCACTTTGGCCGGAGTTTTTAAAAAGATCCGTTTTCGTGTGGATGACAGGCCAAAACGTAGAAAAATATCTACGTTTTGGCAGATCCCCGGCTACGTGTGGACAGGGCCTAAGTTCATTGAATCCAAAGTTTTGTAATCCTCTCTATGAAGCAAAGATCATGGGAGAGTTCTATAATCTACATTTACCTCATTTAGACAGGAAGCGTTTTGATGAATACGTGATACAAGATAAGAAAGACGAAAACAATGAGTCATCACAAATGTTTAGAAAAAAGCTGTAAAATTGTGTCGACCGTATAACGACTTTAAATCTGCAGGTTGACTTTGGGGGAGATGTTATGAGTGACGGTAATTAGATCATCTATTTCACCGGAATGATGCAGTGCTTCAGCATCGGAGCGGAGATCCAGCGGTGGAGGAGTTGCTCCTCATTACTCATCTGTCCCCGGGCTGATTTATTTCACTCCCGCTTTAATCGGTTCAATCCAGGATGTTTTATTGCTGGTTTGATGTGAATTCACGCAGAAATACCAAAAGATCCTCATTCTTAATTCAGCCAGGAACAACCACACTAAACATAATGACCAGAGTTATTATAGGATGGAGAAATGCGCTGAAGTGAAGCGTGTCATCATTTTTTCCCCCTCAGCTCTCCAGGACAGCACCTTGCACACCTGCCCTGCATCCGTTAATCAGCTCACCTGTTCCCTCTCAGTAATCACCTTCCCATTATTTTGTTCAGTCATTTTTTCACGCCGGTTTCATGTTGCATTTTAGATGTTACCTACATGCCTCCAGCTTCTGTTGCCTGCACCTTTCCTTTCCTTTCTTTTTTCCATTTGTGAAGCACTGTGTGTGTTTTTTTTATCATGAAAGGCACTTTACAAATAACCTTTTCTTCTTTGGGTCCTAACTCTCGGATTCATAACAGGAGGGGCTCTTGTGTGTGTTTGGTGGGAAGGAAACTGCAGATTTTAGCACAAGAGACAGCAGAGATGTCTGAAACAAACCAGCCTTCAAAAAACATCCCGTTCTTGAATTTTCTGTTTCCTAAAACAAATTACAGTTTGTGCAGATTTCAAGCAAAATCCCCCGTAAATTACACACACACACACACACACACACACACACACACACACACACACACACACACACGTACGTACGTATGTGTTTAATTACTAGTTCAGGATGTTTGATGCTGACTTTTTTACCGACACCAATATCGGTCCCTCTCATAAGAAAGACAAGATAAACTAAATTATTTTAAGTAACTGACATCAATTATCTCCAATCAGTCATACTTAAACTTTAGTTATAATCTGTGCAAAATCTGACAATTACTTCAATTCAAGTTAGGCCAGTTGGACCAAAGACTAGTTGCTATTTAATTACTATTTACTACTTACTCGCTTAGACTACTGTAACTCTCTTTTCACGTGTCCGAGCAGAACCTCCCTGAACCGTCTACAGGTGGTTCAGAACGCCTGTGCTCGGCTTCTGACCAAGTCCTCCAAACACACCCACATCACCCCGCTTCTCCTCCAGCTTCACTGGCTGCCAGTCAACTTCAGGGTTCATCTCAAGATCCTGGTTCTGGTCTATAGGGCCTTACATGGACAAGCACCATCTTACATTGGTGATCTTCTCAGTCCCTACACCCCCAGCAGGTCCCTGAGGTCCAGTGATCAAAGCCTACTGGTTGTGCAGCACCAGGCTAAAGCTCAAAGGTGACAGATCATTTGCTGCTGTGGCCCCCAGACTCTGGAACTCTCTCCCCCCAAGCCTGAGATCAGTGGACTCAGTGGTCTCCTTTAAAAAGCAGCTGAAGACTCACCTGTTCAAGCTGGCTTTTGTATGACCTTCTTCACCTCTCTCTCTTTATTCTGCTCTCCCCACCTATTCCACCTTCCTCACGATCCACTGATTTCCCTCTTTCCTGTTCACTCTCTCTCTTTCTTTACATTTTTTTAATCACAATCGTCTATTTTTGCTCATTTTAAATATATTTTAAAGATTTTCTAAATGCTTTTTTATATTTTTACATTTTTTGTTTTTGTGATGCACCTCGTGATTTTTACTTGAGAGGCGCTATAGAAATGATATTTTCTTCATCTTCTTCTTCTTACTGAACCTTGGATCTGTCATATTTGACATTTTGAGCAAGAGGAGAAGCAGCCGAGGAGTTTGAAGTTTAAAAAGTGCATGGTATGTCAAAGTTGTGCCACAAAAAGCATAAAAATCAATGTTTCCAATTTTAAATTCCCAATATCATCAATAATAATAGTAGGCTCATAATATGTGACATCCCTGTTACTGACTGATAACCTCCATATGAGCTGAGGACATGTAGAGCTACACTCACACAATAATCTTTGTTTACCAAGAGCAGTTGTTAATTCAAAGCATTGCATAAGTGATGGATATTAATTCATAAAAACTAATTTACTGAAACTTGAACGATGATCTGGCTGCATGATTTTATTTTAACAAACAAAGTAGATTTTAAATCTAAATGATGTTGAGCTTGGCCAAAAGATAGGATCACTTGCATCAAATTAAACCTAGATCACAGGATTAAGATGCTTACAGCCAAATGAACAAATGCGTGTATTGGATTAAAATATGTTTACGAACAGTTTTTTATATAAATAAACGTCTGAAGCTTTGAGTGAAGGCAGGGAGCTGATCAGAGATGATGAAGCCAGTGAACTCCCGGTTTTATCTTCATTACAGTTTTTTTTAACCGTCCACAAAAATAAACAATAATGAACAAGAGTCTGCTTCTAGACCTGCAGGAAGAGAAAGAATAGAAGGAGAAAATGGGACACACAACAATACAACAGGAGCAAGCTATCACTGCGTCAACCTGATGATGAAATATAAAATCAACATTGTTTAACTGAACAATCACACGATAATAAATCACAGTGCATTTAGTGCCAACCACAGCCTTAAGACATGTGTTGAACGTGCCCAAGTCCATACTTATGAGAGCACCATGTGAGCACCTGTGTGTGTACACGCGCTTGTTTATGTAAGGTTTCTCTATAGGAGCGTCCAATAGAGAGTGTGAGGGACCACAGATCCGCCCCCCAAAGATGCGTAGGAGACGGGGGGAGCTCCAAGTCCCAGAGATCCAGGCGCTGCCCCAGAACACAGGAACCCCAAGGAGACTGCAACCAGAAAGGCCCCCGCCCCCCTCGAGAGGCACAGAGGATCGCCCCGGGGGGCCACAACCAGCAGCCGTATCTTCATTACAGTTAAAAGTCTTCATTAAACCAAGAGGAGATGAAAAGACATGATGAATTAACTATTCTTGATCAGACTTTACTTCGTTTTATTAGCAGCTTTGTAAACTCAGGTCCAGCTGCTGAAATCTGAACCTTTCTGTTTCTCGTCGGCGCTGATCAAACACAAACGACAGGAAGTGCAAGAGCTCCTTTTTTTTACTCATCTTTTCTTCTCCTTGGTACGGAAACCTCAGGAGCATAAAGCAGGAAACACACAGATGTGTGAGTCTGAGCTGTTTATGTGTGTGTTGCTGCACAAACACATTCAGTTCCAACAAATCAAACACAAGGATGATGTTTATTTATTACAAAGCTACTCGCCTCTCAGCCTCTTAAAAATATGTTTGCACGAATAAAGTTGAACAACGCTACAGATTTTTATTATTGCATTATGTTTTACTCCAGATTACATCACAACCCACATAAATCAAATGCACCGTTGCTGTTTTAGTTCAAATCACACGTACGACAATCTGCAGATTATCATCTTATTAGAAAAGGGTTGAATTATTGATGAAGTTCAAGATTAAGAGGCAGAAGTATTCATCACAGAAGACGGTTCAGGAACTGACTGAAGATTGTATACAGAGGGAATTATTTAAATAAATTAATAAAAATTTTAGTCAACGACAAAGGGAAGAATGGGAGGCAGATGATAAAAGAAGAGAGAGACACAGATCTGATTTCCAGCTGATGGATCTCTTCTACACACACACACACACACACACACACACACACACACACACACACACACACACACACACACACACACACACACACACACACACTCACACACACACACTCACACACACACACACACACACACCTCGGAAGGATGGAGAGATTTTTAGCTAAGCTGTTTCTACCCAGAGGGGTTCATTTTATCTTCCACGGAACATCAATTCACACACGAAAATGCCACAGGGAAGACGTGTGTGTGTGTGTGTGTGTGTGTGTGTGTGTGTGTGTGTGTGTGTGTGTGTGTGTGTGTGTGCGTGTGTGCGCGTGTGTGTGTGTGCGCGTGTGTGTGTGTGTGTGTGCGTGTGTGCGCGTGTGTGTGTGTGCGCGTGTGTGTGTGTGTGTGTGCGTGTGTGCGCGTGTGTGTGTGTGCGCGCGTGTGTGTGTGTGTGTGTGCGTGTGCCAGTGCCATCGAGGGATAACGATGATGAGAAACCAGAGCTTGCCTGTTTTTACCTGATATCTGACTTTAAAACTTTAACAACCGTTTTACGGGATTACGTTTGTTCTGGAGAGTAAAAGCTGCTGAATCGATGAGAGTCCACCTCTGGATAGGGCTAAATCCATCTTCATGAAGGACTTTGCACTCTTCTGGTGGGACACATGTTCTGATCTGCAGTCCTAAATCTCAGCTCACAGCACCAGCAGGCGTGTTAAATACGACTTTCATTATGTCACAAAAACTCTCCGGATATCCTCAGTCAAGGTCGTTTTTTCGAAGATACATTCTCTTCTATTACAGATCTAGTTTCTAACACACACACACACATACACACACACACACACACACACACACACACACACACAAGAAATCAAGTTGTCAGGACGAGCTGATCCCCTGACCTGCGCTGACAATAGTTTAGCACACAGAGAAGGTTATGCTTCCTTTTTCCTTCCAGGAGAAGTGAAACTAATTGAAGTCGTAATCCTAAATCATTTGGGTCAAGTTCTGTGGTTCAAACCATGAAATTCAGCTCAAAAATCTAAGTAATTGGAGGAGATCGGAGGAGATGAACAGAGTTCATCTTAACGAGACCAAAGTGGCCACATGAGAAACATGAGAACACCTCGTGGGTTTCTTTTCCACCTCTTCACGGAGAATTAATATCATTTCTGCAGAAACGGCACTTCTGGAGCCTTTTCTGATTGCAGCTATGCAAGTTTTATTTTCGTGTGTGCGCGTGTGTGTGTGCGTGCGTGCATGCGTGCGTGTGTGCATGTCCGTGCATGCACAGGTGTGTGCAAGTGTGTGTGACAGGTTCCAGAAAACTGCTGATTCAACAAAACATGCATCCAAACACATTTACGCCCTTCTTTTGGAATTCTGTATGGGAAATAGCAAATCTACTGGGATATGCAGTATTTTTTCTGTGTGTGTGCGTGTGTGTGTGTGTGCGCGTGTGTGCGCGTGTGTGCGTGCGTGTGTGTGTGTGTGTGTGTGTGTGTGTGTGTGTGTGTGTGTGTGTGTGTGTGTGCGTGTTGCAGACTTGGGGATTTCTGGGTAAATTCACACACAGTTTAACTTTTAAAAGTGATCGTATTAATCTTCATGCATCAGTTGCATCACTTATGACAAAAAAAAGACAAAAATGATCATTTCATGTGAAATCGTGTTGTTTCCTATACTTTTATGAGCTTCTTTGGTTGCAGAAATGAGCCGTTTTGTGTTGCTTTGTTTGATTGAACAAAAAGAAAATTTGCATTTCTCTCACTGACGGGATGAAGAGACTCTGAGGCAAAACTTGAGGGAGCAGTCAGGTAAATAAAAGATAGTAACTTACAAAGAAGGGTGTCGTGGGTTTGTAGAAGGATTCAGCTGAGCAGAGCTTGCCCCCGCAGAACAAAGAGAAGCGTGTCTTACGCCTGCGGGTCCACCTTAATGGTACTAAACTAAGAGTTTACCCCAGAAGTCCTCACAAAGCCCCAGAGAGAAACTCAAGGTAAAGGTGGAAGAAACCTCTAGAGAGAAGAAAAGGAAATGACTTCATTGCTTTTTATGTGTCACATGACATTTTCTGATGGTCTTTTGTCTATCCCACTTTAATTGTGTAGTGTCTATGATTTCATCTTGTACTGCACCTTGGGCAGCCTTGACTGGTGGCAGTAGGGTGTTTTATAAATAAAGAAAATGACTTTGTTTGTAAGGGATCACGTATTTCTCATGAACACATGGATGGGTGGATCGGCAGTTTGGTCGATAGAAAACTAAATTATCACCTTAATTTTATCTAATAAACAACCATGAATATGAATGAAAATGAAATAGTAATATAAAGTATATTCTATGTATATTTATACACAAAGACTACTAAATTTTTGGTAAAATGCATTTTTAAGCAACAAGAAACGTAAGGAGCCACATGTTGAGGAATGGAGCCTGATTCGATACCCAAACGATAATTTAAAGCAAATATTTTTATCCCAAATCGAAGCTGTGAGCGATTTAGTGCCATCTAGTGGCCAAGTTGTATATTGCAACAGAAACCCTTTAAAAATAAAAAGGAGATGCAGAAATCCACAACAGCTGTAATCACCCCATTGGAAAGCTACTTGTGGAAAACAGGATCTTTTACCGTGATCAGATTTCGTCAGTAGCGTGACAAACACACCCTCTACCATCCACACAGCACAATATCTCAATCCAGAATGACTTCCTATCTCTGGCTCCTTCAAAGGCAGTTCGAAATCTGGGTGTTGTGATTGATGAACACCTGACCTTTAAAGATCGTGTTGCCTCTGTTGCTCGTTCATGCCGCTTTGTGCTGTATAACATACGAAAGATCAGACCATACCTAACACAACATGCCACCCAGCTCCTGGTGCAATCTACTGTCATCTCCCGCCTCGATTACTGCAACGCCCTTCTAACTGGTCTTCCAGCCTGTACTGTGAGACCTCTTCAAATGGTCCAGAACGCAGCGGCGCGTCTGGTCTTCAATCAGCCTAAAAGAGCACACGTCACCCCTCTGTTCATTGAGCTCCACTGGCTACCGCTAGCAGCACGCATCAAATTCAAATTGCTAACACTAGCATACAAAGTCCGAGATGGTACGGCTCCCATCTACCTGAATCCTCTTGCAAAGGCTTACGTCTCGGCCCGGCCGCTCCGGTCATCACAGGATCGTCGGCTAGCAGTGCCTACACCACGCTCAGGACAATCCAGACTCTTCTCATGCATCGTTCCACAAATGTGGAATGACCTACCAAGCACTACCAGAACAGCGGCTTCCTTTTCAATTTTCAAGAAACTCCTGAAGACCCTGCTCTTCAGAGAGCATCTTCTAAACTAGCACCCTCCCTGCATCCGTCCCCCCTCTCTACCGTCCACTCCTTGTTCCCTACTCTCCATGACTGATGTCAAGTTGTTGTTGTTGTTGTTGTTGTTAGCCTCAAGGGCAACATGCCGATTATCACTTGTAAGTCGCTTTGGACAAAAGCGTCTGCTAAATACATAAACATAAACATAAGTCTGAACTAATGTTCATGTTCTGTTGTTGGTTTATGGATTAAAGTAGAGGAACCTCAGAAAAATGCAGGATGGTGGCCTGAGATCGAACACTGCTGTCTTAAGCCAAATAAAAAGGAGCAGCTTCATTGTCTTTATTTGTATGTCAGATTACTTTGGTTCCAATGGCTTTAACATTGAGAAATGAGAGCAGGGAAAGGTGTAAATGACAGCGTGTTTAATGTTGATTTATTTATTTATTAAAAATCTACAGTTTGGAAAACAGAACTAACTGAATGTTTATCGTTGCTTTGTCTTTCCTTTATCTTCATCTAAATGTTTCATGGATCAGAAATCTGCAGATTTAATTGTAGCTTTGCTTAAAGGTGCATGAAGTAGGACTGACATCCTGTGGCCAGGTTTGGCTACTGCCGTCCATGTTTCAAGACAAACCTGCCCGATGTGAGCCAATGCTGCCCATTACGGATCAGCACCAGAAGGTTTGTCGAGTTCAGAAGGAGATTCAGTTCAATTCAAAAATACTTTATTAATCCCAGAGGGAAACTGATTGCTGTAGTAGCTCAGAATAATAATAATAATCAAGTCATCAATGAGTTGTTGTATATTACGATGGCTGTTGGCAGGAAGGATCTCCAGTAGCGGTCAGTGTTGCAGCCAAACTGAAGAAGCCTCTGACTGAAGACACTCTTCCGTTGTCGGACAGTCTTGTGAAGAGAATGCTCAGGGTTGTCCATAATTTTCTTGATTCTCTGGAGAACCCTTCTTTGCATTATCTCCTCCAGCGGTTCCACGGTCGTCCCCAGAACAGAACCAGCCTTTTTATTAGGCTGTTGAGCCTTTTCAGGTCCCTGCTTCTGATGCTGCTACCCCAACAGACGATGGCTGAAGAGATTACACTCTCAACAACAGACTTGTAGAAGATCTGCAGCATCTTGCTACAGACATTGAAGGACCTAAGCGTCCTCAAGAAGTGCAGTCTGCTGTGTCCCTTCTTGTAAACGGCTTCGCTGTTCTTTCTCCAGTCCAGTCTGTTGTCCAGGTGAACTCCACGGTGTTTGTATTCCTCAACCACCTCCACTTCTTCTCCCATGATGGAAACAGTGTTTGACTCCACCCTGTTTCTTCTGAAGTCTAAAATCATCTCCTTTGTTTTGACGTTCAAGGTCAGATGATTGTTTCCACACCATGCCACAAAGCGCTCCACCAGCTCTCTGTACTCAGCTTCCTGTCCATCTCTGATACACCCGACAACTGCAGAGTCATCTGAGTATTTCTGTAGATGACAGGTCCCTGACTTGTACTGGAAGTCTGAGGTGTACAGGGTGGAAAGGAATACATTTCACTGTGATATTAACTTGTTGGTCATTTTAAAAAGATGACAATGAGACATTTTTACTTTTTTTTTCCTAATTCACCCGTTAGCTCAGTGTTAGCCTCTAGCCTTCTTTACCTGACATTACAGTAAAACAAACAATGGCCACGGCTTCTCAGGGGTACAAAAATAACTTTTGAGTCTCTCCTGTTTAATGGTCTTCTGCTTTTTGACAGCCGGTGATGCATCACCGAAGTTGGTGCAGGCTGAGATTTGATTGGCTCTGGAACCAGGAAGCTGCTTCAGTATAACCTTCCTTCCAGCATGATTGAGACGTCAGACCATTCTGTGAATATTTCTCTGTAAAATTCTTATTCATTGTACCTATAAACAAAAGTCAACTTTACTGATACGTTAATGCATTTGCAGTGATCTCTAGTAGGAATGAATGCCTTGTAAGTCGTACTCTGGGGGCAAAAGCTCAGATGCTCCTGTCTGAAGACGTAGTGGCAGCAGACGGCAGGATTAGGAGTGTAACTTCCTGATATTTGGATATCTGTCCTCTGATTGGCTAACAGCAGCACGACTCTACCACTAAGTCTGTTTGCTCTGCAACTTTGATGTTTTTCTCCACAAATAACACAAGCCTGGAGTGTTGGGTAATTTTATCAATCCAGGATTACCTCGGGGAAAGTTTAATGCACCGGGGGTTATAGTAATCAATCAATCAACACCGATACCGATCATAAACAATCAATTTAGACTTTGCAAAGCGGAGAGAAAAATCAGTACACACCAAGACTGAACTCAGTTCATTCTCTCATCAGACTGACGTCCTCCGAAAGCATTTATTAAGACACAGACAATTCACATTCCTTAAGCTATTACGTAGACTCTCAGGCAGGAAGCTGTTAGTTAAGAGAGTCTAAACTCCAGGTGCGCTCTAAATCAACAAAGCACTTTCTAGACTTTCTCAAGGGAGAGTTACTGATAAAGGTCTGTTCTGAGGCAAGGTCAATCCTCCCTGTGGGAACTGGTGGAGACGGGTACGGCTGTCAACAGGACGAAGCTGCGTTTTAATAAGGCACCAGATGTTTAGCCGTCAAGACAGTGATGCTAACGGTGAGCTACTTGGCGAGACGTTCTCTGCTGGAACCAACAACAGCCTTTCCCGTCGTGAGTCAAGATGGGTGAGTCCATGAATGTTAAGTGACAGTGTGACATAGATCTGTCAGGCTTTTGTGAACTGAGTCTTTTTTCCATCTATTTTCTACCTGAAGCTAATGGAGGAGAGAGGTGTAGGAGACTATTTTCGTGTTCGGCCTGCATGTTAAACTCAGCATGACCGATCGTTTTCAAAATAAGAAGTAAAAATGGTTTCTCAGTGAACCTGCTCTTTAGAGCCAACATCTGGGCTCCGTCAAACAAATAACAGCACAGCTCAATTCACTTCAAGTTTATTTATATAGCATCAAATAACGACAAGCGTCGTCTCAAGGCACTTCACATAATAAACATTCCAATTCAGGTCAGTTCATTAAGCCAATCAGAAAAAAGTTTCCTATATAAGGAATCCAGCAAATTGCATCGAGTCACTGACTAGTGTCAGTGACTTTACAGCAATCCTCATACTAACCCCTGCTTTCCACCGGAGCCGTCAGCAGCGCGAGTCGGCCGCGTCTCAGGAGCAGCATGTCGCAGCCTTTACGCGCCGGTTCGATTTTCTACGCGCGACGCCTCTGAAACGGGTCAAGTTCGACATTTTTGGGGAAGGAAAGACAGGAAATCGGACGCGGAAATGGAGAGAAGCTACCGAGATTTTCAGAATAAAGAAACGTACTGCCTTCCGGTTGCTTTACTTTTAAAAAAAGTTACTACATGTGCGGCCCCGTGGGAAGTTATCACCTAGCTAGCGGTCTCCTTTGTTTTTCAGGTCCGTATTGGCGATTATAAAATGAACAGAACATAAAACACAAACCTTTTGGAGCCATGTTGTAGTTTTCTCCTGCTTGTTGTTGTGTTTACTGACGAAGTCACTCGTGTGACTTCGTGCTCTGTCGGTGACGGCTGCTCCCCTGCTGCTTCGCGTCTCGTGGGAAGGGCCGAGCAGCAGCTTACGCGAGCAAGACGTGCTGCTGCAGTAACGTGCTGCTGCAGTAACGTGCTGCTGCAGCAACGTGCTGCTGACGGCTCCGGTGGAAAGCCGGGGTAAGCTAGCATTTAGCAACAGTGGAGAGAAAAACTCCCTTTTAACAGGAATAAACCTCCAGAGAATCCTGGGTCAGCAGCCATCCACCACGACTCACTGGGGATCGAGAAGACAGAGCAGACACACACACACACACACACACAACATATATACCAAGTAGTGTATCTATGGTTACATTGTGATTTCTTAGTAAATATTCTATTTGGCGAGAGATAAACTTTATTGTATTTATCCTAGTGAATCTATAATTAAATGGGTAAACTAGTAGTAGCACATTTAACGTCAAGGAAAGCAAAAAGTTATTATCAGGAGAGGGAGAATGTTTAAGAGGTTAGCAGCAGTGTGCTAGACGATGGCTCCCTCCATGAGGCCACCACAGCTCAGCAGAACATCACCGTAGCTTCTTCTGGGGAGAAAAACACTTAGAGAGAAAATAAAGTTAAGAGCTGAAATAGCAGGAAATAATACAGTTAAAGAGCAGATGGTAGAAGAAAGCAGTCGAGTGTGGAAAGTGGTCAGTGTGTCCTCCAGCAGTCTAAGCCTATAGCAGCATAACTAGCCTTTTTAGATGGAGGCATGTTGGAGTCAGGGCAAGGGAGAGCCGTCTTTACCGACTGTACACTCCACCTCCCTCTACTCCCCCACTTGTCCAGATCTAGGCTAACATCAGATTTTAACCATAGGCCCTATCAAATAAACATGTTTTAAGCCTAGTCTTGAAAGTAGACACGGTGTCTGCCTCACGGACTAAAGCTGGGAGCTGGTTCCACAGCTGCACTGCAAGTCTAAGAATCAGACTGGGCCTTTTGCAAAATTCATGAATAACATCAACCATGTTTTTGTGTTGGAAACAAGAAACAAATAACTGTGCAGGAAGCTAATCACTCACATATTCCATTATTGTCTCACACCTTTAGTTTCTTGATGATGAGGGATGCAGTGGGCCAGTTTCTCGCTCTGTCACTTATATCCCCTCCATCCTTTGCCTCTGGACTTTCTCATGTTGTGATGGATGAATTAGAGCAGAGTAGCTGCTTGCTAATCAATCTGTCTGTCGGCAGCAGCAGCAGGAACTCATGCATGCAGCAGCGCTTGTGTGCCGGACAGAAAGGTTATTAATTCATATAGTGTTACGGCTCTGAGGATATACATATTTAACATTATGGGATGGATGAGATTAAATATGAAACCTCTTCAACCTGAGCAGTTTAACTAATTATCATCGATGAATGATCATTAAATGATCGTTTTAGTTCCACATTCTTGTCAAAGAAAGCGATCGCGGTTTAAATGATGTTAAAACAGATTCATCAGGTGAATATTATGAGCTAAAGTGAACGAGTTCTAGTTTCTTTTTTAATATAAGTTTAATAATTTTATAGTACTATAATAGTTTCATTATTTAAATATAAGCAGGTAAAAATCTGATCAAACCCTGGAAAATAGGTGACGTAGGAGTTAAATCAGACCTTAATGCATCTGAACTCCCAAAAAAGCTGCTTTGTTTCTGTTCCATCCATCCATTTTCATCCGCTTATCCGGAGTCGGGTCGAGAGATACTTAAACTCCTCCACTTGGGGCAGGACCTCATCCCTGACCCGGAGAGGGCATTCTACCCTTTTCTGAATCAAGACCATGGTCTCAGATTTAGAGGAGCTGATTCTCATCCCAGCTGCTTCACACTCGGCTGCGAACCGCTCCAGCGAAAGCTGAAGATCACGTTCTGATGAAGCCAACAGGACCACATCATCTGCAAAAAGCAGAGACCTGACCCTCAGGCCACCAAAACAGATGCCCTCCACACCTTGGCTGCACCTGGAAATCCTGTCCATAAAGGTTATGAACAGAATCGGTGACAAAGGGCAGCCTTGGCAGAGTCCAACTCTCACTGGGAACAAGCCCGACTTACTGCCGGCAATGCGGACCAAGCTCTGACACCGGTCATACAGGCACCTAACACCCCGTTACAGAGGGCCTGGTACCCCATACTCCCGGAGTACCCCCCACAGGGCCCCCCGAGGGACGCGGAAAACGCCTTCTCCAAATCCACAAAACACAAGTAGACTGGTTGGGCAAATGCCCACGCACCCCCCAGGATCCCCCTAAGGGTGTAGAGCTGGTCCAGTGTTCCACGACCAGCACGAAAACCACATTGCTCCTCCTGAATCTGAGGTTCAACAATCCGACGGACCCTCCTCTCCAGAACCCCTGAATAGACCTTACCAGGAAAGCTCAGAAGTGTGATACCCCTGTAGTTGGAACACACCCTGCGGTCCCCCCTTTTTAAATAAGGGGACCACCATCCCCGGTCTGCCAGTCCAGTGGGACTGCCCCCGATGTCCACGCGATATTGCAGAGCCGTGTCAGCCAACACAGCCCCACAACATCCAGAGCCTTAAGGAACTCCAGGCAGATCTCATCCACCCCAGGAGCCTTGCCACAGAGGAGCTTTTTAACCACCTCAGTGACCTCAGCACCAGAGATTTGAGAGGTCAACCCATAGTCCCCAGACTCTGCTTCCTCACTGGAAGACGTGTCGGTGGGATTGAGGAGGTCTTCGAGGTATTCTGCCCACCGATCCACAACGTCCTGAATAGAGGTCCGCAGCATACCGTCCCCACTATAGATAGTGTTGGTAGCGCACGTAGGCTACCCTCTCACTCACTGGGGTAAACCCCATCGTACAGGCACCAAAATGGGGGGCAACTAGTATGCCCACCCCTGCTCGGCGCCTCTCAGTTGGAGCAACTCCAGAGTGGTAGAGAGTCCAACCCCTCTCAAGGAAACTGGTTCCAGAGCCAGAGCCATGCGTTGAGGTGAGCCCGACTATATCTAGTCGGAACCTCTCAACCTCACACACCAACTCAGGCTCCTTCTCCACCAGAGAGGTGACATTTCATGTGCCAAGAGTCAGCTTCTGTAGCCGAGGATAAGACCGCCAAGGTCCCCTCCCTCGACTACCACCCGTCACACACTGCACCCGACCCCTTTGGCCCCTCCCACTAGTGGTGAGCCCATGGGAAGGGGGACCCATGCTTCCTCTTCGGGCTGTGCCCGGCCGGGCTCCATGGGTGAAAGCCCGGCCACCAGGCGATTGCCAACATGCCCCACCTCCAGGCCTGGCTCCAGAGGGGGGCCCCGGTGACCCATGTCTGGGCGAGGGAACACGGTTTCCATTTATATAATTCTTCATAAGAGGTCTTCGGGCGGCTCCTTGTCTGATCCCTCACCTAGGCCCCTTTTTGCCATGGGTGACCCTACCAGAGGCAGAAAGCCTCAGACAACTTAGCTCCTAGGATCATTGAGACCCTCAAACCCCTCCACCACGGTAAGGTGACAGCCCATCTGAACTCCCAAAAAAGCTGCTTTGTTTCTGTTGTCAGACAAAAAAAAAACAACCAAAAGAGTCTATTTTTGGTTTTGATTATTCTCAAAAAGCAAAAAGGTTGTAGGTTTGATTTCAATAAAAGACTGACTCTATTGTGCAGAATATCCCCTCCTGCACACAGATGACCTTTGACCCTTTCTGCTCATTTGTCGTTTTACTAGATCAAAACATTAGTTTACGCCATGTGAGCTAAATCAAGTCCCATCAATTAGAGCAATTCATTCAATTTACTTCAAACATAAAAGAAATCTAAATCAGCTCACGTTTTGGGGTTAAAACCAGTCGATTGCTTTCCCATCATAACCAAATAATTCAGATATGTGTATGATTGACAATGTTTTGTTTATGCAATGTTAATCAGTAATCTGCACCTGCATCTGAACTGAATTAGGATAATTACAGATTACTTGTTGTCTGACTGACATTTCTGCAGCCTCTTGAGATCGACGCTCCTCATTATCGCTCTTTATTTCCCGTCTAGGCGCTCTTCAGCTGAACTAAAAATGAAGAAGCAGAAAAAATCATTTCTATAGCGCCTCTCAAGATAAAAATCACGACATGAGAGCTGTATATTCTTTAATGAGGATTATCTTCAAACATTTTCCAGCTCCATCCTCCATCTTTTCACGTAGTCTTCAAAGTTGTAACAGTCGAGTGTTGGCAGCCAGAAATAAAGACAAACCGATGCGTTTTACACCTTGAGGACTTGTACTGAACTTGTAAACATCTGTGATCAAAGCGGTTTCTTCTCAGTAAAGGAGGAGAATCGCTCTTTAGCATCACTAGATTCATCTCAGCTTCTGCTTTACTGAGTAAGACCTTTGCAGGAGAAATGAGAACCGTCTACCCGAGCTGCAGACTAAACTTTTATTTTTATTTAATCAAGTCAGGATTTGATCTTGTGGTCCTGCATGCTGGTCCAAGGTGAAGAATCCAGGAGATGTCCGGTTTAGATGCCAGAGGATTTATGATCACACTCTTTAGTTGTAACTGCACAGCAGACGAGAGCAGGCATCATAAATCTGCAGGAGCTGGATGGCAGCATCATACGTTACAGGAATGTACAAATCAGAGGGGAGCCTCCATCACTTAGATTTGTTTCTACTGAATCACCAACATCATCCAGAGGTTTCAGACGCCTCTACGAAAGCCATCTTTGTTGTTAGAGGAGCTGCGGTCTGACGCTCGCTGCTCTCAGCGCGTTATGTCTCTGCTTCGGTTTTTAAACTGTTGTGAAATGTTCTAAAATACAAAATCATGTTTAGATGTGTTGGTGCGTCGAAACCAAAAGGAAATTCAAGTCTGGGTGAAAATGTTGACTGGACTCATCTCATCCTGACGAAAATTTCCAAAACATCCTTTAAAAACAAATAAAAGTTGTGCAAGACTTTGCTTCAGAGTTGATTTACTATCAGAACATTCAGGAAGAAGAAACGGCAACAGCAGAAAGTCTGAGCTGGTTTTAGTCAGAGGTCAGAGGTCAGAGGTCCAGGAGGAAAACTCAGACATCTGTCTCCCTGGTGACACGCCTGCTCCTCCCGGGGAATCCTGCGGCACTCCAGGGTCAGAAGGGAGATAAAATCCCTCCAGCAAGTTCTGGGCCAGCCCTGGGGTCTGCGCCAACCTCGCACAGCACCTTTTCAGGTGAAGAGAAGCTTCACAACGCTTTGTTTTCTGGCAAAAACGTGTAAATGAAATGTCCTTCAGAGTTCCCACCAGAACATGTCCGATAAATCAGGACGGACACAGAAATAAGAAGTAAATGCATTCTTAAAAGCCAAAGGTGTGTGGCGCAGGCTGAGGGAAATCGTACAAGTTCAGAGGAGTGTTGCATATTCTCAGCTGTCATCCCGCGTGTGGAGCTTTGTGCACAACAACACATAAGTAAATAAATAAACAACACGTGCACGTCTCAGTCCAGCTGCTCCTGCAGGTAGCTGCATGCCATGCTCCTCCTGCACGCTGTTTTCCACCATAAATGTTGCATCTGCGCATGGAGAATCAAGCACGGAAAGAAAGATGAGATTTTCTCAGGACTTCTGGGGCATCTGGGATGTTGAGAGATGAGTCACTGGGTCCAGTCTTGTGTAGCTCGAGGACTTTGGTGTGTCGGGTTTGGTCCTGGTGCCGCATCAGGCTCTTGTTTTTGGTTTTCAGTTTTATTTCAAATGAATATTTTGTGCAAAAGTGTTTGAGCAGCAAACCGTGCATGAAAGGGTTAAACATCTGGCCTCATTCAGATGCTAATTTGACTGAAAACTTTATTGAAATTGTTGTCTTCAAGCTTGTTTTTGTATAATTTTGACTGTTTTTCAGCTTAAAGGTCAAAAACAAAAAGAGAAAAGAAAATGAAGACAAACTGAGGGAAGGAGGATGGTGAAACGTGGGAGAAACACTGGAGAGAGCTGCACAGATAGTCAAATTAAAGGGATTAGACGGCTCATTCCCCCATAATTCCCTTATCACCTCCTCCCACAGTGGCTGGGCCTGCCACAGCAGTGTTTACATGACCCCATATCCTGCACAAGCTGACAGACATGGCCCACATTAGGCTAAATCTGCTGTTTACCTGACATAATCCCTCCCAGACAAACGATCTTCAGCTATCTGTAAACACACCGTCAGGGTTAGAGTTCATTTACTACTTCTTCTTCTGGATTAGAGGCTGCAGGTGGAGAAGAACACTTTCGCTCTTTAAAGCAGAATCTTATCCTCCCCGCCCTTATTTAAGAACGTTACGAGTAGCTCCACGCTCTGTTTGTTTATACTGTGGACCCGCTGATTGCACAGGAGCCCTCCAACAAAAAGGACAACAACAACGACACGCCTCCACAGACACCAGAGAACTAAACAAAGATGATGCCGAGCCAACAGACGGCGGAGAGGAGTCTGAAGAACAGATCGAGAACAGCAACAAACTTTTCGACCTACTTTACAATTCTAAAAAAAAATGCTTGAAACATAAACTACGTTTTAATGAATGCTCCAGATGTTGCATCTGACTTCCAGATGTTGCATCTCTTCCAAATGTTGTATCTACTTCCAGATGTTGCATCTGACTTCCAGATGTTGTATCTACTTCCAGATGTTGCATCTGACTTCCAGATGTTGTATCTACTTCCAGATGTTGCATCTGACTTCCAGATGTTGTATCTACTTCCAGATGTTGCATCTGACTTCCAGATGTTGTATCTACTTCCAGATGTTGCATCTGACTTCCAGATGTTGTGTCTGACATCAAAATGTTGTGTCTGACATCCAAATGTTGTATCTACTTCCAGGTGTTGTATCTACTTCCAGATGTTGCATCTGACTTCCAGATGTTGTATCTGACTTCCAGATGTTATATCTACTTCCAGATGTTGCATCTGACTTCCAAATGTTGTGTCTGACTTCCAAATGTTGTGTCTGACTTCCAAATGTTGCATCTGACTTCCAGATGTTGCATCTGACATCCAAATGTTGTGTCTGACTTCCAAATGTTGCATCTGACTTCCAGATGTTGTATCTGACTTCCAGATGTTATATCTACTTCCAGATGTTGCATCTGACTTCCAAATGTTGTGTCTGACTTCCAAATGTTGTGTCTGACTTCCAAATGTTGCATCTGACTTCCAGATGTTGCATCTGACATCCAAATGTTGTGTCTGACTTCCAAATGTTGTGTCTGACTTCCAGGTTTTGTATCTACTTCCAGGTGTTGTATCTACTTCCAGATGTTGCATCTGACTTCCAAATCATGTATCTGACTTCCAGATGTTATATCTACTTCCAGATGTTGCATCTACTTCCAGATGTTGCATCTGACTTCCAGATGTTGCATCTGACTTCCAGATGTTGCATCTGACTTCCAAATGTTGTGTCTGACTTCCAAATGTTGTGTCTGACTTCCGGATGTTGTATCTACTTCCAGGTGTTGTATCTACTTCCAGATGTTGCATCTGACATCCAAATGTTGTGTCTGACTTCCAAATGTTGTATCTACTTCCAGGTGTTGTATCTGACTTCCAAGTGTTGTATCTGACTTCCAAATGTTGTATCTGACTTCCAGATGTTATATCTACTTCCAGATGTTGCATCTGACTTCCAGATGTTGCATCTGGCTTCCAGATGTTCCATCTGACTTCCAGATGTTGCATCTGACTTCCAAATGTTGTGTCTGACTTCCAGATGTTGTATCTACTTCCAGGTGTTGTATCTACTTCCAGGTGTTGTATCTATTTCCAGATGTTGCATCTGACTTCCAAATGTTGTATCTGACTTCCAGATGTTATATCTACTTCCAGATGTTGCATCTGACTTCCAGATGTTGTATCTACTTCCAGATGTTGTATCTACTTCCAGATGTTGCATCTGACTTCCAGATGTTGCATCTGACTTCCAAATGTTGTGTCTGACTTCCAAATGTTGCGTCTGACTTCCAGATGTTGTATCTACTTCCAGGTGTTGTATCTACTTCCAGATGTTGCATCTGACTTCCATATGCTGTGTCTGACTTCCAAATGTTGTATCTGACTTCCAGATGTTGTATCTACTTCCAGATGTTACATCTGACTTCCAGATGTTGTATCTACTCCAGATGTTGTATCTACTTCCAGATAATGCATCTGACTTCCAGATGTTGCATCTGACTTCCAAATGTTGTGTCTGACTTCCAGATGTTGCGTCTGACTTCCAGATGTTGTATCTTCTTCCAGATGTTGCATCTGACTTGCAGATGTTGCATCTGACTTCCAGATGTTGTATCTACATCCAGATGTTGCATCTGACTTCCAGATGTTGCATCTGACTTCCAGATGTTGTATCTGACTTCCAGATGTTGCATCTGACTTCCAGATGTTGCATATGACTTCCAGATGTTGCATCTGACTTCCAGATGTTGTATCTTCTTCCAGGTGTTGTATCTTCTTCCAGGTGTTGTATCTACTTCCAGATGTTGCATCTGACTTCCAAATGTTATATCTACTTCCAGATGTTGCATCTGACTTCCAGATGTTGCATCTGACTTCAAGATGTTGTATCTACTTCCAGATGTTGCATCTGACTTCCAGATGTTGCATCTGACTTCCAAATGTTGTGTCTGACTTCCAAATGTTGTATCTGACTTCCAAATGTTGTATCTGACTCCCAGATGTTGCATCTACTTCCAGATGTTGCATCTTACTTCCAGATGTTGTATCTACTTCCAGATAATGCATCTGACTTCCAGATGTTGCATCTGACTTCCAGATGTTGCATCTGACTTCCAAATGTTGTGTCTGACTTCCAAATGTTGTGTCTGACTTCCAGATGTTGTATCTACTTCCAGGTGTTGTATCTACTTCCAGATGTTGCATCTGACTTCCAGATGTTGCATTTGACTTCCAGATGTTGTGTCTGACTTCCAAATGTTGTGTCTGACTTCCAGATGTTGTATCTGACTTCCAGATGTTGTATCTGACTTCCAGATGTTTTATCTACTTCCAGATGTTTTATCTACTTCCAGATGTTTTATCTACTTCAAGATGTTGTATCTGACTTCAAGATGTTGTATCTACTTCCAGATGCTGTATCTGACTTCCAAATGTTGTATCTGACTTCCAGATGTTGTGTCTGACTTCCAGATGTTGTGTCTGACTTCCAGATGTTGTGTCTGACTTCCAGATGTTGTGTCTGACTTCCAGATGTTGTATCTGACTTCCAGATGTTGTATCTGACTTCCAGATGTTGTGTCTGACTTCCAAATGTTGTGTCTGACTTCCAGATGTTGTATCTGACTTCCAAATGTTTTGTCTGACTTCCAGATGTTGTATCTGACTTCCAAATGTTGTATCTGACTTCCAGATGTTGTGTCTGACTTCCAGATGTTGCGTCTTACTTCCAGATGTTGTATCTACTTCCAGGTGTTGTATCTGACTTCCAAATGTTGTGTCTGACTTCCAGATGTTGTGTCTGACTTCCAAATGTTGTGTCTGACTTCCAGATGTTGTGTCTGACTTCCAGATGTTGCATCTTACTTCCAGATGTTGTATCTACTTCCAGATGTTGTATCTGACTTCCAAATGTTGTGTCTGACTTCCAGATGTTGCATCTGACTTCCAGATGTTGCATCTTACTTCCAGGTGTTGTATCTGACTTCCAAATGTTGTATCTGACTTCCAGATGTTGCATCTGACTTCCAGATGTTGTATCTACTTTCAGATGTTGTATCTGACTTCCAGATGTTGTGTCTGACTTCCCGATTTTGCATTTGACTTCCAGATGTTGTATCTGACTTCCAGATTTTGCATCTGACTTCCAAATGTTGTGTCTGACTTCCAGATGTTGTATCTGACTTCAAAATGTTGTGTCTGACTTCCAGATGTTGTATCTGACTTCCAAATGTTGTGTCTGACTTCCAGATGTTGTGTCTGACTTCCAGATGTTGCATCTGACTTCCAGATGTTGTATCTACTTCTAGGTGTTGTATCTGACTTCCAAATTGTGTAGCTGACTTCCAGATGTTGCATCTGACTTCCAGATGTTGTATCTACTTTCAGATGGTGTATCTGATTTCCAGATGTTGTGTTTGACTTCCAGATTTTGCATCTGACTTCCAGATGTTGTATCTACTTTCAGATGTTGTGTCTGACTTCCAAATGTTGTGTCTGACTTCCAGATGTTGTATCTACTTCCAGGTGTTGTATCTACTTCCAGGTGTTGTATCTGACTTCCAAATGTTGTAGCTGACTTCCAGATGTTGCATCTGACTTCCAGATGTTGTATCTTCTTTCAGATGGTGTATCTGATTTCCAGATGTTGTGTCTGACTTCCAGATGTTGTATCTGACTTCCAGATGTTGTATCTGACTTCCAGATGTTGTACCTGACTTCCAGATGTTGTATCTGACTTCCTGATTTTGCATCTGACTTCCAGATGTTGTATCTGACTTCCAAATGTTGTATCTGACTTCCAGATGTTGCATCTGACTTCCAGATGTTGTATCTGACTTCCTGATTTTGCATCTGACTTCCAAATGTTGTATCTGACTTCCAGATGTTGTATCTACTTCCAGATGTTGTATCTACTTCCAGATGTTGCATTTGACTTCCAGATGTTGTGTCTGACTTCCAGATGTTGCATCTGACTTCCAGATGTTGTATCTGACGTCCAGATGTTGTGTCTGACTGGGCCAACAGGATCACAGTTAGAATTTTTTTCTGCCCACTTTGTGATGCTCTTTTAGAGTTTCTCACCAACTGCCACAGCCCGGTGAGGTCAGAACTCCAGCTCCGTTTCCAAGAGCCGTCCACGTCCTGGTGGTGAATCAATGTGGAGTTTGTTTAAAATCACCATCAGCCTGCAGACATCTCAGATCTGGAGAGGGTAGCAAACATCAGTGTGTCCGACTGATTCAATGTGATCTCTGATTAATGAATAAGCCGATCGTAGACGGGTGTCCACCTCATTTCCAGCAGCTGTGATGCAGCCGACGGCTGCAGCTGCAGGATGAATGCATCAAACTGCAAGATGCAGATGAAAAAATGGCTGTTTTGATGAAAAAGGGTTGGATGGAATTACAAAAAGGTGTTCAGGAGGTTCAGCGTGCCTCTGCCGGAGGAACAAATGAGCATTCTGGTTTTCTCACTGCTTCCAGTCAAGACCAACAACTAAAGCAGACCGTTCTGCAGGAATGTTTTAGGGAATTGAAAATACCCCTTTTATTTTTTTCGTGAGACCAGCTTTCACACCCATCACATGACACATGTGACCCTGGATGTTTTCTGTCAGATTCTTTTAGTTTAGCTGTAGATAAATAAAGTCATATGGTTGTTTTGGCACTAAAGCAGTCAGAAAGCAGCTGAAATCACCTCCTCCTGCCACAGAAACTGTTATTTATTTCCTCTAAAAGAAGAGAAAAAACAAGCAGCAGGTGTTTTAGCCCAGACTTAGTAAAACGCTGAAGGAAACATTCTGAACTCACAACACAAGCGTGACTTTCTGACTTCAAATCAAAACAAGTAGCATCACTCAGGTTTC
This sequence comes from Nothobranchius furzeri, assembly GCF_043380555.1. Taxonomy (NCBI): domain Eukaryota; kingdom Metazoa; phylum Chordata; class Actinopteri; order Cyprinodontiformes; family Nothobranchiidae; genus Nothobranchius; species Nothobranchius furzeri. The sequence continues at coordinate 39,759,434 of NC_091758.1, forward strand.
ACTGACGGTTCTGGTTCTTCCCGTCAGAACTTTCAGCTCTTCGTGGAAGAAGGAGACGTTTCAAACTTCTTGTTTGGAGGAAAATGTCTCTGTGTCCCTCTAAAACAAAGACGGGATATAAACTTTATTCATCCTACCTCTTTTTCACCCATCCATCCATCATCCTCACCGTCCCGTTCCCATCCTTCCTCCTTCTTACACCATTTATCTATTTTTCTACCCATCAATCCTCCATTTCCTTCATTTTTGGCCTTTTTTATGGCTCTCTCTTCCATCCATCCTTTCACCAGTCTCCTTCCCATCATTTCAACTTCCCTCTTTCTTCGTCGTCCATCCATCTTATTCCATCCCTCTTCATATCAAAGTCAAAGTCAGTTTAATTGTCAATTCTGCCACATGTACAGGACATACAGAGAAATTAAATTATGTTACTCTCAAACTCTCGCTAGATAGAAAATAAACATTTAGTATAAAAACAGTAACCAAGTTCAGAGAGACTGTGGGGGAAAAGAGAGGAGAGGTGGGAGAGCCGGGAGGGAGTTTAGCTTCCTAACTGCCTGATGGATAAAGCTGTCCTTCAGTCTGTTGGTCCTGGCCTTGAGACTCCGCAGTCTCCTCCCTGACGGCAGCAGCTCGAAGAGGCTTTGCATCGGGGGAGTGGGATCAGCCGCAATGCGAAGGGCCTTTTTTGTGAGGCGGGTGCTGAAAATGTCTGGTAGGGAGAGGAGAGAGACCCCGATGATCTTCTCTGCTGCTCTCAGTATACGTTGGAGGGTTTTAAGGCAGGATAAGTTGCAGGCTCCGAACCACACAGTGATGCCGCACGACAGGATGCTCTCGATGGTGCCTCTGTAGAAAGTGTACAGCATGGGGGCTGGTGCTCTTGCTCTTCTTAGTTTGCGGAGGAAGAAGAGACGCTGCTGTGATTTCCTCGCCAATGCTATGGTGTTGTTCGTCCAGGTGAGATCCTCCGTAATGTGCACACCCGGGAACTTGGTGCTGCTCACTCTCTCCACAGACATCCATTCATCCCACTATTTCCTCCTTTTCCTCTTTCGGACAATCCTGAGATGAAATAACAATTGTGATTCTTCTCCTGAGCCTCAGAGGAATGTGAATCCTAAAATGACCTCATGATCTACTAAACTTGAGTAAGTGCTGTAAGAAGCATTTAAAGATGTTTGCACAAACCTGTCTTTTGCAAACGTCCTCGTGACAGATTTGTTCTTCCAACAACGTGTGTTCAGAGAAGAGGACGTTGAAAGCATCAACATCAGACACGGGGAGGACAACGGGAGAGCGTTTTGTGTGATGAGAATTTTAATTGTGCAACTGAGTCGGTACTTGAAAGCCATTTGCTGCTGGAGAGTCGTCACAAGACTGTAAATCAGAGCAAGATGAAGAGATGGTAAAAAAAACAAAGCAAAGCAGAGGGCTGTGCTCCTGATTTACTGCAGTAATATAATATTTAGCCCAACATCTAAGGGTGAATCAAACAGCAATTAAAAGCAGATTAAGGAGCGCCGCCAAAGCAGAGACAGGAAAGGAAATCGATTGGAGACAGACAAGTAGATTAGAAAGGTTTCTTTAAGAAAGCAACGCATACGACGCAGAAGAAAAACAAACATAATGAAATAAGAACGAGGTACACAAAAATCTAAGCAGCTGAAGGTCTATTATTTGACTTTTTTCACTATTAATAAGCTTGAGAAGAAAGACGGCTCTCCCTTGCCCTGCCTCCAACATGCCTCCATCTAAAAGGCTAGGTTATTCAGAGTTATCTCTGTAGTTATGCTGCTATAGGCTTAGACTGCTGGAGGATACACTGACCACTTTTCACACTCTACTGCTTTCTTCTACCATCTGCTCTTTAACTGTATTATTTCCTGCTATTTCAGCTGTTAACTTTATTTTTTCTCTAAGTGTTTTTCTCCCCAGAAGAAGCTACAATGACGTTCTGCTGAGCTGTGGTGGCCTCATGGAGGGGGCCATCGTCTAGCACACTGCTGCTAACCACTAAAACATTATCCCTCTCCTGATAATAACTTTTTGCTTCCTTGACGTTGGATGTGCTACTACTAGTTTACCCGTTTAATTATAGATCCACTAGGATAAATACAATAAAGTTTATCTCTCGCCAAATAGAATATTTACTAAGAAATCACAATGTAACCATAGAAACACTACTTGGTGTGTGCGTGCGTGCGTGTGTGCGTGTGTGTGTGCGTGCGTGCGTGTGTGTGTGTGTGTGTGTGTGTGTGTGTGTGTGTGTGTGTGTGTGTGTTTGTCCTGATTGGCTGTTTCCAATGTTGCATCCATGGCTGCAACACAGAAGAGCTCACCTGTTGCCCTTCTATGCTAAAGCTCTGATTGCTAATTGTAAAGCTGTGTGACGGGTGTTTGCCCTTGTGATGAGTCAGTGTGTATATTTGAATAGCAGTGTGTTCCTTGTAAGAACAAGATATTTTCTGCATGACAATGGTGCAAACAGCAGAGAATTGTGTGTAGTGTTTTGAGAAAAGTGTGTTTTAGATTTGCAATTTGAGTGCAAAGCAGGAATTGTGCTTGTAGTTTAGCAGAATCGGTTAAGGGGGATGGTGAATTGGTTGTGGTAATTGTGTCTCAAGTACCAGAAAAAGTGTGTAAACAATTGAGAAAATCTGTAAATCCACCATGCTGACGTATTTTAACAAGTTTCCTCTAAGCTGCAGGAGTTAAGCCTAGTTTATGCTTGACGCGTGCGCGAGGTTCGCACGGCTCCACGCGGAAAAGTTGCGTCATTTTAACAACCACGCCCCGCCACCGCGCCTCCGCACGGCCCAAACTTTCCGCATCGCGCACCTAGGAAATTTTCTAACCACGCGGACGGTCGGACGTGGAAAAACATGGCGGACTGGCAAGAACTAGTATGGCAGAGGTTCGTAAATACAGACATTTGTATGATTCAGCTCTCAGAGATCACCGTGATCAACGTGTTAATAATTCTTGGAGAGAAATAGCTCGCACTGTCGGAAAAGACGAGGACGCTGTTAAAAATGCTGGAATGCCATGTTGTAAACAACAGTAATTTCTACTTCTACTATGGTGTAGTGTTGGATGCATGCCATAGAGCTCCATGCTGCCCCCTACAGTTTGGGAGAATATTGGCTCACCGCAGAGACAATCCGCATGAACCATAAACGCTGCGAGTTGTGAAGCGCGTTCCATCCGCGAGCCGCATCACCAAGCAGAAAGTAAATCCGTCAAGCAGAAACCAAGCTTTAAAGTTTACATTACAGAGTAAAAGTTCGGCAGACACGTTTGTTTATATCCGGGTGTGGAGAGTGGGGGCTCGGTGCTGCACACAGACAGCTGGTGTGATCAGTTCTGAAAAGCGTTGATCACAATTTGCAGATCCCGTTTAGTTTTCACGCAGATCGGCCGCGGATTCCTCTTCCATCTGCACTCTAGGAATCGAAACTAGGAATCAAAATAAAAAACGTTGGGCAATTCCGGGAAAAATGAACAGTTGG